>NC_057809.1:199898742-200227732 GCF_018294505.1 Triticum aestivum | reverse complement strand
AACTAGTAAACCCTCATACATCGTACTCCCCTCCGCGTGGGAAACAACTGCCGAGTCTTCCCTGCTTCCGTCTCATTCCCTTCCTAGGCCTCGCCGTCGTCCACCACCCTGGTGCTCTCGGCACGGCCTGGTCAACATGGTCAACGACCGACATGCATCTGAAGTGGACTTTACATGGAGAGGCCGATAGCTGGGTCCACGTCCGCACGCAAGGAAATGCCTCCTTATTACGCGCAAAATAATGATTCCTCCACCTGACATTAGGGACCCACAAAAAGGGCCTCTGTATTTCGTGAAAAAAACATTACCGCCGCTGATAGCTCGGACCCACCAGCTATATCTTCACATGCAAGGAAGTGCCTCCTTATTATGCACAAAAAAAATGAATACTCCCCATGTTAGCTGGGACCCTGTATAGTGGCAGGCTGACTTGTGGGCCTACTAAGTTGACGGGGATGGAGGGCTTTGTCAACTTAGTCACTATGCACGATTCTATCTCCAGTGACTGTACGATGTCCATCAACGGCCGTAGTGCTTCTTCAACCTCTGGTCTTCTTGCTCCAGCCTCCCAAACCAGCGCCGGTCGTGCCTCGTGCTCCTGCCCGTATGCACATTGATCCAAATGATGTGAAATTACAAAGATCTCAAGCCAAAGGAAGTCATTGGAAGAATTGTTGCTCATGAGATGTCACTCAAGGATAAGGAGGAGCTCCATAGCAAGTCAAGTGGTGCTTACAAAGCCTCATGTGAAGCTCCCACATCATCAAGTGAGAAACAAACATTCAATGAAGAATTGAGCCTAATGGTGAAGAACTTCAACAAGTTCTACAAGAGTAGAAGCAAGGAAAAAAGTTCCAAGTCAAGGTCCTACAATGACAAAAGATCTTCTAGTCGAGAGCGAAACTGCTACAATTGTGGAAGACCCGGACACTACTCCAATGAGTGTACGGCTCCCCACAAGAGAAGAGAAGATTCTCCCAAAAGAAGAAGTAGAAGAGAAGAATCACCATCAAGGGAGAGAAGGAGTAGGGATGATTGATATGAACGAAGACACCCTCGGAGAAGCAAGGATTTGGAAAGGAAGGACAAGTCATCAAGGAGCTACACAAAGCGAAGACATCAAGCTCATGTTGGTGAATGGGTATCCGGCTCCTACTCCGACAATGACTCCAAGAGAAGCTATCACTCCGACTCTGAATATACTCAAGATGAAGGTGTTGCCGGACTAGCACTTGTGTCAACCAACTCCCACGACATATTTGATTCACCAAATGAAGGAATTGGAAGATGCTTCATGGCCAAAGGTCCAAAGGTATCACACCCCAAGTATGTTGATTTCAATAGTGATGAAGATGACTTGTTAGGTGATGATGAGTTACTTGTTGACAACTATAGTGATGAATACTATAATGAAACGAATGAAAATGATAAGGAGAAGATTGAGTCTCTAACGAAAGAACTAAACACTCTTAAGTTAGCTCATGAAACTATCTTAGGAGATCATCGAGAACTTTTAAGGACTCATGAGAAATTACATTTTGAGAAGCTCAATCTTGAGCAAGAGCATGAGTTCTTAAAGGAAATCAATGATGATCTTCGCAAGAAAAGTTCTTCTTACATTGCCAAGCGTTTACTCTTATCCACTTACAAGCCTCAAGTCAAGTCTAGTAACAAGAACAAGAAAAATTCTTCCTCTAGTAGTAACAATAATCATGCTAAATCCAATGTTGTTGCTTCAAGTAGTTCTCTTGATTCCACTAATGATTCTCTTAGCCAAGTTACACTTGAGCAAGAAAATAGCTTATTGAAGGGAATTATAGAGAAAGGTGTTTACAAGAGCCTTGCCGGGAGTAAGCAATTCAACGAAATTGTACGCAAGCAAGGAAGACACCGGAAGAATCAAGGTATTGGTTTTGAACGAAAGTTCAATGCCAATGGAGTTGAGTGGGAAGAAGATCAATACCCCAAGACGAAGTTCGTTCCTCAACAAGAGAAGTATGATCCTACTTCATCCAAAGGGACACAAGCTCAAGATGATCTTCCACCACAAGACCACAAGCAAAAAGGCAAGGACAAGCTTCAAGAGGAAATTGATGCATTTGAAGAAGCTCCTAAGGCCTTGGTCAAGTGGGTTTCCAAGACCACATCAAGTTCCACTTCATCAAGTACAACTACAACTCCGAGGATTCCCATCAAGATGGTGTGGATCTCGAAGAAGAAGAACTAGAGAGTCCTTGAGGGTGACTCCGCCAATATACTTCACTCTTATCATTTCGGCAAGAACAAGTGCAATCAACTTCAACATCTTGCACTAGTTCAAGGAGTCACAAACCCTCTTGTTAGTAATACAAGGGACAAGGTAATCTAAAGCTTTCATAGACATCATCTTGTGTGTGCATCACTCTATGTCTACGGATATCCTTGTTTGTTCCTTGTGGGACTAACCCATGTAGGTATTGAAAGTGCAACTCACTCCAAAGGGTAGCTTCAAATGATCTACATCAAGATAGAGCATGCACATCTTCAACACCTACATGAAGTCATCATCGACAAAACCCAAGGTTAGTTCATCCCTCTTAGGGGGGATCTCACATCTAGGGGGAGCTTTACTCTAACAATTGAGTTAAAGCAACTCTAATGGTGTGAACACAACAACGCTTTATGTAAAAGTGGTAACCCCACTTGTGCTTAAACGATGAGTATGACCTATGATCAAATGTTCTCATTTGACTCCTAAGTCAATATACTCATATATAGATGACCTAGTCATCGCCAATTGCTTGATAGATGCTAGAATTGTTTGTGCATGCTTTGCCACATATTTCATTTGCCATTTTATTGTGTGAGCATGTTGGTTGCATAATTTACTCATTCAAGGACATCCACTTGTTGTTTTGATTGATTGGTTTCCTTTTCTTTTGGCCAAGTGGATGAACAAGAATGCCCAAGAACCTTCTCTAGCCATCTATGTTTTTCTCGTCTCAAACTCTATTCATGCTGCATCACAAAGTTTGATCAAGTCAGATTCAAACCATTCTGTGTGAGGAGCACTCGGAGTCCCCGATTCTTCATAGACTTAAACTTCCAAAACTTCTTTGTGCATTTTGGTCTGACCGATTCACCCATTTCGGTCATACCGAGATCACTAAGTCGATCTAGGTTTTCTACCTCGGTGCAACCGATTCGAACCTTTCGGTCACACCGAGTTTCAGTAACTGCTTGTAGTTATGAATCTCGGTGCCACCGAGTTGTTCCACTCGGTCACACCGACAGGGTCGGGCTATATATACCCATGGGTCAAATTTTGGAAAACTTTCCGAACCTCCTCGACCCGCGCTTAGCCCGCTCTGCCTCCAGGGTCTCCGGATCGTCTTCCTCATCGCCAGCCACCTCCTGCCGCTGGTCTCCGCCGCCATCAACGAGAATCAACCCCGCCGTTGCCGCCGTAGCGAGTTCTCCGCCGACCTAGGGTATGAACTCGATCACTGTGCTGTTCTATCTCCGATTGCCTAGCACATTGCTTTGCCATGTATCTTGCCACGATTGAGATCATTCTATCCAGTCAAAACACTCCGTAGTTTAGTCGTGAATTAAGAATTTAGGGTTAGGTTTCCGCCGAAACCATCTCGGACCCACCGAGTTGTGGAACTCGGTACCACCGATTCGGCTTAGGCCATTGCACATGTGGTTCTCGGTCTGATCGAGAATTGCAAATCGGTGTGACCGAGTTCAGGACTTTGTGAAACCCTAGCAGTCTCGGTGCCACCGAACTGTGACTCGGTTTGACCGAGTTCACTAGTTTAGGTTCCAATAGCTGCTTCGATATCACCGAGTTTACAAATCGGTTGATCCGAAATGCTTTTTGTGGTAAAATAAAACTAAGTTTTTGACTCATTCTTTTGCAAAAACCTCTACATATTGTGATGCTCATCCACTCTATCTCATCTATATCTATTCACAGGGTCTGCTGTCAGTGTTTGCAATATGTCTGATCAGAGTGACAGCCAGAACAGGTTAGAGGAGCAGGTTCACCTGAGTGAGGGCACTAGTCCCTCCAGCAGTTCAGATGATGGTAGCAGGAGCACCCCAAGCAACTTACCCAAAGATGCCACCAGGGCCAGAAAGAAGAAGACCTCTGAATCTGAGGATGAAGACTATGTGGTAGTTAAGGATGAGGCCACTTCCAAGAAGAAAGTTGTTAGGAAGAAGTATAGCACTGCTGCTGCCACCAAGCCAGGCATGAAGCAAAAGGTTCCTGCAAAGAGAATTCCAATGTCTAAGGCCAGAGCATCTTCTCAAATCCCTTTGGAATCTGAACCCAAAGAGGCTGCCGCAGAAGGGAAGAAGAGGAAGGAGAGGGTCAAAAAGACCACTGGTAGAGTGCTTGTGAGATCCTCAATCATGAGAGATTCTGAAGAGGAAGAGGAAGAAGATTCTGCACCAGCACCTAAAGTTCACAAGCTTATGGGTGATGCCATCAGGGCAGGGGCTGTTCCATCTAAGCCTAAGACTACTCCAAAGGCTGCTGCTCCAGCTCCAAAGCCAAAACCAAAGAGGAGCACCAGGAACAACCCTGCCGAGGAAAAGAACAGGGCCCCAGTGCCTAAAGCTGAAATGGAAGAAGATGATGAGTCACATGTCTTGAGGAAGCTGAAGCCAAAAATCCCAGATCACAATGATGCTCATCTAGTTGCTAAGAACATGAAGATCATGAAGGACTCAGGTCTGAGGCTATGGAGAGAGTCTGATCCATATGCCACCAGGAGGAGGACTATTGTGGACTACAGGTTCCATACAAAGGAACAGCAGGACTTCTATGAGACCATCTTGCTTGACAAGAAGCCCATAGTGTGTGACATGAGATGGGTCAACTGGGACTACATCAAAGAGAATGAGGATCACTATCCAGGTGTACATGACAGTTTCAAGGCTTGTGGAGTCGATGAGTTTGTGGCTCAGAAGCTCACAAAATGTAATGATGAGCTCATCATGCAGTTCTACTCCACATCTCATTTCTACCCAGATGGAAGGATTGTCTGGATGTCTGAAGGTATGAGGTACCAGTCCATGGTTGCTGAATGGGCGAAGTTGATCAATGCCCCAAAAGAGAGTGAAGATGACTTGGATGTCTATGCCAACAGGAAGAAGGATCACAACACAATGGCACACATGTACAAAGAGATCCCAGATGCTGCTCTTGAGACACATAAGTTTGGATCTGCACATTACCTTCTGTCAGGCTTGCCAACCATCAACTGGACCCTCAGGCACACTCTCTTGCCAAAGTCAGGTGATCACAAGATGATCAGAGGCCATGCAATTAACTTGCTTCAAATCTTTGATGTCCCATAGAAGTTCAAAGCCATGAGCCTAATAGTTGAAACTATCAAGAGGACAGCTGCAGATCAGAAGAGGAGTTGGGGGTATGCCCCATAGATCCAGGAGCTGATCAACTCCAAGATGGGCACTGGTACATATCTGCTAGACAAGGAGCACATGCCTATCTATCCAGACTTCAAGGACAACACTGTGGTTATGAATGAGGATGAACCATCTTCTGTGCATGCACAAGCCAAGAAGGAGAAGGCAAGAGCTGAAAAGGCTGCAAGGATGACAACTACTGAAGAAGCATTTCAGTATCTCCTGAAGTGCAAGCAAGATCATCTTGGTTACCTGATTGCATCCACTCTAAGGATTGAGAAGGGACTGACCACCCTGACTCAAAACCAGGAAAGCTTGGAAAGAATCATAGAGCAAACATTCTATGAATTGGATGTGAAGGTAACTGAGATTCAGTCTGTTGTGGAGCAACTTCAAGATGATATGCAGGTGAGGAAGGGCAAGACAACCACTGATGCATTTGCCAGAGGGCCTAGAGCTCAGAGGTCTGCTGCAGTACCTGTTCCAGACACCAGAGCCACGTCATCTGCACCAGCTACAGCTTCTGTGCCATCAGCTCCATCTACTTCGACTGAAGCCTTCGTTCTTGGAGTTATCTGGACACCACCACCTGAAGACCAAGCCTGAGAGACGCTTTAGTGCTATGCATTTTCTAGGAACTTTTTGGTAACTTGTTGCCAAAGGGGGAGAAAAATGTATAGATCATAGGCTTCGAGAGAGAGCATTGCTTTTTATTCTCTCTTGCTTTGGTGGTTGAACTTTATTTGCTTTGCCTGTTTGAGATACTTTTTTGTCTGTGTGATACTTGGATGATCATGTGTTTGATCATATGCTACCTTAATGCTTGTTGGATGATATTATCATTTTATCCCCATATGATCATTCACTTTGCTTGGTGATGAGTGCATGTATTTAATTATTATGATTTTGAGCGCTCCACCAAGATGTATGTGACATGGAAGAGTAACCCATGAGCCTAATTCTCTGTGATTTGCAGTCCAAAGCAAATCATAAACTATGCACAAATTTAGGGGGAGCTCTTGCTTTTCACATACTTCTCAAAGCAACAATGTTTTTCACTCTTATTATCATTTGTCGAAGCTTTGATCTACATTTTGTCATCAATTACCAAAAAGGGGGAGATTGAAAGTGCAACTATCCCTAGGTGGTTTTGGTAATTCCTAACAACATATAGCTCATTGAGCTAATGCTATTCCAAGATTAATATTTCAGGAAAAGCTCAATGAATGGCATGGCATGGATGAGGAATGTGGACCCCTCAAAATATTAAGGACAAGAAGATTGGCTCAAGCTCAAAGCTCAAGACTCTACATTTTATATTTTAGTGATCCAAGATCACATTGAGTCTATAGGAAAACCCAATACTATCAAGGAGGGATGAGGTGTTGTTTAATGAGGTTCTTGCTTCATAGTGCTTAGTGATATGCTCCAAAACCCTCAACTACCTTCCCACATCCACATATGACCTAAACCAAAAGTCAAACTCGGCCCTACCAATTCTTTCTACCCGGCGCCACCGAGTTTCAAGTGTTATAGCCACTGCCACAAACCCTAGGCAAATCGGTCTCACCGATAGGGATTTCGGTCACAACGAGATGGGGTTGTAATCTCTCTGTTTCCCTTCCTAACATTTCGGTCCTACCGAGATGAGCGATCGGTCCCACCGAGATTGCAATGTAAACTCTCTGTTTCACTTTCATAACATTTCGGTCCCACCGAAATGAGCGATCAGTCCCACCGAGTTTACCTGACCAACTCTCTGGTTAGCTTATTACCAAAATCGGTCCCACCGAGTTTGTGTAATCGGTCACACCGAGATTACGTTATGCCCTAACCCTAACCATATCGGTCCTACCGAGTTGCATCTCAGTCCCACCGAAAACCCTAACGGTCACTAGGTTTGCTGAGTCGGTCCGACCGAGTCTTTCACTTCGGTCTCACCGAGATTGGTAAATTGTGTGTAACGGTTAGTTTTTGTGTGGAGGCTATATATACCCCTCCACCCACTCTTCATTAGGAGAGAGAGCCATCAGAACATACCTACACTTCCAACCTATATTTTCTGAGAGAGAACCACCTACACTTGTGTTGAGACCAAGATATTCCATTCCTACCATATGAATCTTGATCTCTAGCCTTCCCCAAGTTGCTTTCCACTCAAATCATCTTTCCACCAAATCCAAATCCCGTGAGAGAGAGTTGAGTGTTGGGGAGACTATCATTTGAAGCACAAGAGCAAGGAGTTCATCATCAACACACCATTTGTTACTTCTTGGAGAGTGGTGTCTCCTAGATTGGCTAGGTGTCACTTGGGAGCCTCCGACAAAGATTGTGGAGTTGAACCAAGGAGTTTGTAAGGGCAAGGATATCACCTACTTCGTGAAGATCTACCGCTAGTGAGGCAAGTCCTTCATAGGCGATGGCCATGATGGGATAGACAAGGTTGCTTCTTCGTGGATCCTTCGTGGGTGGAGCCCTCTGTGGACTCGCGCAACCGTTACCCTCCATGGGTTGAAGTCTCCATCAACATGGATGTACGATAGCACCACCTATCAGAAACACGACAAAAACATCAGTGTCTCCAATTGCGTTTGAATTCTCCAAACCCTTCCCTTTACATTCTTGCAAGTTGCATGCTTTACTTTCCGCTGCTCATAGACTCTTTGCATACTTGCTTGAATTGTGTTAAGATTGCTTGACGTGTGCTAAGATAGCTAAAATCTGCCAAAGACTAAAATTAGTAAAAGGATAGATTTTTATTTGGTCAAGTAGTCTAATCACCCCCCTCTAGACATACTTTTGATCCTACACATGCTCAACATTGGTACCAAATAACAATTATTCAGGTCTAAAACTAATCCTGAAGGTAGATGTAGAGGTAGCGTGCCAATGGCAATCACATCGACTTTGGAACCATTTCCCACGCGCATCGTCACCTCGTCCTTAGCCAGTCTTCGCTTAATCCGTAGTCCCTGTTTCGAGTTGCAAATATTAGCAACAAAACTAGTATCAAATACCCAGGTGCTACTGCGAGCTCTGGTAAGGTACACATGAATAACATGTATATCACATATACCTTTGTTCACCTTGCCATCCTTCTTATCCGCCAAATACTTGGGGCATTTCCGCTTCCAGTGACCAGTCTGTTTGCAGTAGAAGCACTCAGTCTCAGGCTTAGGTCCAGACTTGGGTTTCTTCTCCTGAGCAGCAACTTGTTTGTTGTTCTTCTTGAAGTTCCCCTTCTTCTTCCCTTTACCCTTTTTCTTGAAACTAGTGGTCTTGTTGACCATTAACACTTGATGCTCCTTCTTGATTTCTACCTCCGCTACCTTTAGCATTGCGAAGAGCTCGGGAATTGTCTTATTCATCCCTTGCATATTATAGTTCATCACAAAGCTCGTGTAGCTTGGTGGCAGTGATTGAAGAACTCTATCAATGACACTATCAATGGGAAGATTAACTCCCAGTTGAGTCAAGTGATTATGATACCCAGACATTTGAGTATATGTTCACTGACAGAACTATTCTCCTCCATTTTGCAGCTATAGAACTTATTGGAGACTTCATATCTCTCAATCCAGGCATTTGCTTAAAATATTAACTTCAACTCCTGGAACATCTCATATGCTCCATGACGTTCAAGACATCATTGAAGTCCCGATTCTAAGCCATAAATCATGGCACACTAAACTATCGAGTAGTCATCGGCTTTACTCTGCAAGACATTCTTAATGTCATCAGCAGCATCTGCAGCAGGCCTAGCACCCAGCGGTGCTTCCAGAACGTAATTCTTCTATGCAGCAATGATGATAATCCTCAAGTTATGGACCCAGTCCGTGTAATTCAATGGAACAATAGCACGGGCCATCTATCTACAATAACATAGACAAGCAAAATACTATCAGGTACTAAGTTGATGATAAATTTAAGTTCAATTAATCATATTACTTAAGAACTCCCACTTAGATAGACATCCCTCTAATCATCTAAGTGATCACGTGATCCATATCAACTAAACCATAACCGATCATCACGTGAAATGGAGTAGTTTTCAATGGTGAACATCATTATGTTGATCATATCTACTATATGATTCACGCTCGACCTTTCGGTCTCAGTGTTCCGAGGCCATATCTGCTTATGCTAGGCTCGTTTAACCCGAGTATTCTGCGTGTGTAAAACTGTCTTACACCCATTGTAGATGAATGTTGAGATTATCACACCCGGTCATCACGTGGTGTCCCGGCACGACGAACTTTGGCAACGGTGCATACTCAGGGAGAACACTTTTACCTTGAAATTTAGTGAGAGATCATCTTATAATGCTACCGTCTAACAAAGCAGAATAAGATGCATAAAGGATAAACATCACATGCAATCAATATAAGTGATATGATATGGCCATCATCATCTTGTGCTTGTGATCTCCATATCCGAAGCACCGGCATGATCACCATCGTCACCGGGCGACACCTTGATCTCCATCATAGCATTGTTGTCGTCTTGCCAACTATTGCTTCTACGACTATCGCTACCGCTTAGTGATAAAGTAAAGCAATTACAGGGCGATTGCATTGCATACAATAAAGCGACAACCATATGGCTCCTGCCAGTTGCCGATAACTCTGTTACAAAACATGATCATTTCATAAAATAAATATAGCATCATGTCTTGACCATATCACATCACAACATGCCCTGCAAAAATAAGTTAGACGTCCTCTACTTTGTTGTTGCAAGTTTTACGTGGCTGCTACGGGCTGATCAAGAACCGTTCTTACCTATGCATCAAAACCACAACGATAGTTCGTCAAGTTAGTGATGTTTTAACCTTCGCAAGGACCGGGCGTAGCCACACTCGGTTCAACTAAAGTTGGAGAAATTGACACCCGCCAGCCACATGTGTGCAAAGCACGTCGGTAGAACCAGTCTCGCGTAAGCGTACGCGTAATGTCGGTCCGGGCCGCTTCATCCAACAATACCGCCGAACCAAAGTATGACATGCTGGTAAGCAGTATGACTTGTATCGCCCACAACTCACTTGTGTTCTACTTGTGCATATAACATCCACGCAATAACCTGGCTCGGATGCAACTGTTGGGGAATGTAGTAATTTAAAAAAATTCCTACGCACACACAGGATCATGGTGATGCATAGCAATGAGAGGGGAGAGTGTGTCCATGTACCCTCATAGACCGAAAGCGGAAGCATTAGCACAACACGGTTGATGTAGTCGTACGTCTTCACGATCCGACCAATCCAAGTACCGAACACATGACACCTCTGAGTTCTGCACACGTTCAACTCGATGACGTCCCGCGAGCTCCGATCCAGCAAAGCTTCACATGAGAGTTTCGTCAGCACGGCGGCGTGGTGACGGTGATGATGATGCTACCGACGCAGGGCTTCGCCTAAACACTGCTACGATATGATCGAGGTGGATTATGGTGGAGGGGGGCACCACACATGGCTAAGAGATCAATGATCAATTGTTGTGTCTATGGGTTTCCCCCTTCCCCCGTATATAAAGGAGCAGGGGGAGGAGGTAGCCGGCCAAGGAGGGCGCGCCAAGGGGGGGGAGTCCTACTCCCACTAGGAGTTGGACTCCTCCTTTTCCTATTAGGAGTAGGAGAGGGGGAAGGAAAGGGAGAGGAGGAGAAGGAAAGAGGGGGCCGGCCCCCTTGCCCTAAACTAATTCGGTTTGGGCCTTGGGGGGGGTGCCCCACGCTCCCCTTGCTGCCCTCTATTTCCACTAAGGCCCATGTAGGCCCATTAAGCCCCCCCCCCCGGGGGGGGGGGGTCCGGTAACCCCCGGTACTCTGGTATATGTCCGAAACCTTCCGGAACCTTTCCGATGTCCGAACATAGTCGTCAAATATATCGATCTTTATGTCTCAACCATTTTGAGACTTCTCGTCATGTCCGTGATCATATCAGGGACTCCGAACTACCTTCGGCACATCAAAACACAAAAACTCATAATACCGATCGTCACCGAACTTTAAGCATGCGGACCCTACGGGTTCGAGAACTATGTAGACATGACCGACACACGTCTCCGGTCAATAACCAATAGAGGAACCTGGATGTTCATATTGGCTCCCACATATTCTACGAAGACCTTTATCGGTCAAACTGCAAAACAACATACGTTTTTCCCTTTGTCATCGGTATGTTACTTGCCCGAGATTCGATCGTCGGTATCTCAATACCTAGTTCAGTCTCATTACCGGCAAGTCTCTTTACTCATTCTGTAATACGTCATCCCGCAACTAACTCATTAGTTACAATGCTTGCAGGGCTTATAGTGATGTGCATTACCGAGTGGACCCAGAGATACCTCTCCGACAATCGGAGTGACAAGTCCTAATCTCGAAATACGCCAACTCAATAAGTACCTTCGGAGACACTTGTAGAGCACCTTTATAATCACCTAGATACGTTGTGACATTTGGTAGCACACAAAGTGTTCCTCCGGTAAACGGGACTTGCATAATCTCATAGTCATAGGAACATGTATAAGTCATGAAGAAAGCAATAGCAACATACTAAATGATCAAGTGCTAAGCTAACGGAATGGGTCAAGTAAATCACATCATTATCCTAATGATGTGATCCCGTTAATCAAATAACAACTCATGTCTATGGCTAGGAAACATAACCATCTTTGATTAACGAGCTAGTCAAGTAGACGATGGCCTCTCCGTATGTGGGAGTTTAATCCGGAAGAACCACATACCCTCCAAGACTTCTTCGGCATTATGCACAAAGGAATGTGGAAGCTATTTTTCAAGAAACGAAAATAGTGGCCGGACACCACCGAGGATATCGGCCTCGACCTTAACCGTCCGGATACCTCGATAAGCGCTCTATTTCCAAACAATTTTTCAGCAATTTATGGCGTAGTGCGACACTTATCACACTATCCTCTTCCAGGGCTGGATAAAGAAAGCAGAGCGAATCAGGTGTTCGGCCCCCCTTCCCGAAGACTTAGTGGATTCCGTATTAACAAGGATGCTGGCCCCAGCACCGTACCAGATGCTTCTGAAGGAGGACAAGATGGAGAGTGGGAGGACCGAAGGTGGCCTCCATCCCTAAGATATATTAGATGTTGTGTCCAGGGAGATGAAAATCCCATCGCCCGAAGACAAAAGTAAAGGAGAATCCAACGTTCATTCTCCCCATGGTAAGAGAAGGGCCGTCTCTGAAGATTGGGAGGAAAAGGCTCCCAAGCGAGGCAAGATGCCCCTGTCGGGCGGCTCGGGCTTGGAAGATGATGTTATCACGCATACCCCCGACGAGGACAAGCCTAAATCGTAAGGGAACAAGGGTGTTTTACACATACCCCGTTCCTCTCCTGTGACCAGGGTAACATCTAGAATGTATGTTTTTGCAGCTCGGCACATAGTCTTCCTCAACAATCCTCTTCCTCAGGGGATCTTCTCCCGGAGATGATGGAAAGTGAGACGCCTCGACCAGTCTCCTCGCCCAATAGGGCGGACGACTTCGAGGTGTCGTCCCCGGAGGGTCTCTCCCGATCAACAAGTGACGCGAGGGATAATGAAAACACCAACCGAAGGTGATACTTCGGTAGCCCAGGGTCCGGGGGACAACAATAAAGGCCCCGGACTGTTCAGCTTACAGCCGGAGATGACTCTAGGGACAAATGAACGGATCCCTTCGAAGGGTGGCCATGCTGCTACAGCAGCTTCCGGAGATCCAGAAGCACCAGATATATTGACAAACATGCTGCGACAAGCGTCCGTCTCCGAGGACTATGGTACCTTGATGGGTACGGTGGTTGAAAAGGTCATGTCCGCGAAAAGAGGATTGAATGAGGCCTTCACGAGCCTGCTGTAATGTTTTCGATTGTGTTTTATTCACAAAATACTCCTGTGTATAGAAAGTAGCCCCTGAGACTCTGATTGGCTTCCCAAGGGGGGCAATCAGAGAATCAAAAAGATATATCCAGGAAATAATCTGACTACTTGGAACACATGCTGTTACCTCCCCTGCTACTGCCCGATCCGCAGAGGTTGCAGATCTGCAGCGGAAGATTGATGAGGCGGATGATGACATCATGCTTATCAACAGGCGGCTTGACGAGGCGCAAGGTATGTTTTTGGGGCATTCGGTATATGTGTGTATGATAACATGAGCACGAAGCTAGAACTATATACTGAGACACGCATACCTGCATATGGTGCTGCTGTGGTGGAAGCCCTTCGGGCTGAGCTTGTCCTCACCAAGGAGCAAGCCCGGATGAGTAACTCGGCTGCCAATAAGGCAGCTGATGAGTTAAAAACCGAACAGGCTGCTCGACGCCAGTGCGAGGAGAGAATTTCTATCATGGCGCGCAAGCTAGAGAAAACCACTGTCCAGTGTGAATTCGTCGAGAGGGATAACAAAGCCAAAGCGGCCGATCTTGACAAGGCCTTGCAAGAGGCGAAAGAAGCATGATCTAAGTCCAGAGCAGCTCGGGAAGAGATCCGGCAAGCTAGGGAGATAGCGGCTAGTAAGCCCTTCTTATTACAGACGAAGTTCGGCGATCCTAAGTATTCCCCTCTTAATAAATGTGGAGCTCTTCGGACATCTTCTTGGACCTGCCGGAGAGCGCCTCCAATGCGGCGCAATTTTACCAAGCGCAGGAAGGGTGTGCCATGGAGAAGCTCTTTTTGGTCACAGTTCGGCGCGCCAAAGCGTCCGCTATTACTAAATGAACAGATGGCCCAGTGGGCCGAGCTCCACAGGATATTTGGTTCTGCCATGAAGGATGTCATAGTCCGGCTGTGGCCTACTAAGCCCATTCCTAATAGTTACTTCTGTTTGGTGCAGCGGCTTGTGGATGCGATGTCGCGTATCGACGTCGTTAAGCGTTCAACGTGCATTGAAGGTGCACGGATGGCCTTTGCCTGTGTCAAAACATACAGGACAAAGATGAAGGCCACCGACGTTGCAGCGAGGAGTCCCCTCAAGGGTAAGGACCATTACGCACCCGAACATTATTTCGAGGACGTCCTAGAGGGTGCCCGCTTGATAGAGGGTCAGTGCTCGAAAGATATGATATTTGAATGAAATGTATTGAAATTGTAAAAGACAATATTATGATATTTGCTTAAAAGCTTTTGGTTCCTCCTGTGCGGCCGTTTTTGTATAATCTAAATTTTTTCCAGTCGTCGGCTTCAGCCCCCTCGTAGAAAATACGGGGGGTGTTCGGAAGAGCACTTGCTCACCTTAACCCAAGTCTTGGTCCGTGAAGGATGTGTCAATGCGGTGAACGAGGCAATCAGACTATAGGGCGTTAACACTTTCACTTAGCCATAGGAGCTTTATGGTGGGTCTACGATATAAACCCTGGTATGTACGCGGTTATCCCAATGTGGTGCGTGTATATGTATGACCCGAAGAAAGGTCCTTCGTGTAATACGGGCGAATCACAAAAGATTCCGACGAGTCATCGAGGGGTTGACCAGCTCTTGCCGCGTCATGATAGTCAGTTTTTGGCTTTCTCTAGTGAGGTATTTGAACAGATGAACCAGAAACACAATCGCAGTAGTTCTCCCTTTACTACCTTACTTGTTAGAGCGGAATGTAAGGTAGTAAGCACAGGAGCCAGGCAATCCAATTATTGACCCAAGACATGATTCGGAGCTGATGCATATAAGGCCAAACTCGCGACGCTGAAGTATGCTATAAAGCTGTTCGGACTTGTTAGCAATTTATTTTGTTCCCATATCGAGCCCCTAGCGAGTTATGTTGGGGCGTGTGAAATAACACAAGGAGAAAAATGCAGTGTTTTAGAGAAAAGTGAATACTGGATACTGATAATATTCACTAGAACTTGAGTGATATGCCAATCATTGTTTGTATATAATAATGCCACGACCCTGGCTATTTGACATGTCAAGGGTTGACGGCTGAGGTAGAAGGCACTTTACAGGCTCGCAAAATAGAGAGTGCGGTCTACAGAAAGTTGTTTTGGACCTCCTGTCACATGTCTGCGCCACCTTTCCTCGATGAAGGAGCTCCTTAAAGGGAGTGGCTTTTGGATGAATATACAAACCGGAACTCCGATAGAGTCGGTGAGATGACTAGCCTGCGAGTCACCTGTGGAAAAGGATAATGGAAAAGAAAGAGTGGTTAGAAAAGAAAAGAAGGAGGGTATGGGAGTGCTTGTAGGCCCGTCCGTATTGTGCTTCCGCCGATGCCCATGGTATTTTAAGTGCATACTTATGTATGCGCGGTACAGATTTCTCGGGTGTATGAGGTGGACGGCGGAAGCCGAACTGGTAGTCCAGCTCCAGAATTGGTTGGTTCTGCTGAATGGAGACCGACAGCTTAATGGCCGACAAGGTATGAGGTTTAATAAGTCCACTTTGTACTCCAGCTGAAGGAAACGTAGTATGATCCTCCGTCCGGAGGGAGTGCTTCTCATGCTCCCCTGTAGGGGTGTGTGTCACGTATACCATGTTCATTGTTTTTACCTGAGGGGGAAATTGCTTCTGACCCCCGGTATTCGGTTGGTGAGTTTCTTCGTCATCGCTATCACCGGGCGGCCTCTTCCCCTTGTGTTCGGCGTTGAGCTTGCTGGTCTGCTTGAAGACCCAACAACTTCTATTGGTGTGATTAGCTGGTTTATCGGGGTTGCCATGAATCTGGCAGGGCCGATCCAATATCTTTTCTAAATTGGATGGTTGATATGTCTCCAATGTATCTATAATTTTTGATTGCTCCATGCTATATTATCTTCTATTTTGGACATTATTGGGCTTTATTATCCACTTTTATATTATTTTTAGGACTAACCTATTAACCGGAGGCCCAACCCAGAATTGCTATTTTTTTTTGCCTATTTTAGGGTTTCGAAGAAAAGGAATATCAAACGGAGTCCAAACGGAATGAAACCTTTGGGAACATGATTTTTGGAATGAACAAGACCCAGGAGACTTGGACCCTACGTCAGGCAACCAACAGTGAGGTCACGAGGTAGTGGGGCGCGCCTACCCCCCAGGCGTGCCCTCCACTCTCGTGGGCCCCCTGTTGCTCCACCGACGTACTTCTTCCTCCTATATATACCTACGTACCCCCAAACGATCAGATACGGAGCCAAAACCCTAATTCCACCGCCGTAACTTTATGTATCCACGAGATCCCATATTGGGGCCTGTTCCGGAGCTCCGCCGGAGGGGGCATCGATCACGGAGGGCTTCTACATCAACAACATAGCCTCTTCGATGAAGTGTGAGTAGTTTACACTACAA
This sequence comes from Triticum aestivum, assembly GCF_018294505.1. Classification (NCBI taxonomy): domain Eukaryota; kingdom Viridiplantae; phylum Streptophyta; class Magnoliopsida; order Poales; family Poaceae; genus Triticum; species Triticum aestivum. Next base: position 200,211,049 of record NC_057809.1, on the reverse strand, counting down.
AAAAAGACACATCCGTGACATTTTGGGCCGAACGATATTTTTTCTGTCATACATATGACACTTCTATGATGATAATTGTGACAAAATTCGGTATCATCATAGATGTGGTGGGCTCCTACTTCTATGACAAAAAATCATGACAGAAAATGGGCTTTTTGTCCTGGGCGGGCAGGAGACGCAGCTGCATGAAATTCTTTGGGCCATCCATGACGGAAAAACCGTGGTAGAAGCGAGGGGGAGGAAAATTTCGTGGAGTTCCTGGTTACGGTGGGAGGTCGGGGCCGAGCGATGCGCGTTTCTCTCGTACACATACGCACATGTGTGCGAGGCGTTGGCTCTAACTGAACCCGAGCAAGGCGTTGGGCTCTAACTGAACCCGAGCGATTGCACTGCAGGCTACACGTTACTGAACCCGAGCGATTGATCGATGGCTGTTAACTGAACCCGATCGAGCGATTCCTTCGCTACTGCTGCTAACTGAAGCCAATCGATGCTGCCTCTGGGATGAACAGTGAGTGTTGCGGGGGGGGGGGGGGTTGGATGAACAGTGAGCGGTGGCGTTCCCTTTGGATGAACAGGACCCCGTGGTGTGGTGGAGGGCTGGATGAACAGTAGACGGTGGAGGGGTGCCCGTGGAGGGGTGGTTGAACATGACCCCGTGGTGTGGAGGGCTAGATGAACAGTAGACGGTGGAGGGGTGCCCGTGGAGGGGTAGTTGAACAGTAGTCGGTGGAGTAGCGCGCTGAGGAGGCTGGATGAACAGGAGCCCGTGGAGGCTGGAGGAGGTCGACGGTAGCCCATGGAGGTTGGAGGAGGTCGAGGGTGGAGATGAACAGTATCCCGTGGAGTCCTGTTTTGCGGTACGCCACTCCTCTCCCGATGAACAGGACCCCCGTTTTGACCGTAGTGCTCCAACACAAGTCCGTTTCGTCCGTTTTGCGGTACGCCACACCCCTCCCGATCAACAGGACCCCCGTTTCGACCGTAGGAGGTCCGTTTCGTCCGTTTTGCGGTACGCCACACCCCTCCCGATCAATAGGACCCCCGTTTCGACCGTAGGAGGTCCGTTTCCTCCGTTTTGCGGTACGCCAGACCCCTCCCGATCAACAGGACCCCGTTCCGAACGTAGGAGGTCTGTTTCCTCCGTTGTGTGGTATGCCAGGCCTCGTTTCCATCGCCTGTTCCGTCCAAGCCCTCCCGATGAACACGACCACGCATTCCATTCCAACCCAGCCGGTTGGCTCCCACGCATTCCGTTGCCTCCCGATGAACACAACGCATTCCGTTGCCTCCCCATGAACACGACGCATTCCGTTGCCTCCCCATGAACACAACGACGACGCCGTTTCTCCGTTCCGACCCAGCCACGTACACAAGCCTTGGCCGTACGTATGCGCGAGTAGGCATTCGAGACCCCGCCTGTATGTACACATACGTGGCCGTATTTTCTTTCTTGCACCCTGGCCATTGTACGTACGTGTACATGCTACGTGCGCGCCTCTACTATGACACGTACACGCCTCTACTACGACACGTGCGCACCTCTACATCCACCAGTATATATGTACGTACACATTCGCGACCAGAATGACAATGCTATGTACGCTTCGCCCAGGTGGGTCCCGACTGTCACGCACTTCCTTGCCTACGAAGAAGTAGCTGGTGGGTCCCAACAGTTAGGGGGCGAATCGTTTTTTTGCCCGGACGCACTTCCTTGCGTGCAAAGATGTAGCTGGTGGGTCCCAGCAGTCAGGGGCAAACATTTTTTCGCGAAATATGGTGGCCTGTCCGGTGGGTCCCTGCTGTCAGGTGGAGGAATAACTATTTTCCACGTAATAAGGAGGCACTTCCTTGCTGTGGCCGTGGACCCAGCTGTCAGCCTCTCCTCGTACAGTCCACATCCGATGGAAGCTGTTCCTTGACCACGTTGTGAAAGCACAAGTGCTCCCTAGGTGGTTTTGGTAATTGATGACAACATATCTCTTGTTGGAGTAATGTTTCTATCTAGTATGTTTCAGATAAGTTCAACAATGGAGTGGCATGGACTAAAGGTTGTGGGAACTCCTTCAAGATGCTAAGGACAAAGGATTGGCTAAAGCTTCAAGCTCAAGACTCTTCATTTTACATTTTAGTGATCCAAGATCACATTGAGTCCATAGGAAAAGCCAATACTATCAAGGAGGGATGAGGTGTTGCTTAATGAGCCTCTTGCTTCATGTGCTTAATGATATGCTCCAAAATCCTCAGCTACTTTCCCACTTCCACATATGACCTAAACCCAAAGCCAAACTCAGACCTACTGATTCTTTCTATCCGGCGCCACCGAGTTTTCACTTGTCATAAGCCACTGCCAAAACCCTAGCAATTCGGTTCTACCGATAGGGATCTCGGTCTCACCGAGATGGGGTTGCAAACTCTCTGTTTCCCTTTCGTAACTTTTCGGTCTCACCGAAAAAGCGAATCGGTCCCACCGAGATTGCAATGTAAATTCAGTGTTTCCTTTTTGTAACTTTTCGGTCTCACCGAAAGAGCAAATCGGTCCCACCGAGTTTGCCTGACCAACTCTCTGGTTAGCTAATTACCAAAATCGGTCTCACCGAGTTTGTGTAATCGGTCTCACCGATATTACGTTGTGCCCAAACCCTAACCATATCGGTCCTACCGAGTTGCATGTCAGTCCCACCGAAAATCTCTAACGGTCACTAGGTTTACCTTTTTGGTCTGACCGAGTTTGTTGATTCGGTCCCACCGAGATTGGAAAACTGTGTGTAACGGTTGGATTTTGTGTGGAGGCTATATATACCCCTCCACCTCCTCTTCATTCGTGGAGAGAGCCATCAGAACACTTCTACACTTCCAACTCATATGTTCTGAGAGAGAACCACCTACTCATGTGTTGAGACCAAGATATTCCATTCCTACCATATGAATCTTGATCTCTAGCCTTCCCCAAGTTGCTTTCCACTCAAATCTTCTTTCCACCAAATCCAAATCCTATGAGAGAGAGTTGAGTGTTGGGGAAACTATCATTTGAAGCACAAGAGCAAGGAGTTCATTACCTACACACCATTTGTTACTTCTTGGAGAGTGGTGTCTCCTAGATTGGCTAGGTGTCACTTGGGAGCCTTCGACAAGATTGTGGAGTTGAACCAAGGAGTTTGTAAGGGCAAGGAGATCGCCTACTTCATGAAGATCTACCGCTAGTGAGGCAAGTCCTTCGTGGGCGATGGCCATGGTGGGATAGACAAGGTTGCTACTTTGTGGACCCTTTGTGGGTGGTTGCTTCTTCGTGGACCCTTCGTGGGTGGAGCCCTCCGTGGACTCGCGCAACCGTTACCCTTTGTGGGTGGAGCCCTCCGTGGACTCGCGCAACCATTACCCTTCGTGGGTTGAAGTCTCCATCAACGTGGATGTAGGATAGCACCACCTATCCGAACCACGGGAAAAACATCCGTGTCTCCAATTGCGTTTGAATTCTCCAAACCCTTCTCCTTACATTCTTGCAAGTTGCATGCTTTACATTCCGCTGCTCATATACTCTTTGCATGCTTGCTTGATATGTATTGTGTATGTTGTAATTGTGCCTAAAACTCCACTCAAACCAAAAAGGCCTAAAAATTGCAAGTTTAGCACTAAGTGTCTAGTCACCCCCCCTCTAGACACATCTACTTCTAGATCCTACACGTTGACCATGCCGCGCCGAGAGCATCGGGGCGGTGGACAACGGCGAGGCCTAGGAAGGGGACGACGCGGAGCCGGGAAGACGCGACAGTGGATGCCCACGCGTAGAGGAGTACAAGGGTTCACTGGTTCGCTGCGGTGTGAGGCTGCCGCCGCCGCAGAATAATAGGGGGTGTGGGTGAGTAGAGGGATGGCCTGGCCAGCGGTGGGAGTAGTAGGGGCGGTGAGGCCTCCACCGCATCGCAGCCGGCCACGGGAGGCAGGAGCACGAGGAACGACCGGCGCTGGTTTGGGCGGCTGGAGCAAGAAGACCAGAGGTTGAAGAAGCACTACGGCCGTTGGATGGACATCATACGGTCACTGGAGCTAGAATCGTGCATATTGACTAAGTTGACAAAGCCTCCGTCCCCGTCAACTTAGTAGGCCCACAAGTCAGCCTGCCACTATACTGGGTCCCAGCTAACAGGGGAGTATTCATTTTTTTGTCCGTAATAAGGAGGCATTTACTTGCGTGCGAAGATATAGCTGGTGGGTCCGAGCTGTCAGCGGTGGTAACATTTTTTTTGCGAAATACAGAGGCCCTTTCGATGAGTCCCTGATGTCAGGTGGAGGAATCATTATTTTGCGCGTAATAAGGAGGCATTTCCTTGCGTGGGGCCGTGGACCCAGCTGTCGGCCTCTCCACGTACAGTCCACTTCAGATGCATGTCGGTCGTTGACCACATTGACCAGGCCGCGCCGAGAGCACCAGGGTGGTGAACGACGGCGAGGCCTAAGAAGGGAACGACACGGAGGCAGGGAAGACTCGACAGTTGTTTCCCACGCGGAGGGGAGTACGACTATACGAGGGTTTACTGGTTCGTTTGCCGTCGCCAGAGAATAACAGCAGGTGTGGGTGAGTAGAGGGATGACTAGGCCAGCGATGGGAGTACGGTGGGGCGGTGAGGCCTGCGCGGCAGCACAGCCGGCCGCGGGGAGGAGGGAGCAGGCAGTCCCGCCGGCGCTTGTTTGAGCGGCTGGAGCAGGAAGAGAAGAGATTGAAGAAGCACGGCGGCCGTTCGATGGACATGCAAGAGTCACTGCTTGTGCGTCAACCTTTTTTTTAGGAAAGGCTCAAATCTGTGGAAAACAGCATACGGCCCATCTGCCATTATTTCTAATAATTTACAGCCCATTTGCTAATTCTTAAGGTTTTTTGGAGCCCATATTCTTTTTGTTAGAATTACAACCCATATTGTCACCACAGTTAAAAAATTATACGAAATTTTGCATATCTCGGTGCGGTCCGAACTGTTTTTAATCCCGAAATTTCGACTCATGTTCAAACTGGTTTTAAAAATAAATGTATATCAATATAAAATCCAACAAATTCTCCACGCATAAAAAATAATGTAATTTAAAATCTCGAAATGAAAAAAAGATATTTGAAACTAATTGCCGGTTTGATGTGTTTTAAAAATGTACATCCCATTTCTCATTACTGATAGGCCATTTTCTCGGCGAGCTGAATGAAGCCTTCCTCGTCTTGAAAGATTTCCAGCCTAACAGGCCTGACAAAGCGACTTACTTGGAAAATCACAAAAAAGTGGGCTGTGGCCGTGGACCCAGCTGTCAGCCTCTCCACGTACAGTACTCTTCTGATGGAAGTCGGTCGTTGAACACATTGACCACGCCGCACCGAGAGCACCAAGTCGGTGGACGACGGCGAGGCCTAGGAAGGGGACGATGCGGAGCTGGGGAAGACGCGGCAGTGGATGCCCACGCGGAGAGGAGTACAAGGGTTCACAGGTTCGGCTGTGGCGTCAGGCTGCCGTCGCCGCAGAATAACAGGGGGTCTAGGTGAGTAGAGGGATACCCTGGGCAAGCGGTGGGAGTAGGGGGCGGTGAGGCCTCCGCGGCATCACAGCCAGCCACGAGAGGCAGGAGCACGCGGCACGATTGGTGCTTCTTTGGGTGGCTAGAGCAAGAAGACGAGAGATTGAAGAAGAATGTCGGCCGTTGGATGTAAATCCAACGCCTTCTTAGGCTTCGACCTACTGGCCCAGATGTCAGCCAGTCCATTTGTTTTTTAGTCCATTTGGTGGGCTGGGTGAAACAATGATGTAGCATCTATGCAGCCTGTTTAAATCCCATTTGCATTTTTCTCGAATTCCGCAGACTTAGTGGGCTGGGTGAAAATATCATGTTGGGCTAGACGGAGAAATGTTATAAAAACATAAAGACATGATTGCATGTCAGTAAAATCTTTGCAAGCTTATGTATGCAATCACCAGGAGTTAACTTGCCAAGTTATATATAAACAATTATTATTATTATTTTGTAAGAACTCTCAACTTACGAAATAAAATATCATTTTAATTTGATGAGTTAATAGTATGTGGGGTATTATTATGTTTTAGGCTAGACATGGGACAGTTGAGTTGGTTCTAGGGGAAAGTACTGGGAGAAAACTCAGTTTACATCGAAAAAGAAAGTGGGAGAAAATTCAGAGACCTGCTGGGTCCACCTGAGGAGGGGAATATGTTGGGACGAAGGAGATTCAAAGCACGGCAGCCGAGTGAACTAGTTTTTTTTATGGTCAAGTGAACTAGTTTACATACATAAGCAAATAGCCACTAAAAAAGCAATCACGTTAATGGGTTCTTAAAAGAAATATTTCAGACAAAACAGATAATTACGACACATAGGCTAATGCATGAAACACTCAGATGATAAAGGTGCTTATAAACAGATAAAGTTCAACATCTAGACCTTCCTGGCATGCTTGGTCATGACGTTGCAGCTGTCCGTGTACTCATCGGTTACGGGAAGCAGACACGCCCTCATGTCCAAGATCTGCCTGTACATGTCGTAGCATGCATATGCGTCATTGGCCGCGTAGGTTATGTAGACTAGATTCAGAGGTACCTCCCACGTGTCCTGGTCGTCTTCTTTCATGTTGGCGTATCAGGGGTCGATGATGGTCTCAGCAAAGTCAACCACGGAGTCCTTCTCCTGCCCGTTGCTGATGATCTTGTATTGCTTCTGGATGTCGACAAGCTTGTTGCACCAGATGGCCGAATCGTCCCGTTCTTCCTTCTCTCCACCGTAGTGAAGGTGCAGTCGGCGTTGCCAATGAAATGGGCGAATGCTCCAGAACCTGGTGCAGCCATAGGACTGAGGCGAGGCAGAGCTTCACCGAGTCCGTATCGTTGGTGTACATAACATTCAACTTGGTGGAGCCATAGGACTGAATGGAGAACTCAAAGGGGAACTCCTTGCTGAAGTCCATATCTAGCAGGCTCACCCCTCGGATCGCCATTGGAGTCTCTTCGAGTGAACGAGTGTGTAGGCAGCGGCAGCAGTTCATTTTTCAGCTCTTGGGGAACTGGATTCAACAGTAAGCTGAGTGTGTACAGGCAACAACAGTTACTACCCCTCCGTCGTCCACTGCACGCCCGGCAGAAGATGCACCCTCGGCCACACGTCGGTTCACGAGCGGGTCTGTATTGGTACTGTAATAACATGAGTTAGTGGTCACTTTACTTAAATTTAATTAACTTTAATAGAAATTTATACTTAAAACAAGCAATGCATTCGCTCGTTCTATCAGTGCCACAGGATCAACATGCACAACAATAAGAATTATTATTCTCAGGACGCACACGATCAGCACATTTGTCGCACTTTCACAAAGATAATACTACCAAGTTTGAACTGTTTGTTATGGTTGTTGTCCTCTGAATCATCATGCCGTGTTTCCCAGCTAGCAAGATTCAGAACCAACAAATAAGATCCAAATAATAAGTACAACAAAGATGCCTACACATCTCATTGATTCCCAGCTTGCAAGATTCAGAACCAACAAATAAGATCCAAATAATAAGTACAACAGAGATGCCTACACATCTCATTGATTCCCGGCTTGCAAGATTCAGAACCAACAAATAAGATTCAAATAATAAGTACAACAAAGATGCCTACACATCTCACTGATTCCCAGCTTGCAAGATTCAGAACCAACCCATTAGAGCCTTTTGATAAAGTGAACATCAGGATTAAATCCATCTTGGCTAGCCATGTCATACAATCGAAGAACTTGGCGAATGCTCTTGACCGTCACAACATCTGTAGTTGAGTATTCCTGTTTGCACAACATGTTTGCACAACACAAACAAGGAGACAGGAGAGCATGATTTCGCTTTAATAGCGGCCTCCTTGAACTCAACCTCCAGCTCTACTTGGATGAGGTCTGCCTGGAGTTCCATGATTCAATTCATGCGCCTTTTTCTGCAGTTCACCTGAAATGAAGCAAAGATTGCATCATTCAGCTAGCAAGAAGTACTTGCTCTTGTGAGCTGGCAGGTTTTTCTTTAGTAGTTGCACTAAAATTGAGGAACATTAAGGTTGGCTGTCCGGCTCATGTAAGGTGCAACTATAATTTTTTTACCTTTTGTGCAGTTCCACTAAAATAAAGTGCCATTGTGGTGACAGTGACGGCTCCATCTTGCAAAGGCTAATAAAATGTTGCATGAGATTACCAGCAGAACTTGACGGAGATTTTGGAAACTCCAATCACCATTTTGTGTGGTTCCACCAAAATTGAGAGATGTTGCCCACGTGACATTTTAGTTGAACTGCACAAGACACTCATTCCAAAAAAAGTGTTTTGTGCAGTTCACCAAAAGGTCACAATAGCAACAAGGTGAAATGGATATCCCTATCTGCACAAAAAGATAGAAAGTAAACAGTTGCTGGTCAATAGAATATACGAAACATATACAAAATGAAAAGAAGCATCTTAATTATGTTCATGGCAATCACGCAAGGACAGTAGAAATTTTAAAACGTCAGCAATGCTTCATGTTACCAGAAGCATTACGATCAACAATGAGATTCCTCAAATATGGGATTACTTTAATGGTGGCATTGCTTGTTTACCAGACACAGTAAATCAACAGCAGCTAAAGAGTTGGTTTAAGGGCATGGGACCGTGGGGACACTAGGACACTCAGCAGCGTAAAGGAGCAACTTACTTATCATACTGGGGAAACAGCAGGAGTGCCATTTGTAACACAGTTTAATTGCATCTTATCACTGGAGGCATTAGATTAACAATAACACTGGTTAGACATGTCCCTAAGGTAACAGTGTGATCGCTTCATTTTACATGCGCCCTTACATTAACAACAGCAAAAGGTTGGTATAAGGACATGCGACAGTGGACGCATCAGCACAATGTACCTACAAGGAGGCATAAAGTGGTGATGCCGAGTTTGTTCATGCTATGTGAGGGCAGCAAACCTAATCCTGGAGACCCTGTACTATGTGAGGGCAGAAAATCTAATCCTAGAGACCTTTTACTATGTGAGGGCAGCAAATCTAATCCTGGAGACCTTTTACTATGTGAGGGAAGCAAATCTAATCCTGGAGACCTTTTACTATGTCAGGGCAGCAAATCTAATCCTGAGACCTTTTACTATGTGAGGGCAGCAAATCTAATCCCGAGACATTTTACTATGTGAGGGCAGCAAATCTAATCCTGGAGCCTTTTACTATGTGATGGCAGCAAATCTAATCCTGGACATACTCTGTTGACTTGTCCACCAGCCGCCACTTTCTATCCTTTTTTCAACCAATAATAGATATGTTCCGTATCTAGTTTGTACTGCGTTTTCCCATTATTTCCCTTTTCAACCAAGAGACCGGTTGGGTATCCGGTCTCTACTACTTTCACCATATTATTTCCTCTTTGAATCAAGTCCTAGATTCATGCTACAACTTCCCCCCTTTCTTCGTTGTTTGAACAAAGCCCTAGATTCGAATGCATGAAGTAGCTTTACCTCTAATAATACTAAAAATTTAGGTGGCTTTGGAAGAGCTGATGGGAGTAGAAAAAGATGCACATGCAGACACGTGGGGAGCAAGGCCGCTTTCGAAGAACTTATACCTGAGGGTCGCCGGGATGTCGGCGGCGGCAGGTCGGATCTGCGAACAATATGGCAGGGAGGAAGAAGGGTCGGAGGACCTCCCGAGCCGGCACTGTGTCGGAGAGAATGACAGGGGCAGGGGATCGGGCCTCTCCGGCAGTTGTGGGTTTCCTCCCTCGGCGGTGATAACCGCGTGAACGATGCCTGCGGTTGCCAACACCGTCTGGAAACACTGCGCGGTGCGGGGCAGCAGGCCGGCGCGTTGGATGATTTGGCACAGCCGACTGCCGCTCGCGTCCATCGCCTCCATAGGTGCTTGTGGCTTCTGGTCACTTGGTCTTGGATTGGAGTGAGCAGTGTTGCGCAAAGACTTGGGAGTAGATGGATTGGAGTGCTGGGGCTATACTAGCAAGTAGTTGTACGTACTAGTACAATAGTGGGCTCACATAGCAATTTTGTCTCAAGCAAGAACCTGGCTATATGCGTGCTCCAATGTTCACAACTGCAACGTTCGGTTTGCGCTTGGCTCTTCGCCTCTTTGAGAAGATGAACAATGATGTTACTACTACTGCTTCTACAGTGTCGAATCCATTGCTGCATGTCCGTCCACCGCGAGCGAGATGGATAGCTTGTTGTAGAAGTACTACTAATCAAAAGCCTATCCTCGTTTGCGAGCAACCGCACGCATGGGTGAGGGAGAAGGCGTGTAGTAAAATCAAGCTTCTCCTCGTTGTACGAGTTGACGCGACACATCATAGCACTGGCCCCACATGCTTGCCTCTAAACTTGGCTGAAAGACCCGCAGTGTACAATATATTGGCTGCAACCTCTAACATTTACCCACCACAAATTAAAATATATGTGGCCGTATGCATCGTTCTGATGGAGAGGCTGGGGAGTCCCCCCTTTTCGAAAAAAAACAAATTAAAATATATATTCCTGTCTTGACCAGATGAGCGTGCAAACTACAATCACCAGGGTGTCAGGTAGGGCCAGTAGACTATTTTTTTTAAAACTTCGAGACGGCCACAAAGCATGGAGCCGACCCCAACGATTTTAAGCTTACAGGCACGGTACACACTATCCTAGAGTACTCTACACATGAAACTGCCACACGAGCGTCCGGGCTGCGCTTGGCTCTTCGCCTCTTCGGGAAGTCGAACAATGATGGAGTACTACTGCACTGGAGGAGTACTACGATATGCTTCTGGCCATCTGACACCGATTGAACTACTACATGTCCACCGCGTGCCGGAGGGAGTGCGTGTAGCGAAAGCTTCTCCTAGTCTTGCCAGCCACCATGCTTATGTGCAAGGGAGGGACGCTTCTGCCTTTGCGTGTATGACATGTGGGCCCGACAAGTGTGTGGCCAACCTTTCATACAGCCAAAGGCAGGTGCAGTTAAGTCCGCGAGGGAGAGGATAATCAAACTTCTCGTTGATGTACGAGTTGACACGACACATCAAAGCACTGCACTCAATATATTTCAATACTTTGCTTTTACCGATGCATTAATTACAATGCATGCATGCATGCATGCCGTGACTCTCCTTTTGATACTCCCTCCGGTCGTTTTTACTCTGCATATTAGGTTTGTCTGAAGTCAATCTCATCCAACTTTGACCAAATTTATACAAAAAATTATTAACATTCACATAACAACATATTTATTATTAGATCCATCTCGAAATATATTTTCATATTATATTTATTAGATGTTATATATGTTAATATTTTTTAATATAAATTTGGTCAAACTTAGCAAACTTTGATTCCAGACAAAGCTAATGTGCGGAGTAAAAAGGACCGAAGGGAGTACTTGCATGTGTTGATTTAATGCACCTTGAAGTAGTATAAAATATGTGACGATAAAGCTTTGTAATACCCCGGCCCAAGTCGAGAGATGGTTGTGCACGAGAAGGGCGAGATCATGTAGACCGAACATGACCCGACGATGGATCCCTCTAAGGTCTCGATGGACCTCATCGTGCTCCATTGCCCCTTGTGCCTCCGCCCCTTGACGCCTCCAGTGTATGAGGTTCGAATACAACTCGTCCGTTCGGCTGATTAAGCAAGGTGAAGGTTTCTTGATTGATGTGTTGTTCAATTGATTTCTGCAGTGCAAGGGAGGGCACCTGACCTGCGCGGACTGCCGCGTCGAGCGCCCCGGGAACCAGCGACAGTGCCAGAAGTGCAAGCGCGGCGGTGGCTTCGACGTGTGGAACAAGGTGGTGGACTCCGTCCTTTCGTCGGTGAGGGTGGAGTGCCCGCACGAAGGCTGTGGGCTCTACGTCACTTACCACAAGCTCGCCGATCACCAGTGCGTGTGTCCGCTCGCGCCCTGCAAATGCCCCGTGCCCGTCTGCGGCTACGAAGGCCCGCTGCCGGCGCTCTACCACCACATCAGCACCGCGCATCCCATGCCCATGCACAGGATCCAGTACAGGAAGGTGCTCCAGCTGCAAGTGCCACTGTCGGAGCCACGACTCTTGCTGTACGCGGAGGAGGACCACCGCGCGTTTTTCCTGGTCAGCGGCGTGCTCGACATCGGCGCGCCTATCGCCGTGTCGGTCGTCTGCATCAGAGCGGGGGCGTCCCTACTGCCGCACTTCATGGCCAAGCTGTGGGCGAACGGCCCACCGGGGGAGCACAAAGGCACGACCGACGCCGTCAAGGTGGAAATGGAGGTGACAAGCAGCAAGGATCCTGGCGACATCGACGTGCAGGAGCTGACCTTCTTGACAGTTCTGCCCAAGCTGCTAGCCGGGGCTAAGCTTGTGTCCCTCCACATTCAGATTGACAAGCTCACGTCCTTAATGTTTCTACAGTGCCTTCTGTTTATCTTAGTAATATGCTAATACAGGGATTACCTTGGTCTACTTTAGCTTAAGAAATGGTGGGTTTTGGTGGCGATGCAGCAATTACTTTGACATCAGATCAGTAATTTCCAACAGTCGAACGGATATTTTGTGTGTGTTGGATATAAAGTTCCCTTGGGTAAGAAGTACTACTTGTCATCAAAATGGATCAAAGGAGATGCATGTAGACGTATTTTAGTTCTAGATACGTCCCTTTTTATCCATTTTGAGGACAAGCACTCCCTCCGTTCCACAATACATGCCTTCCATTTGTCAAAATATAGATGTATCTAGACATGTTTTAGTATATAGGTACATCCATGATAGAGCCAATCGTGTGGTTGAGAACACTACAATTCATAGTTACAGATGCATGTGTGACTCCCAGATGCAGAGGCCGGGGGTCATCATCCTCCTTTTCGAGAAAAAACAGACGCGTGTGTGAGAGGACGAGTGCGTGTGTGCACCTCTTCTCTTCCTGTATAACGTACTACTAAACTCAGAGTACAAGTTTTTGTGGGTGGCACGATGGTGCGTGCGAGAAGTCCCGAGAGATAGGTTTAATGTGTCTGAAAAAAGACTAGCCTAGAGCTCGCCACGCGGCTATTCCTGTCGAACGCCCCATTAATCGTAAGATATGTATACGACGGTGCCAGTTATTGCACATACACAACAATACTCCCTCCTTTCTGGTTTATAGGGCTTAATTCAAAAATCTCACCAACCAAGATGGTGAGTGGTGGAATATTTTTTGTAGTTTGCAAAAGCACCTAATTAATGCTCTTGTTTTTCTCAAAAAATTATGTTTATCAATGCATTAATTGCAATGCATGCATGCATAAAGTACATGCATTGGTCAATTTTCTCTTAATACTTGCATGCAATGATTCAATGCACCTTGGAATCTGAACATGTGTTGGGGAACAACCAAATTGAGCCTTATAAAATGGAAAAACTAAAATTTTGAGATAAGCCCTATAAAACCGGAAAGGAGGGAGTAGAAAAAGAAGTACTCCATCCGGGAATAGTGCCGCACTTCGAAACTAGAACCGTCAATAAATTTTGAGCTTGCGTCTCGTCACATTCCAAATTACTCCATGCTATATTGAATTGCAAACCTGTTCACACCGATCACAACCTAAACGGTTTCCCACTTAGGAGCGTATTAGTACCACGCTACTCCCTCCGTCCGGTTTATTAGGCCTAAAGACAATTTCTCTTAGACCAAGACACATAGTAATTTGCTCACATTAATTCTTTCATTTCACTCCCAATGCACTCTCTCAGATGCATGCAGCCAATGAAAAAGCACGCATGAAGTATATTAATTTTTCAGCCATGGCACCAACAACAATGGCTTTCAATGCAACCAATGAAATGGTTGCATGCATGCACCTTTCCAAACCGGGGCCTTACAAAAGGGGAGTATATTGAATTGCAAACCTGTTCACACCGATCACAACCTAAACGGTTTCCCACTTAGGAGCGTATTAGTACTCGGTTATAAATACTAGTATGCCAAGATGACTGCACATTCCTCCTCAACTCCTCATCCACAAAAACAAACAAGTCATTCAGCATCCTTCCCTTGCGTCTGCCATGGCCAGCGTGAGTTCTGGGTCGAGAGATTGCCACCAGGGAGAGGCGAGCATGGAAGCGGAAGCACGAGAGATGTCCTGCCTCGCTGCGAGAGCAGTCGATATGTCCCGCCGCACGGAAGTAGCAGCACAGAGCTCCCACCGCGCCGCTGAAGCAGCACGGAGGTCCCGCCGCACTGTCGATGTAGCAGACTGGTCCGACCGTGCCACGGAAGCAGCAGAGATGTCCCGCCACGCCACGAATGCAGCAGAGATGTCCCGCCGCGCCGCGGTAGCCTGGGAAAATTTCTCGCGGGCAGGTGACGACTGTTACGGGTGCATGCATGCAATCGTCCAGAGCCAGATGGATCAGATCTCCGGCTGGGCGAGGTTGCAGGATGACATGAAAGCCTCATTTGAACAGGCTACCGGCGTCATCCGACAACTAAGGGAGGGCAATGAGAGGCTCCGGGCCGAGCGTGACCTGCTGAGGGAGAAGATCGTCCGAAGTGCAGACCAGCAGGAGGAGACCAGTGCCTTGTTGAAGAGGATCGACGTCATCGTCAAGAAACTTATGGACGAGAATGACATGCTCTGCAATGAGCGCCAAAGGCTGGTGGAGGAATCCGTGGGTGTTCTCAAGTAGCGTCTTGAGGACACGAAAGAGCTCATCGCCGCTTGCCGCGGAGACTAGTTCCCGCGGCCTGCAACAACGCATTAAGAATGTAGAGATTAGCGAGCCAGATCCTTGTCTTCCTTCATCTTATTTCGGGCGTAGCCGCATGTGGCTTTTTTAATTATCTTTCTAATTATGTAATACAATTAATCATCCTTATCTTTCTGTGGAAGATCAATGTTGCGAGGCTGGAATGAAAAAAACTCTTGCTGTGGCGACCCTGGCGTTGCTGTTCTTCTAGTTGCTGCTGGGCTTCCTTCTGTTTCCTGGTTTCTTTTGATGTAATAATTGGTTTAGGATGTGGATTGTGTCATCGGTTGTGAAATGTTGGGTTCTAGCACAGATGTTTGGACATTGTTGGCCTCTTGGGATGTTGCGATTTCAATCTGGTAGCTTTTAGTCCTTCGTGTTAAGCTGGAGTTGTGCTGAACTTCTTGTGAATTGTGGTGGTTTTCAGTAATGAAAATCGGAAGGGGCAAGCCCTTCTTTGATGAAAAAAAATTTAATCGTCCTTATATATTCATCAGTCTTGCTATAAGTCGTAGTAGATGCTATATAGGTCCGTCAGATCTTACATCAAGAATCGTGCTTTCAGATTTTCTTTTTTCTCTCTTAAATCTCAGTCGAGTGAGACATAGCCACGCCATTAAACAGAGGCTCGGGCGCCATTAATGGAGACCTTGGGAGAGAGGTGGACGGCAGCTATAGGTCAAAGGGCTCTCCTCCCGATAAGCACGCGCAGGGGTCTGATCACATGCCTCTCGTACTCAAATAGCTACCCTGCACGGCGCCTCCTAGCTAATAAAAATTGGGACGCGTGACGGCACGTAAATGGTACTAGTAAGTAGAACGCCCACGGTTTCAATAATACTTGTGTTTCCGATTGTAACGTGACCGCACTTGTTCCAAAATGACTTTGTTGATTGTTAATATGTGCGCCTTCGCAAATCGAACTGCAAATTTACCACAACATGTTGGTTCCATGTCATGGCACCAAGCCAAGTTTCATTATTTTCATGCGTGTTTTTGATTTATAGGAATTAAAAAACTAAGTTTCTCAATGTTTCCAACCTAGCCACGACGCCCAGAATTTTGAATTTCATTCCCATTTCTTGCATGGAACCTAGAAATTTACCCGAGGACACACATGTGATTTTTCAACCAACTTTGGTGCACTAGAACATGTGCTTGTATTTCAAATTTGAATTATGCACACAAAGGTGACACGTTCCCTCCCAGAACCACGAGCCTTCTTGAGAGAAGCTCCAATTTGCAAGAAGCTTATACCAAAATTTGTTCCTATTCGGCCAATTTTTTTACCACGACATGGTACTACCATGACATGACACCATGCCAAGTTTCATGATTTTAAAACCAAGTTTCTCAATGTTCTCGACCGAGCCACGATGCCGAGATGTTTGAATTTTATTCTCATTTTTTGCATGGGACCTACTCCCTCCTTCCATCTATATAGGGCCTAATGTGTTTTTCAAGACAGCCTTTGACTATTGACAAGATTAATAGCACATGAGATGTATACTATGAAAATTATATTATTTGAAGCTCCTTTGACATACAAATTTGAAGGTATGCTCTGTGTAAGTTGCATGTCATATATTATTGCTCTAACATTTGGTCAAAGTTAGCCTCGGAAAACGCATTAGGACCTATATAGATTGAAGGAGGGAGTAGAAATTCACCCAAGGACACAAATGTGATTTTTCAACCAACTTTGGTGCACGGGAGCATGTGCTTGTAGTTCGAATTTGAATTATGCAAATTAAATGACCAAAAACTCAATTAATGTGTAAATAAGGCCAAACGAAGCCGAAATAATTCCAAAATTTAACAGGGCACTCATGCAGTTCTATGTTTCCTTTGTAAATAAACTCAAGGGGGACAACGTATATCGTTTTGCACTCAAAGGTGGCACGTTCCGTCTCAGAACCACGAGCCTTCTTGAGAGAAGCTTCGGTTTGCAAGAAGCTTATACCAAAATATGTTCCTATTCGGCCAATTTTTTACCCCAACATGGTAGTACCATGACATGACATCCATGCCAAGTTTCATGATTTTCAGACATGTTTTGGATTTACAAGAATTTTAAAACCAAGTTTCTCAATGTTCTCGGCTGAGCCACGATGCCCAGATGTTTTAATTTTATTCTCATTTCTTGCATGGGACCTAGAAATTCACCCGAGGACACAAATGTGATTTTTCAACCAACTTTGGTGCACGAGAGCATGTGCTTGTAGTTCAAATTTGACTTATGCACATTAAATGACCAAAAACTCAATTAATGTATAAAAACGACAAACGAACCCGGAATAATTCCAAAATTTAACAGGGCACTAATGTAGTTCTATGTTGCCTTTGTTAAGAAACTCAAGGGGGGGCAGCGTATATCGTTTCACACTCAAAGGTGGCACGTTCCCTCTTAGAACCACGAGCTTCCAAATCGGCCCAATTTTTTACCACAACATGTTAGTGCCATGACATGACACCATGCCAAGTTTCATGATTTCCAGGCGAGTTTTGGATTTACATGAATTTAAAATCAAAGTTTCTCAATGTTCTCGGCCGAGTCATGACGCCCAGATGTTTGAATTTCATTCTCATTTCTTCCATGGGACCTAGAAATTCAACCAAGGACACACATGTGATTTTTCAACCCACTTTTTTGCACCGGAGCATGTGCAGGCAATTCATATTTAGATTATGCACATTAAAAGTCCAGAAACTCAATTAATGTATAAAAAGGCCAAATGAACCCGAAATAATTCCAAATTTAACAGGGCACTCATATAGTTCTATGTTGCCTCTGTAAATAAAATCAGGGGGAGGCAGCGTATATCATTTCGCACACAAAGGTGACACGTTCCCTCTTGGAACCACGAGGCTTGTTGAGAGAATCTCCGGTTTTGCAAGAGGCTTATACCAAAACTTGTCCCAGTTCAGCCAAAAATTATACGTATGAAAACAGGGTTTAGATTATCCCAAACATCTCGCTACCTAGACCAATAATGTACTATGATTTGAATTCAACATAAAATGGATACAAATATTTGAATTGGAGAGCGTATGGTACATATAGTTCATAGTGAAGTATGATTACTGCTATATGTATGTTTTTTGTTATCAAGATAATATTTAAATTATTGTATAACTTGACAAAAATCGTATTCAAATAAGGAAAATTGATTCAAATTTAGTCCATATGGTAGACGACAATATATATGTTCACATGGTGGAGTAAAATGTTCATATATGATGGAAGATCAAAATATACGACTACATCAATTATAAACCGCAAGGTCACCTAACGATATATTCGAATTCAACATAATGTGGATTCAAAAATTGAAATTCGAGATCATGGCATCTGTAATCATATAAAAAGGGACATTACTCTTTCTTTGGTGGGAGTTGGTTTGTTTTTTGTTGTTGTTGAGGGAAGTGCGAATCGATTTGGTACTGTGCAGGGTAATCTTGTTCTCCCGATTTTTTTACATTTTTCTTGTAGTTTTTTCAATGGCATCTATAGCAATATAGTAAAAGGGGACATGACTCTCTCGTGTCTTGTATGAATTGTTTTTTTACACATTAAGTTTGTTCTGCCGAACAAGGAATCCTCACCTTGTTATACCAAAATTTTCAAGCTCGAGTATCTTTTGTCTCACCTGCTTTGAAACTCCCGCTTCTTCAACCCGTGCCGCGCCTTGTTATCCCGAAATTTGGACGCGCGCGAGAACTCCCTCCTCATCCGAAATCGCTCCCACAGCCCAGACATGCGAAATCCCCCTTCTACCACTCAGCCGGAAATGAAGCTCCACATCGCGGTGTCAAAACCGGTGGGGGTACGCTGGTAACTTACCCTACATTTCGGACAAGCGCGTCCCTAAGCTTGGCTCGCCCCTCCCCCTTTGCCCCCATTCGTACACCGAGGCCGCCAAAACCCGCGAAACCCCACGCTCCTCCGTCGGCCTCCCGACCGCCGCCCAGCCGAATACTCTTCCCCGACTACGTCGTCCACCGCAACAGCTCACCGTCCCTCATCCATCGTACCAGATGAGGATCCGTTGTCGATCTTGTCGTCCCACCGGATCAGCCGCCCCATCCTCCACCTGCAAGGAGCTGCCCCGATGTTCGCCTCGTCTATCGTGCCACCTCAATCCCCACAGCGCCATCTTGACCTGCCCCGCCGGAACTGCAGCACCCTCACCAATTCCTCCGATGAAGCCGAGGCCAACTCGGCACCACCAAGGAGGTTCTGCACTCACCGCTGCATTTTATCTTTTAGTCGATCTCACGGGGCTGCCAGTGCTCGATACCGAGCAGACATGGCGTGTCTCCGTCGATGTCGCCGTCGCCGGCCACATCATCCACGGCGTCTCTCCCCCATGTCGTTGCTTCCTCGACGGTGACTTCCACAACGGCACTAGCTACAGCTGCTCTGGCTCTCGCTCGCGCTGCGGCTCTGTTCTTGATGTCAGTTGCGCAGCTGCACTGCTCCTGCTTTCGTTCGTGCTGCTGCTCTGCTCTTGCTCTCGCTTGCGCTGCTGCTACTGCTCCACGACCTCCGGCAGCTACAGGAGTTGCTGCTTTAGCACTCGCTCGCGGTGCTACTGTATGACTTGCTCTCTGCTAGTGCGTTCCCTGCTCGAGCGTCTGCTGATTTAGATCACTGCTTCTCTGGTACTAGTGCTCGAACGCCCTAAACATCTATTGCAATGCTCTGTTACTAGTTCAATCAGTTTCGATAGTAAAATTCAGTTTTGACTGTGAAGTTCATTTTCTTTAGTTAAGTTCAGAGTGAACAGTACTTACAACATCTGTCAGAGCGGCCGTGGCGCGGCTGATGCGTTTTACATCTAGCACTTTTTGGTGATGTATTTTACATCATCTATTGCAGATGATATTAGGGTCCCACTTCAGATTAACGTTGTCTGTCTTGTCATGCTTCAGCCTCGTCGCCGTACACCTTAGCGGAGCTGCTCCAACGACGGAACCGTCCATCACAGTGGAGTAGTACCTTCGACGCTGTTTCCAGAGGCCTCAGATCTTCTTCCCCGCCTTCGATAGTCACACCAGCAGATAGCTCCTTAGAAGAGGATTCAGAGAGAGATGACCAGTCGTGTCCCCCCCGAGGTGCATGCTCTAACTTGGCTGGGTTATATTGCTCATATCATGCATATGGTGTCTTGCATTGCCATGCCATCTGCTTAGATTAGACATGCTTTGTGTGAATGCCTCCTGTTTGCTTTCTATATCAGATATGTGAATTATGCAATGCCATGTTTTTCAGCCAGTTATCATATATGTGAATTATGCACTGCCATGGAGCCAGGCATCATATATGTGAATTATTTCATCCCAACCTATTTTAGAAAGACATCATATAGTTTTGTCATGTCATCCTGTTTAGGTACTCATCATATGTTGAATTATGCCATTATATCCTGTTAAGTTATCCATCATATATCTGAAACTGTGTCATGCTATCCTATTTAGTTAGGCATCATATATGTGAAATTGTGTCATGCTGTCCTGTTTGGTTAGACAACATATATGTGAATTACCACATCTATCTATCATACAATGTCTGTACGTTCAATTTCTTTTCTTGTTTATCAGCCATTTGAATTGGAGGGGTGATGGTAGTATCTAAGGGAGCAAAAACCCGTTCTTCACAAAAGACAACGCTACCCGTCGATGCAGATAGAACCATGGTTGTACTGGCCCACAAACTAGCCCCACCACACATAATCGAGACTCTTCTAGATTGCACACTTACACCGTTGGGCAGAGAACCAGCTACAACCCATCTAACCGCAACCCTAGCGGATAGTAACCCACTTATAGTTGACAAAGCACCATGTCCACCACAGAGTACCCCCACATGAGCAGTTTGTAAAGCTACTGCAGTGCCCAAAGCACGAAGACCACCACAGCTAACCAAAACTCCACGTTTAAAGCACAAGAGCAATTGTTCTCAGGTCAGATTCCGTAGCTATGGTCCATACTCCTTTGCTGTTGCATCACTGTATTTACTCATACCAACTACTTTGGAATTCGAAGGATCCAATTGAAACTCCAATGGCGCAACAGGTATGTTTGAAACCTATTTCTTTAACTGGATTGCTGTTCTAACTTCTTGCTCTATGTTGATTTCAGTTTAAGTTGTATAAACAGTTATGTTCTCATGTGATGCACATTACATGTGCTGCCAATGCTGTGTAGTTTCTCACACTTATATTCTGTCTATGCTGCTGTGTCTTAAAAATATATGAGTTGAACTGTGTCTCTATCTTGATTAGGGAACATAAACTAGAATGATATGGACAATACAATGACCATAGTACATAGATATATGTTTGTTTCATGCTGTTATCCTTTCCACCTTACTACTGAACCGTTTTACCAAAATGAGTTTCGTATACTACAAGCTAAACCTGTGATGTGTCTACTTGTTTCTCTTGTAGTATGCAAACAGAATATTGGAGAAGAGCACTCCACTATGCAATGGTAGAGAAAGTAATGCAGATAAGGTTCAAGATAGTGAGACAACCCTGTTGGTCTCCAAGAAAGGTGATAAAAACGATCTTGTAGACAGTGAGAAAACCCCACAGTCCTGCGTTGATGTAGTGTTCGAGTTACTGGCCAGTACCGCTGGCATAAGCTCTTCGAACTTGCTGCCTAAATCACTTCGGCTTCTTCAGTCTCAGCTACAAGCTGAAAGGCATCAGTCAGCTGTGCTGCGGCAAGAAGCCGAAGGACTGAGGAAGTCCTTGCAGAATTCAGATGCATACTTTCTTGTGCAACAGCAAGCACTGGAGGATTTAAGCGCAAAACAAGAGAAAGTTAATAAGCTTGCTAAGCATCTTGCCAGCATTATGGGTACCCAAGATATTGTTTCTTGAACTCTTCGGAGGAGGTTTCAGTTCTGGACTTGTTTTGCTGCGGCATTTATAAGCTGCTTTGTTCCCTATATTTGCACTGGTGGCGAACTTTGATGCCCAGTGGATGTAATATGTGTAATAGCCGTGATAGCCTAGCATAAGTTGCTCGCTTATTTATATCCTTGTTCTCTTGTTTATTTGTTTGCTTGTAGTCAGTGCAGTTCTTTTTCCGCGGTTTACTAGTGGCTGCAATAACCTATTTTTAAAAACTAGGCCACAATAACCATGGGTTAATATTTATTGTAGTGACACTGGGCCTCCTACGGGCCATAGAAACAGTGGGCCTTCTACGGGCCATAGAAACAGTAGGCCTTCTACGGGCCGTAGAAACAATGGGCCTTCTACGGGCCGTAGAAATAATGGGCCTTCTATGGGTTGTATCATCAATGGGCGTTATACGGGCCGTATGATCGATTGGCCAAACATGGGCCAATAACAGGCCGCATTATGGCCGTAAACGGGCTAGAGTTGGAATCGTCCGTTCATGGGCCGACCTTAATGGGCCATCGTTAATAGGCCGTATTTGATGACGCTATGAAAACGGCCCAACGTATTAACGGACCACAAACGGGCCGACTATAACCACGGGCTAAATTTGGCCCACAAGCAAAAAATGACAGTAACGGACCATAAGTAAACGAATGCTGGAAATGAGCCCAAGAATAAATGAGCTCTGAGAAGGCCGAAAGATAACATGGGCTGGAAACGGCCCAATGGAATAACAGGCCGTTAATGGGTATAAAGTGATACACTATTCATTACGGGCCAATTTCACCACAGGCCGTTAATGGGTGTAAAGTGATACACTGTTCATTATGGGCCAGTTTCACCACAGGCCGTTAATAGGCCAAGAGTTACATAGGGCCTCATATGGGCCGAAAGACGTCTTGGGCCATACATGGGCCAGAAGTGAAAACGGGCTGGAATCATATTGGATGGCCCAGATGACGCTACTGGGCCTAATTCGGATAGGGCGTAACGGGCCTTGGGTTAGAGGGCAGAAATGGGCTATATGCGAACATGCCGTTAATAGGCTTTACATGGGCCGGCCCTCCACCTTTTGACCAAGTCAAACGGGCCGGCCTTTTCACAGGAATGAGCCTCTGTTGGGCCGTGCCACGTGTCGGCGTATCATAGGCGCCTTCTGTCCAATGAGTGGATGACATGTGTCCCAATGAAGAGCCGACACATGTTTCCTCCAGCCAATGGTGATTTTACACGTGGAAAATCCCCATTGGTCGGGGCTATTAACGGGTTATCGGATCCACAATCCGACCCGATAGCTTAACGGTGTTCTGTTACGGTGGATGCCACGTGTCGGTCACCCTTGACGAAAGCACTTCTGTGACGCGCGATTTATCGTCATGGAAGTGCACACTTCCGTGATGATAATTTTTTTAATGTCATGGAACACTTCTACGACAACACATGTATGACTATCTTGATTCTGTCATAAAATTGTCATGGATGTACATGCATGACAAAAAACGCGACCTACTTTGACAAACACGTATCATCACGGAAGTCTATTTTTTTATAGTGTTACCTCAGACCTTCGGGTCCATAGTTATTATCTAGATGGCTTCTTCTCTCTTTTTGGATCTCAATACAAAGTTATCCCCTCTCTTGTGGAGACTATTCGATGTAATCTTCTTTTGCGGTGTGTATGTTGAGACCGATGAATTGTGGGTTTATGATCGAGTTTATGTATGAACAATATTTGAATCTTCTCTGAATAATTTTATGTATGATTGGTTATCTTTGCAAGTATCTTCGAATTATCAGTTTGGTTTGGTCTAATAGATTGATCTTTCTTGCAATGGGAGAAGTGCTTAGCTTTGGGTTCAATCTTGCGGTGTCCTTTCCCAGTGACAGTAGGGGCAGCAAGGCATGTATTGTATTGTTGCCATCGAGGATAACAAGATGGTTTTTTTATCATATTGCATGAATTTATCCCTCTACATCATGACATCTTGCTTAAAGCGTTACTCTGTTCTCTTGAACTTAATACTCTAGATGCATGCTGGATAGCGGTCGATGTGTGGAGTAATAGTAGTAGATGCAGGCAGGAGTCGGTCTACTTGTCTCGGACGTGATGCCTATATACATGATCATACCTAGATATTCTCATAACTATGCTCAATTCTGTCAATTGCTCAACAGTAATTTGTTCACCCACCGTAAAATACTTATGCTCTTGAGAGAAGCCACTAGTGAAACCTATGGCCCCCGGGTCTATCTTCATCATATTAAATCTTGCAATACTTAGTTATTTTCATTGCTTTTATTTTACTTTGCATCTTTATCATAAAAATACCAAAAATATTATCTTATCATATCTATTAGATCTCACTCTCGTAAGTGACCGTGTAGGGATTGACAACCCCTTATCACGTTGGTTGCGAGGATTTATTTGTTTTGTGCAGGTCCGAGGGACTCGTGCGTAGCCTCCTACTGGATTGATACCTTGGTTCTCAAAAACTAAGGGAAATACTTACACTACTTTGTGTCGGCGTTCTGGGAACGGGGGTCCCCAGACTTGCCTGCCTGCGGCCTGCGGCGTGGCTCAAAGGGGGCCCAGCACGGCCTGTCTTCATCAACACAGATCCAAGACCCTCGCGAGGGGCCAAGCCTCGCAGGGCGGACGACACGGAGCTTCCTCAGACACGGCCTCATCAGGCTGGCTCGTGAGGAGGCGGAGAGATCAAGGTGGGGTACCTCACGAGGTGCCCGTGACGCAAGCCATGACGACCAAGGGTGCCAGGCGGGCGCCAGCCGCGTAGTGTCCTCCTTTCCTCTTTGGTGCAAAGGGAGAAAATGCAGGCGAGAGCATCAAGCAAAGGCACCCGTTTTGGTGCAACGAGACCAAGACCAGTCCAACGGCAGAGAGGAAGTCATTGTGGAGCCCAAGCCAGCGTCACCACCAGAGCCTTTGGCAGGCGAGGACCAATTTTAGTCAGGATAAGTGTACCAGATGTTCCCCTTCAAAATGGCCAATTGTTGGCGCCCTTCCCGCTCAATATTTGGGAAGAGGCCTAGGGCCTTTGCCTATAAATAGGACTAGCCACCCACAGGGGAGATGGGATATCGGATCGAAATCAGAGAGAGAATCGAGAAGAGAGAGAGAGAGAGAGAGAGAGAGAGAGAGAGAGAGAGAGAGAGAGAGAAGGGTGACTGAACTCCTCCTAGCAGTTCATCCCCCCAGCTAAGAACAGACCCTCGCGAGGCTGTTCTTCCTTGTATTGCTCATCATCATCAGCCCAAGAGGCAATCCACCACACCACACACTGGAGTAGGGTATTACACCACAATGGTGGCCCGAACCAGTATAAACCATGTGTCTGTTGTGTTGTTCTTTCCATAGCTTAGATCTTAGCGAGGCGGAGGGGTGCAGGTAGGTAGAAGGCGAAATCTCCGCGCGCACCCCAGTGTTCGAACCTCAAGGGTCTGCCAGAACCCGAAATCCGACATTTGGCGCGCCAGGTAGGGGTGCACCAGAATCCACCTTCTACCGCTTCGTGTCTCGTCGCGTCGTCATCACCATGTCCGGCGACCAGGCTGGCAACCCAGATCCATGGGCGGCGTGGCCCGCCCGCGCAGAGCTGCTCACCTCGGGCGACCCCGTGCCCCAGGCAGCTCGCGGTCCGCAGGGCACTGCGGGCCGCGGGCAACGCGAACAGGCTTCGACAGCTCTCACACCGCGGCAGGCGCGGTCGGCAGCAAGGGCCTCCAATCACGCCGTGACCACGACACCGTACACCCGCCGGGAGCAAGCGAACTCGAGGGTCGCGCTCACGGTGGCCCGAGAGCTGCTGCAGTGCAGGCTGCTGGAAGGCGGCCGCGACGTGCTGCTGGAGCGGGTGGTAGAGCTCCTGGGCTTCGCCGCCTCGGGGGCTCACCCCTTCTGCACCCAGCTCCCATCTCAAGCCTAGGGCGGCCCGCGCGGGGGCTCCACGCACGCCCGCGGGCTCCAAGGCTACCCCAACGCCGGTGATGCTGCCCCCGCTCCCAGTCTGCGAAGAAGGACTCGACGTGACCTGCGGCCCCAGTGGACAGCCACGCTACCACCCCACGGTGGGCGCGTCAAGCAGGACTGCGTGGCACGCGGAGCACTATGGCATGGCCTTCGGGATAACGGCGCCAGAAGAATACGTGCCCCTCATGATGGACCAAGGGCACCCTCACGAGGCCGAACAAGGCTTGCTCCTCAGCCCAAGCTGGGGGGACGAGGCGCCAGAAGCTGAGCCCTTCCAGGAGCCCGGGACGGTCCCACTAGCCACGCTGGAGGCAACGATTATTGGGTACCGCTAATTCCTCAGGAGCAGGAATACGCTAATCATGGATCGCAGGAGGTGCAGGTCGCCACAACGAGCAGCTGCCCCGCTCCCACAGTCTCCTACCCCTCGGGAGGAGGGCGCAGGGGGATGCAGGAGAGGGGCCGAGATCCGACATCACCACCGCGGCGTTCGGAGCAAGGTGTTCCCAGGAGGTAGGCCCTTTGCTGGGGAGGTGCCTCAGGGCCTGCCCCTGGCGGAGCACCCGTGGTCGTCGGGGGAACCGCTGGCGACCACTCTACCCCATCGGCGGCGTCCTAGTTTCCGGTCGTCGTTGATAGCACTAGAGTGTGGCGCAAGGCGGGGCCCTCGTCTGGCGATATGAAGCAAGGCCGGTACCTGTGAAGAAGGCCCAGTGCCTGTGAAGCTCGCTGCCCCGTGACACTCTCACGTAATAATGAGTGGGCTGTACACGCCCCGGAGTCTCAGGGGTGCCGGCCTCAGGCCTGTTGCTCCCTCCCACGCCCAGTGGCAGCACTTAGCTCTGCGCTGGTGAGAAGACGTCCAAGACTAGATTAGGTGCCGGACGCGGCCTTTTGTCTGCTTTCATTGCTTTTCCCTTTGGTTGTCACTTTCCCCCGCTGGATTCAAGTTGGATTCGAATTTGAGATTTGCGTGTGTTCGGGGAAGGGGTGCTTAGTCTCGTTCGAGCAATTTCTCGCGTTTTGGTTACCACTTCGCCTCAGCTGCCTCCCCTCGTGAGCCCCTCGCGAGCCGGGTCAGGCCCAGCTTGCGCGCAGCCCAGACTGCCGCCGCCGCGTCCTCTCAGGAGGGTTTTTTACTGCAGATCCTACGGATTCGATCAGGGAACACTCGGGACACCACAACCTCCCACATGCTACCTCAGGGCCCGCACGGGAGAAAGGGTAAGGAAGCAGGAACGATGCACAATCAGTCGGATAAATCCCCCAATGCGTCCTCAGGAGCACCACCCGAACCGTTGCTGGCGTCGCTGGACTCGCCATCGCTGTCTGCGTCACCGCCAGCGGCGGCAGGGCCATTCACCACACCGCCCTCGTCGGCAGCCACGATCATGCCATCGTTGTCTGAAGCGAAGGCCCTGACAAGAGCATCCACATTGTCTTCCACCCAGTGCGCGAGGTCGTCTCGGACGGCCTGGGGGACTGGGGCGATGGCGACGTCGAAATCGAAGTGGGGATCGATGTTCCGGAGATGGCTGAAGACGCGAGAAAAGGCACGCCCGAGCAGGGCGTGGCTTCTCTCTTCCACCAACCTGTCAGCCCTGACCGACCGCGCCTCCAGCTGCGTCACCATGTTGGTGAAGAACTGAAGGTTGCCGGCATAGTTGACTGTGTGCGGCTCGCCAACAGCCACCTCGCAGATGTTGCCCAAGGCTGTGTTGGCTCTCGCCCGGAGCGTGGTGAGCATGGGGCCGTGCTCATGCTCCAGGATCCACCGCTGACGTATCTCGTCCGCATTCTGGCATGCGACGACCTCAGCCTCCTCCACCCGCTGGCGAAGAAGGAGCACCTCGGCCTGGGAGGTGGTTGACTCCCCTTGCGCTACCTCAAGGGCGGCCCGAAAAGCATCGGCCCGCCGCGTCACTTCCTCCAGCTTGGCCCTCAAGGCAGCAGTCCTACCTTCAGCCTCGGCCCGGATCAACCCCAGCCTCTCCTCGAACTCATGCTCGAGGTTCAAGCGCGCCATCGCCACCCAACGTCCGACCTCCTCCAGGACACGGGCTTCCCGTGCAGCGACATCATCCTCCGCCTGTGTCACCAAGCGCTCCCTCATCTCCAGACGCTCGTACTCGCGGGTACATTCGGCGGCTTCCAGCGTCAGCACCTCCTCACGCTTCTGGAGCTCTGCTGGGTCGCCAGAGGCCACCTTCATCGATGCGAGGGCTGCCTCGCGCAGCTCCACTTGCTCCTCCAGTGAGTGGCACCAGGCCAGGAGCTCCCGAGCCCGCTCCTCCGCCGCCTCTCGCTGCCGGTCAGCTTCCCGGGCCTCCTCAGCAGCCCAAGATCGGGCCTCCCGAGAGGCCACCAGCGACGCCTTGGCCTCTGCGTCGTCAAGATCTCGCTGACGGCGCGCAAGGGCGATGGCGACCTCCAGCTCGCGCCTCTCTACAGCCAGGCACAGGCCCTCGGCCTCAAGGCGCACGTCTTCATCAGCAAGCTCCTCACCAAGCAGGCCCACCGCGTCAGCCGTCCTTCGAAGGAATCCTTGGCAAAGAGCGCGACGCTCCCGGGCGCACTCGAGCATGTCTTCCACACCATCATCTGCCCCAAGCAAGCGCCGGGGGCCACGAATCAGCACTCCCCCTCCGGGCAGGGGGCTGGGGGCTGGCACCCTCGCGACGGCCGGGCACGCCACGCCTGAAGCCCGGCCTGGAGCCAGCCCGTCCCCAGATGAAGAGCACAGGGAGCGCCTCAGCCAATCGCAGTCCACGACCAGGCGAGAAGCCCATGGCAGGCTGGCTATGCCACGAGAAGGCCCGCGAAGGAGGATCGCGAGGTGCGCAGGGCCACGATGCGCCTCGGGACAGTTCGCCTCTCCGAACGCCCTCACCACAAGGGCTCTGCTGCTCGGAGCGCTTGAGGACGGTGGAGGGGGCGAAGCCAAGGGGGACGGAACCTCAGCCGTCTCTGCGAGCTCGGCTGGAAGGGGCCTGCGGAGCAAGGATTAGTAAAAGCAACAGAAGGATCGGGAGCTGGGAAAGGAGAAGCCTTACTCATCAGTGGCGAAGTACTTCCTACGCTTCAGCAGGCCATAAGGGTAATCATCGCCCAGGGCCTCTCTTCTCTTCCGGAGGGCGTCAAAGTCCACGCGGAAGTGGCCCAAGAGTTGAGCGTAGGGATCAACCTGCGACGAAGATGGAGCGTCAAGGCGATCCGCGTCAGGGGCGCCTGCCTGATGCGCGCTGCCAATCGCCTCGCCAAGAGAAGCGGCTGGAGCCTCAGGGGCCTCAGTCGCAGGCGCTGAGGGCAACAGCTTGCCACCCTCAGCCTCAATGGCACGGGCCCCAAGAGCTGCTCCCTCATGAGCATCGCCCGGCGCTGTCACCCCGCCGGGAGCCCCCTCGGCCTTTGGCGCCTCATGCCTCCCTGCTCCGCCACTTGAGGAAGAGTCGCCTTGGCCGACTGGAAGGGCGGTAACTATCACTGGGTTCTCGCGAGGCCCCTGGAGGCCGGCGGGGCGCGGCCCCCACTCATCAAAGATAGGCATCTGATTCACAAAATCGCCCCTGTTCTGGCAGAGGTACAGCAAGGCCCCTCCGTGCTGGATGCTGCCAGGGTTGGGGTCCCTAGACAGGATCAAGAGCACTGTCCTCAGCACTTCAGGCGTCAGGTTCTCTTCCTGGAGCCTCATACGATCATCACGCCCGTTGAAGGCCCACATCCGGCGGGAGTGGCGTTGGAGAGGAGCAATGCGGCGAAGCAGGAACTCCTTCACCACCTTGGGTGCTGTCATGCCAAGTGACCTCAAGAACGCGAAGCGGTGCCAGATGAAGACGAGCTGGGGGCTCTCAAGCATCTACTGGCCCCAGCCCGAATTGGGGACAGCAGACGAAGTTGGCTCCGATAGCAGGGGGCTGGGCACCCCTACATCCACATACAGCCACCGCTCGCGGAACCCAGCCGCAGGCAGAGGGAGCCTGAAGTCAATCCCTGAGGCTGCTGTCTCAGACGCGGCAGCGAAGCTCACGCACGTTGAGCATTGGGTAGGGTCGACAAGACGCAGAGAGAAGAAGTGACGCAGCAAGGCAACCAAAGGAAGGATGCCCCTCATTGCCTCGGAAAAAAAGGCGAAGACCGAAAGAAGGGTGATGGATTCAGGACCCAGATGCATCATGTGGATCTGATAGTGGGAAAGCACGACATTGAAGAAATCAGAAAAGGGGGGAACCAGACCCGCCCACCGGGCGTCGGCAAAATACCAGACCTTGGTGACTATCCTGTCGATGGAGAAGTGGGACGCGGGCCAGGCCGTCATCCTCCCGCATTCGTTGAAGATAGTGGCCAGAGCCGAGCTGACCTTGCCCAAGCCCTCGGCGGGGGCCGCCAACGGTGGCGAGCAAGGCGGAGGCATGGGTTTCTTCCCTCTTCCCTTCTTCGTCGGAGCCATGGCGATGGGAAGGGGGGGAAGGTTCGAGATTGGGTTGAAAACAAAAGCTAGAGTTCGAGCGGAGGAAGGACAGAGGGCGCTCGAGCAACAGAAAGGGGAGCGGCTGTGTACGACTA
Organism: Triticum aestivum; assembly: GCF_018294505.1. NCBI lineage: Eukaryota > Viridiplantae > Streptophyta > Magnoliopsida > Poales > Poaceae > Triticum > Triticum aestivum. The sequence continues at coordinate 200,180,850 of NC_057809.1, read as the reverse complement.
CGAGTCCGCCTAGCATGGCGCAAAATAAGGGGGCATGGGGGAACAGTGCCGCCCACGTCCAATCAACCGCCACGCGGCGCCCAAGGCCGCAGGCTGTTAGGGCCCGCGGCGCTTCGCTCTTGCCCTTTCACCTCCCTGCACAGCCAAGTCCGGGCGCGCCTTGGGCCTGGGGGCTACTGTCGGCGTTCTGGGAACGGGGGTCCCTAGACTTGCCTGCCTGCAGCCTGCGGCGTGGCTCAAAGGGGGCCCAGCACGGCCCGTCTTCATCAACACAGACCCAAGACCCTCACGATGGGCCAAGCCTCGCGGGGCGGACGACACGGAGCTTCCTCAGGCACGGCCTCATCAGGCTGGCTCGCGAGGAGGCAGAGAGATCAAGGCGCGGTACCTCACAAGGTGCCCGTGACCCAAGCCATGACGACCAAGGGTGCCAGGCGGGCGCTAGCCGCGCAGTGTCCTCCTTTCCTCTTTGGTGCAAAGGGAGCAAGCGCAGGTGAGAGCATCAAGAAAAGGCACCTGTTTCGGTGCAACGAGACCAAGACCAGTCCAACGGCAGGGAGGAAGTCATTGTGGAGCCCAAGCCAGCGTCACCACCAGAGCCTTTGGCAGACGAGGACCAACTTTAGTTAGGATAAGTGTACCAGATGTTCCCCTTCAAAATGGCCAATTGTTGGCACCCTTCCCACTCAATATTTGGGAAGAGGCCCAGGGCCTTTGCCTATAAATAGGACTAGCCACCCACAGGGGAGATGGGAGATCGGATCGAAATCAGAGAGAGAATCGAGAAGAGAGAGAGAGAGAGAAGGGTGACTGAACTCTCCTAGCAGTTCATCCCCCCAGCCAAGAACAGACCCTCGCGAGGCTGTTCTTCCTTGTATTGCTCATCATCATCAGCCCAAGAGGCAATCCACCACACCACACACTGGAGTAGGGTATTACACCACAATGGTGACCCGAACCAGTATAAAACCCTGTGTCTCTTGTGCTGTTCTTTCCATAGCTTAGATCTTAGCGAGGTGGAGGGGTGCAGGTAGGTAGAAGGCGAAATCTCCGTGCGCACCCCAGTGTTCGAACCTCAATGGTCTGCCGGAACCCGAAATCCGACACTTTGCTGCACCATCCTTTCCTATTCAAGGGAAAACCAACGCAAGTGCTCACGAGGTAGCAAGAAGGATTTCTGGCGCCGTTGCCGATGAGGTCTACGCAAAAGTCAACATACCAAGTACCCATCACAAACCCTTATCTCCCGCATTACATTATTTGCGATTTGCCTCTCGTTTTCCTCTCCCCCACTTCACCCTTGCCGTTTTATTCGCCCTCTCTCTCTCTATCCTCCCTCTCTTTCCCATTTGCCTTTTTTGCCCGTTCCTCATTTGCTTGTCATTATGGCGAGTCCGCTATCTTCTCCATTGTCTCCCGAGAATGAAGTTCTAAATTTTAAGCAAAGGGAGGGAGAAAATCTAAAAGACGCTTGGTATAGAATTTGCAATGCTCAAAATAGATCTACCGGGAAGCAATCTACTTCCGTTCTTCTTCGCAATTTTTATGTAGGCATTACTCCTTGACACAGATATATCCTTGATACCATTACCGGAGGGAATTTCTTGTGTAGCCATATTTTTTATTCTTATAATGCTATGATAGATTTGTTTGGCTCACCACCTCTTTTGGTTAATGGAACTATGTTAACTTTGGAGCATGTAATGCAAAAACTTGGAATTATTGAAAATAATGTTGCTACCGTTGAATTAATTGAAAATTTCCATAAAAAAATCCACAACCAAATTACCCAATATGGATCTAAAGTAGGGGTTACTTTGAAAAATATTAAAGAGAAGGAACCGATAGTTAATGAAAGAATAAATCATGATTCCACTAGAATGGATAAACTTGAGGGTATCATTACCAACTTGGGAACCGCTTTTTCTTCCGTAAAGAATACTCCAAGTCCTCCAACTAAAATTTCCAAGATTATGTATGTTCCTAAAAATAAAGGTGAATCCTCTAGCAAAGAAACTGCGGATCTTAAATCTATATGTGTTCACCCTAATCTTTTTCTATCATTAAGGAACCATTTGCTGCTAATGATTTTTTCGATCTTGTGCCTAAAAGTTTGATAATAATTAAAAAGAAAGAAATTCCTAAGGATGGTAGATGCCTCATTGAATAATTACCTACCAAAGATGGCAATACCTAGATCTATCCTAGCTTTTTATGCCTAGCTAGGAGCGTTAAACGATAGCGCTTATTGGGAGGCAACCCAATTTTATTTTTATTCCTTGCTTTCTGCTCCTGTTTAGTAATAAATAATTTATCTAGACTCTGTTTTGGTTGTGTTTTTTGTGTTTAATTAGTGCTTGTGCCAAGTAGAACCGTTGGGAAGACTTGGGGAAAGTCTTGTTAATCTTGCTGTAAAAGACAGAAACTTTAGCGCTCACGAGAACTGCTGCCCTTTTTATTTGGAAGGTGATATTTAGTTAATTCTTTTTCAGATGATTAACAGATAAATTCTTCACGTCCAGAATTTTATTTTAGAATTTTTGGGGTTCCATATCTTGCGCTAGCTACAGATTACTACAGACTGTTCTGTTTTTGACAGATTCTGTTTTTCGTGTGTTGTTTGCTTATTTTGATGAATCTGTGGCTAGTAAAATAGTTTATAAACCATATAGAAGTTGGAATACAGTAGGTTTAACACCAATATAAACAAAGAATGAGTTCATTACAGTACCTTGAAGTGGTCTTTTGTTTTCTTTCGCCAACGGAGCTCACGAGATTTTCTACTTTAAGTTTTGTGTTGTGAAGTTTTCAAGTTTTTGGTAAAGATTTGATGGATTATGGAACAAGGAGTTGCAAGAGCCTAAGCTTGGGGATGCCCATGGCACCCCCAAGATAATATAAGGACACCTAAAAGCCAAAGCTTGGGGATTCCCCGGAAGGCATCCCCTGTTTCGTCTACTTCTATCTGTAAGTTTACTTGGAGCTATATTTTTATTCACCACATGATATGTGTTTTGCTTGGAGCGTCTTGTGTGATTTGAGTCTTTTTTTGTTAGTTTACCACAATCATGTTTTCTGTACACACCTTTTGAGAGAGACACACATGATTCGGAAATTATTAGAATACTCTATGTGCTTCACTTATATCTTTTGAGTTATATAGTTTTGCTCTAGTACTTCACTTATATCTTTTAGAGCACGGTGGTAGATTTGTTTTATAGAAACTATTGATCTCTCATGCTTCACTTAGATTATTTTGAGAGTCTTAAATAGCATGGTAATTTTCTTAAATAATCCTAATATGCTAGGTATACAAGATTAAGAATAAAATTCTCTTACTAGTGTATTGAATACTATGAGAAGTTTGATACTTGATAATTGTTTTGAGATATGGAGATGGTGATATTAGAGTCATGCTAGTTGAGTAGTTGTGAATTTGAGAAATATCTATGTTAAAGTTTGTGATTCCCGTAGCATGCACGTATGGTGAACCGTTATGTGATGAAGTCGGAGCATGATTTATTTATTGATTGTCTTCCTTATGAGTGGCGGTCAGGGACGAGCGATGGTGTTTTCCTACCAATCTATCCCCATAGGAGCATGCGCGTAATACTTTGCTTTGATAACTTGTAGATTTTTGCAATAAGTATATGATTTCTTTATGACTAATGTTGAGTCCATGGATCATACGTACTCTCACACTTCCTCCATTGCTAGCCTCTCTAATACCGCAAACCTTTCGCCGGTATCATACACCCACCATATACCTTCCTCAAAAACAGCCACCATACCTACCTATCATGGCATTCCCATAGCCATGCCGAGATATATTGCCATGCAACTTTCCACCGTTCCGTTTACTATGAGACGCTCCATCATTGTCATATTGCTTTGCATGATCATGTAGTTGACATTATATTTGTGGCAAAGCCATCGTTCATAATTCTTTCATACATGTCACTCATGAGTCATTGCATATCCCGGTACACCGCCGAAGGCATTCACATAGAGTCATGCTTTGTTATAAGTATCAAGTTGTAATTCTTGAGTTGTAAGAAAATAAAAGTGTGGTGATCATCATTATTAGAGCATTGTCCCAAGTGAGGAAAGGATGATGGAGACTATGATTCCCCCACAAGTCGGGATGAGACTCCGGACGAAAAAAAGAGGCCAAAAAAAGAGAAGGCCCAAATAAAAAAATGATGAGAGGAAAACAGAGAAGGGACAATGCTACTATCCTTTTACCACACTTGTGCTTCAAAGTAGCACCATGATCTTCATGATAGAGAGTCTCCTTTATTATCACTTTCATACACTAGTGGGAATTTTCATTATAGAACTTGGCTTGCATATTCCAATGATGGGCTTCCTCAAAATTCCCTAGGTCTTCGTGAGCAAGCAAGTTGGATGCACACCCACTGTAACGCCCACGATGTCGAAGCACGACTTAGAGGCATAACCGCATTGTAAGCAATGTCGCAAGAGGGGTAATCTTTACACATCCCATGTACTGAATAAGGAAAGAGATACATAGTTGGCTTACAATTGCCATGCCACACAAGACATAAATATAGCATTACAATCATCCAGATACAATCAAGATCCGACTACAGAACCAAAATAAATACAACCCCAAATGCATAATGTCCCTGATCGCCCCAACTGGGCTCCACTACTGATCGTCTGGACAGGAAACATAGTATCGTCCTAAGTCCTCATCGAACTCCCATTTGAGCTCAGTCGCATCTCCTGGAACGGTATCATCGGTCCCTGCATCTGGTTTTGGAAGTAAACTGTGAGTCACGGGGACTCAGCAATATCACACCCTCATGATCAAGACTATTTAAGCTTATAGGTAGGGAAAAAGGTATGAGGTGGAGCTGCAGCAAGCACTAGCATATATGGTGGCTAACATACGTAATTGCGAGCGAGAAGAGAAGGCAAGGCACGGTCGAGAAAATATGATCAAGAAGTGATCCAAGAACAACCTACGTTCAAGCATAACATGAGACCGTGTTCTCTTCCCGGACTCTGCCGAAAAGAGAGCATCACGACCACACACTCTGTTGATTTATTTTAATTAAGTTAAGTTTCAGGTTTTCTACAACCGGACGTTAACAAATTCCCATCTGCCCATAACCGTGGGCACGGCTTTTGAAAGTTCAAATCCCTGCAGGGGTGTCCCAACTAAGCCCATCACAAGCTCTCACGGTCAACGAAGGATATTCCTTCTCCCAAGACAACCCGATCAGACTCGGAATCCCGGTTACAAGACATCTCGACAATGGTAAAACTGAACCAGCAAAACCGCCCGAATGTGCCGACAAATCCTGATAGGAGCTGCACATATCTCGTTCTCAGGGCACACTCGGATGAGACATCCTACGAGTAAAACCAACCCTCAAGTTGCCCCGAGGTGGCCCCGCAGTCTACTCGGTTCTGACCAACACTCAGAGGAGCACTGGCCCAGGGGGGTTCAAAAATAAAGATGACCCTTGAGTCCGCGAAACCCAAGGGAAAAAGGCTAGGTGGAAAATGGTAAAACCAAGGTTGGGCCTTGCTGGAGGAGTTTTATTCAAGGCGAACTATCAAGGGGTTCCCATTATAACCCAACCATGTAAGGAACGCAAAATCAAGGAACATAACACCAGTATGATGGAAACTAGGGTGGCAAGAGTGAAACAAAACACCAAGCATAAGGCCGAGCCTTCCACCCTTTACCAAATATATAGATGCATTAAGGTAAACAATATATAATAATGATATCCCAACAATAAACATGTTCCAACAAGGAACAAACTCCAATCTTCACCTGCAACTAGCAACGCTATAAGAGGGGCTGAGCAAAGCAGTAACATAGCCAAACAACAGTTTGCTAGGACAAGGTGGGTTAGAGGTTTGACATGTCAATATGGGAGGCATGGTAAAGCATGGTGGTAGGTATCGTAGCATAGACATAGCAATAGAGCGAGCATCTAGCAAGCAAAGATAGAAGTGATTTCGAGGGTATGGTCATCTTGCCTGCAAAGTTCTCCGAGTTGACGTAAGCTTGATCCTCGTAAACATTCTCAACGGGTTCCTCTATCACGTACTCGTCTCCTGGCTCTACCCAAAGCAAGAACACAAGCAAAGGGAACCACAATCAACCACGGTGCAATGCGCAAGCAACAAGATGCAAAACATGGCATGCTATGCGGGACGTGATATGCAATGCATATGCATGCTTCGGAAAGGAATGATTGAACCTGGCCTCAACTTGGAAAACCAAGAGTGCCGCTGGAAAGATGAGTTGATTTCGGTCGAAATTGATATAAAGATCACTGGAATCAGATGCACGGTTTGCAAATGGCAAGCAAAACAATAATGGCACAAAGCTGCGATTAACAGCACGGGGCCATCTAAATGCATCAAGAACAACAAGCTAATTCACTCTAACATAACAACAAAGAACATGGCAGGGATTCACTCAAGATGCTTGACAAAAGATGAACACTGAGCTATGGCTAATTCACACAATAGCAGGTTCAAACAAGCATGGCAAAAGTGCAAAAGATAACATGGCAGGATTAAACATCAGGAAGCAATGTTTAGAGCAAGATAACAACATGCTACAGGAACATATCATGGCAAAGCAAGTTATGGCATGAAACTACACAAAGCATATAGCAAAAGTCCCTTACTGACAATGAGCCAAAAGGGATCAGAAAATACAATGGCAACCATGTGAACTTAGCAAGTTTCGTTAACATATTCAGACTTAGCAGAAAACTGGAACATGGCAAAACAGATTTACGTAGGCATGTTTCCGAGCTCGATGCACTCACCACAAGGCATTGCATGACAAACTAAGTATACAACCAGCAAGTAGACATGATGAATAAACTATCCATGGCAAGAACACTCTCATAACATGCATGGATCAACTACAATAACCTCGGCAAAATTGAATAACATGTAAACAATCTGCCAGGAACATTTTATAGCAAAAGTAGAGCAAGATTGAGTCATGCTAGGGTGCTCCATAATTGCAAACAAAGACATGGAGGGAAAGAGCACAAAAATATCTCAAAATCATCCTAAATCAACATGCTCAAAAGAGGCATGGATCACTCTGCAGCAACAAGAATACATGGCATAAAGATATTATCAGGGAAAAGACTTAGAAGATTTCTAAGTCCCTGAAATCAGCAACATTGCGAGAGCTACTTTGCATGCTTGTGCTAGTCACCACAAAGATCACAAAAATACATGGCATACACCCCTGTAAAGATGACATGGCATACTTCAAAACACATGTAGGGCTCAAGTTCATATGAGGCACACATTAAACATGGCAAAAATGACAGATGTCCAATATCTGTTAAGAATCTCAAACTAACATTGCATAGCACTCTTTCAACATCATTTAGGGCATCAAGATGAGCTCAAATGAACATGGTGCAATGGAATGAAATGAAGTACACATCGAGACGAACAATTTGATATGCTACATGCCCAAAACGGAGCCACGAGTGCAAAGATATGGCATGATGAAATATGAAAAAAATACTGAAACTGGGATAAAAGTCAACCGTTTGGGTTTCGTCCAGATCTGGATCCGAGCATGCAAACGAGGTTCGCCGGAACAGTGCTCGCCGGAGCTTGTGCTCGCCGGAGAGGGGAGTAGCCGGACTTGGAGGAGGCGGCGTGGGGTCACGGAGGGCGGCGCGACGAGTCGGGAGGAGGAGCGGCGGCCGGGGGGCAGAGGCGGCGGTCGCCGGCGTCGAGGCGGGGCGGGGTGGCGTGGCGAAGGGGCGGCGCCAGGCGGTGAGGAGGCGCGGCGGCCTCGGCGGGATCGGGCGGCGGGGACGAACGAGCTGGGAGGGCCTCCTGCAGGCCCGAGTGGCCCGGCGGCGAACTGGGCGCCGACGAGATACATGGCAGCGTGGGCGTGGCGGCGGTGATTTGTCCAGCGGTGGGCGGACACGTCCGGCTGCGCGGAGGGGAGAGAGAGCTAGGGTTAGGGTGGAATGGATCCGGGATTTTTGGTGGAGATGCCTTTTTATACATAGAAGGAGCTAGGAGGCTCCAAATTGAGTACGGTTTTCGGCCACGCGATCGTGATCGAATGACCGTGATGATGGAGGGGGTTTAGGTGGGTTTTGGGCCACTTTGGAGAGGTGTTGGGCTGAAACACACACGAGGCCTTTACGGTTCCTCGGTTAACCGTTGGAGTATCAAACGAAGTCCAAATGGCACAAAACTTGACAGGCGGTCTACCGGTAGTATACCAAGGCCGCTTGGCAAGTCTCGGTCCAATCCGAGAACGTTTAACACCCGCACACGAAAAGAGGTCAAAAGGGGACACCGGAGGACATAGGAGCACCGGAATGCAAAACGGACAACGGGGAAAATGCTCGGATGCATGAGACGAACACGTATGCAAATGCGATGCACATGATGACATGATATGAGATGCATGACAAAGACAAAAGCAACACGAAGGAAAAAACCAACAACGAGGAATATCATAACTTAGTGCCGGAAATGGCAAGAGTTGGAATACAAATATGGCAGGTTACATATTGGACGTTACAACACTCCACCACTCCTATGTTCTTGGTGCCTCCTGACATTTAGGGGTTGTGGCAGTGTCCCGGGGAGTTGAGCTCCAAGGTGTTGTTGTCACAATTTTATCGTTGCAATTCTGGAATACCTGAGTTTTGCCGACATCGAAAATCTCTTTTATGCAGTTGTTGGTGAGATAACCTCGACGCCACCCAGAACTGGGGCGGGAGTTCGGGAGTATTGCCATAACTCGTATAACGGATGCTTTTCGAAGGTTGAGGTAAATGATTTCCGAAGGTTTCTTGGTTATGTGTTGAAGGATGGATACAGATGGATGTAGGATTTGCTAGTTTTGGGTGAGATATTATGCTTCCCCTGTATCCCCAACACCTGATTGCATAACCGGGAAAATTTCGGGAGTTTCATAGGTGGGACTTCATGTAGCTCTAGTATTTCTTCCGCAGATATTTGGTTTGTGATTGGGTAATCCTTACCAAGTATTTGTTCTTGTCCGTACCTTGTTGTTTTATTCATCTACCTCTATCTAAGTGGCTTCTCAATTTATGGAAGTGTGACCATTTAATTTGGAATGCATTCGTTCATTCTTGTTTGAATGTTAAGACTATATGTTGCAATTTCAATCCATTTGATTCAGCTTGAATATATGTGTGTCAAGATGCTAACGGATGTCACCCTCTTCAGGATGGCTCCTCCAACGCGTCAGAATCCTGAACCGCCACCACCACCTCCACCTCCGGAGGCATGGCAAGCTGTGATGGCCTCTACCAATGCCGACACGTAGATGCTTATGCAACTCTTGCAAGAGCGCAACCAAGGAAATCAAGGCCATGGCAACAATCGGAATCAGTTTGCTACACTCAACCAGTTCATCGCAAACCAGCCAAAGACCTTCAGTAACTCTGTCGAGGCTACAGACGCTGATGATCGGCTCGTGGATATATGCAAGCATTTCGAGTGCAGCAACGTCAGGCCTGAGGACTTTGTCAAGTTTGCCTCGTTCCAACTCAAATACCAAGCTGCAGAGTAGTATCAGCAATACAAAGATTCCAGAGGAGGTCGTGTGACTACCTGGGATGAATTCCGCCCAGACTTCAAAGCTCACCACATTCCTCAGAGTGTTGTCGAGAGCAAGCGTGATGAGTTCCACAATCTGAAGTAAGGCAGCTTGTCTGCTTACCAGTATAACATCATGTTCTAGAAGCACGCTTGTTTCGCTAAGCAAGACGTCCCTGACGAGAAGAGCATGATTTATCAGTTCAGAGGTGGCCTCAGAGAAGATCTGCAACTAGCTCTTGTGCTTTTCGAGCCAAAGATGTACGATGAGTTTTACAACATGGCACTGAAACAAGAAACTGCTCAGCTCAAGTGCGATGCTTCCAAGAAACGAGTCAGGGATGCAACTCCTTCTTCCTCAACTCAAGTGGTAACTAAGAAGCAAAAGTACTGGTTGCCTCCCCCACCTCCGTTCCATCAGCCTTATCAGCAGAAGAGCAAAGGTGGCAATGGATCTTCCCACCCACGCAACCCAGGATTTCGGAACAAGACTTCGTCTCATGCTCCAAGATCAAGTGCTCCGTATCACCGTCCGCTTTCAGAGGTCACGTGCAACAAGTGTCAGCAGAAGGGTCACTATGCCAACAAATGCTTCAACCAGAGGCGTCTTCCTCCTCCTCCTCCTGTGAGATCTGCTAGCACCGCCGTGGTCAAGCATAATCCCAAGTTTGCAAAAGGTTAACATGATGAACGCAGCTCAGGCAGAGGACTCGTCAGATGTGATCATGGGTAACCTTCCTGTTAACGATATTCCTGTAAGAGTTCTTTTTGGTACTGGTGCATCGCATTCTTTCTTGTCATTCCCTTTTGCATCAAAGCACAATGTTGACATAGAGGTTTTGCCCAAAGTCATGCAAGTTGTTTCTCCCGGAAAGCTTATGACTTCTACTTTGGTTGCTCCCGATGTCTCTATCACGTTGGGCGACTATAAGTTTATGTCCTCTCTAGTGGTCCTTAGTAAGTCGGATATTGATCTTATTCTCAGAATGGACTGGCTTTCTAAGCATAAGGCTCAGCTTGATTGTGCTGCCAGGCAGATTCAATTAACACATTCGTCTGAGGATGTAAATGTCTTTGCCGCTCGTGATGATACCATTCGACTATTTTTCTCTCAATGAGAAGGGCGAGCTGGATGCCATCTCTCAGATTCCAGTTGTTTGTGAATATCAAGATGTCTTTCCAGAAGAGCTTCCAGGAATGCCTCCTCACCGGCCAGTTGAATTCGTCATCGATCTTGAGCCTGGCACGGAACCTGTTTGCAAACGTCCTTACAAGCTTGGACCTGAAGAGTTGAAGGAGCTGAAGAAACAACTCGATATTCAAGAGCGTATGGGTCTCATCCGACCAAGTTCTTCTCCATGGGGTTGTGGTGTTCTTTTTGTCAAGAATAAAGATGGAACGGATCGACTTTGTGTCGACTACCGTCCATTGAACAAGAAGACCATAAAGAACAAATACCCACTTCCCAACATCAATGAGCTTTTCGAACAACTCAATGGTGCTCAAGTATTCTCCAAGCTTGACCTTCGTATGGGCTATCATCAGATTCGCATTCGTGAAGAAGATATCCCCAAGACAACATTCAGAACAAGCTATGGTTCATATGAATACACTGTCATGTCTTTCGGCCTTGTCAACGCCCCTCCAACATTCTCTCACATGATGAACTTCATCTTCAACCCCTACACAAATGACTTCGTCTTGGTCTACCTCGATGACATTCTGGTGTTTTCCAAGAACAAGGAGGATCATGCCAAGCACTTGAGATTGGTGCTGGATAAGCTCAGAGAACATCCGTTCTATGCGAAGTTTTCAAAGTGTGGGTTTTGGCTCGATGAGGTTCTCTACCTTGGGCATATCATCTCTGCCAAGGGCATATCTGTTAATCATGAGAAGGTGTCTGCAATTGTGAATTGGGAACCGCCTCAGAATGTGAAGCAACTCCGCAGCTTCCTTGGGCTCGCAAGCTATTGTCGAAGGTTCGTTGAGAACTTCTCTAAGATCGCGAAGCCTCTTTCCAACCTTCTCCAGAAGCATGTGAAGTATGTATGGTCGCGTGAATGTGACATCGCTTTCAACACCCTCAAAGAGAAGTTAGTCACTGCTCCAGTTCTGACTCCTCCTGATGAATCCAAACTGTTCAAGGTCTTCTGTGATGCTTCCCTTCAAGGTCTCGGTGCAGTGTTCATGCAAGAGAAGAAAGTTGTGGCCTATACATCTCTTGTTGGGAAGAAAAGTGGACATCTTCACTGATAATAAGAGTCTCAAGTACATCTTCACTCAGCAAAACCTCAACCTCAGGCAGACTCATTGGGTCGAAATGATTCAAGAGTATAATCCGAGTATTGAATATACTCCAGGCAAGGCCAATGTAATTACTGACGCATTGAGTAGGAAGACTTACTGCAATAGTTTGATTATCAAGCCATACCAACCAGAGCTTTGTGAAGCTTTCCGCAAACTTAATCTCCAAGTTGTTCCTCAGGGATTCCTTGCCAACCTCCAAGTCTCTCCTACTTTGGAAGATCAGATTCGTGAGGCTCAACTTCTTGATGCTATGGTGGAGAAGGTGAAGATTGGGATTGCCAAGAGTCAACCCAAGTACAAGTGCTATCGTCTTGATGACAAGGATACTCTATTCTTCGAGGATCGCATTGTGGTGCCTAAGGGTGACCTTCATAAAGTCATTATGAACGAAGCTCAAAATTCACTCCTCTCTATTCACCCTAGAAGTACAAAGATGTACCATGACCTCAAGCAGTCGTATTAGTGGACTCAAATGAAGCGCGAGATTGCTCAGTTCATGAATGAATATGATGTCTATAGAAGAGTGAAAGCAGAACACCAACGACCAGCTGGTCTCCTCCAACCTCTTGCCATTCCAGAATGGAAGTTTGACCATATCGAGATGGACTTCGTGACTGGATGTCCAAAGTCCAAGCGTGGCAATGATGCTATCTTCATTTTCATCGACAAACTCACTAAAGCGGCTCATTTTCTTCCTATCAAAGAATCTATCACAGCAGCTCAGTTGGCAGAGCTATATACCTCCAGGATTGTCTCTCTGCACGGCATTCCGCAGTTGATATCTTCAGATCGTGGAAGCATCTTCACTTCCAAGTTCTGGGATTCCTTCCAGAAGGCTATGGGCACCAACATTCGCTTTAGCACAACTTTTCATCCTCAAACCAGTGGCCAAGTCGAGAGGGTTAATCAAATTCTTGAAGATATGCTCAGGGCATGCGTCATTTCTTTCGGTATGAAGTGGGAAGATTGTCTTCCATATGCCGAGTTCTCCTACAACAACAGCTTCCAAGCGAGTTCGGGCAAGGCCCCATTCGAGTTTCTCTATGGCAGGAAGTGTCGTACTCCTCTTAACTGGTCAGAGACTGGCGAACGCCAACTTCTTGGTAATGACTTGATCACAGAGGCTGAAGAAATGTGCAATGTCATTCATGAAAACCTCAATGCCGCGCAATCGCGCCAGAAGAGTTACTATGATAGCAAACATCATGACTTGGCTTTCGAGATCAGAGACCATGTCTACCTCCGCGTCTCTCCAATGAAAGGTACTCATCGCTTCGGTATCAAAGGGAAGCTTGCCCCTAGATACGTGGGTCCTTTTAAGATCATTGGCAAAAGAGGCGACCTCGCCTATCAACTTGAGCTTCCATCCAACTTTGCAAATGTGCATGACGTGTTTCACGTGTCTCAACTCCGCAAGTGTTTCAAGACTCCTGACCGCACCGTCAACTTCGAAGAAATTGATCTCCAAGAAGACTTGAAGAAACCGAGCGCAAGACTCGCAACAAGTCTATCAAATTCCTGAAAGTGAAGTGGCCACATCATTCCGACCATGAAGCCACCTGGGAACGCGAGGACCACCTCCGTTCCGACTACCCAGAGTTTTTCCAGTCCTAGATCTCTGGACGAGATCCTTTCATAGTGGTGGAGTGTTGTAACGTCCCATATGTAACCTGCCATATTGGTATTCCAACTCTTGCCATTTCCGGCACTAAGTTATGGTATTCCTCGTTGTTGGGTTTTGCCTTCGTGTTTCTTTTGTCTTTGTCATGCATCTCATATCATGTCATCATGTCCATCGCATTTGCATACGTGTAGGTCTCATGCATAAGAGCATTTTTCCCGTTGTCCGTTTTGCATTCCGGCGCTCCTATGTCCTCCGGTGTCCCCTTTTTACCTCTTTTCATGTGCGGGTGTTAAACGTTCTCGGATTGGACCAAGACTTGCCAAGAGGCCTTGGTATACTACCGGTAGACCGCCTATCAAATTTCGTGCCATTTGGACTTCATTTGATACTCCAACGGTTAACCGAGGAACCATAAAGGCCTCGTGTGTGTTGCAGCCCAACACCTCTCTAAAGGGGCCCAAAACCCACCTAAACCCCCTCCATCATCTCGGTCATTCGATCACGATCGCGTGGCCGAAAACCGTGCTCAATTTGGAGCCTCCTAGCTCCTTCTATGTATAAAAAGGCATCTCCACCAAAAATCCCGGATCCATTCCACCCTAACCCTAGCTCTCTCTCCCCTCTACGCGGCCGGACATGTCTGCCCGCCGCCGGACAAATCGCCGCCGCCACTCCCACGCCGCCATGTGTCCCGTCGGCGGCCACGTCGCCGCCGGGCTGCCCAGGCCCACGGGAGGCCCTCCCGGCCCGTTCGTCCCCGCCGCCCGATCCCGCCGAGGCCGCCGCGCCTCCTCACCGCCCGACGCCGCCCCTTCGCCGCGCCGCCCGCTCCGCCTCGACGCCAGCGACCGCCGCTCCTCCTCCCGGCTCGCCGCGCCGCACCGATGCCGCCGCAGCTCCGGCGCCGCCCTCCGCGACCCCGTGCCGCCTCCTCCAAGTCCGGCTACTCCCCTCTCCGGCGAGGTCAAGCTCCGGCGAGCACTGTTCCGACGAACCTCGTTTTGCATGCTCGGATCCAGATCTGGACGAAACCCTGACGGTTGACTTTTGTCCCAGTTTCTGTATTTTTTTCATATTTCATCATGCCATATCTTTGCACCCGTGGCTCCGTTTTGGGCGTGTAGCATATCAAATTGTTCATCTCGATGTGTACTTCATTTCATTCCATTGCACCATGTTCATTTGAGCTCATCTTGATGCCCTAAATGTTGTTTCAAGAGTGCTATGCAATGTTAGTATCAGATTCTTAACAAATATTGGACATTTGTCATTTTTGCCATGTTTAATGTGTGCCTCATATGAACTTGAGCCCTACATGTGTTTTGAAGTATGCCATGCCATCTTTACAGGGGTGTATGCCATGTATTTTTGTGATCTTTGTGGTGAGTAGCACAAGCATGCAAAGTAGCTCTCGCAATGTTGCTGATTTCAGGGACATAGAAATCTTCTAAGTCTTTTCCCTTATAATATTTTTATGCCATGTATTCTTGTTGCTGCAGAGTGATCCATGCCTCTTTTGAGCATGTTCATTTAGGATGATTTTGAGATATTGTTGTGATCTTTCCATCCATGTGTTTGTTTGAAATTATGGAGCACCCTAGCATGACTCAATATTTATCTACTTTTGCTATAAAATGTTCCTGGCAGATTGTTTACATGCTATTCAATTTTGCCGAGGTTGTTGTAGTTGATCCATGCATGCTATGAGAGTGTTCTTGGCATGGATAGCTTATTCATCATGTCAACTTGCTGGTTGTATGCTTAGTTTCTCATGCAATGCCTTGTGGTGAGTGCATCGAGCTTGCAAACATGCCTACATAAATCTATTTTTCCATGTTCCAGTTTTCTGCTTTGTCTGAATCTGTTAACGAAACTTGCTATGTTCACATGCTTGCCATTGTATTTTCTGATCCCTTTTGGATCATGGTCGGTAAGGGACTTTTGTTATATTCTTTGATTAGTTTCATGCCATGCCTTGCTTTGCCATGATATGTTCATTTAGCATGTTGTTATCTTGCTCTAAACATTGCTTCCTGATGTTAAATCCTGCCATGTTGTTATTTTCACTAAGTCTGTAACCTGATATCTTTTGCACTTTTTGCATGCTTGTTTGAACCTGCTATTGTGTGAATTAGCCGTAGCTCAGTGTTTATCTTTTGTCAAGCATCTTGAGTGGATCACTGCCATGTGCTTTGTTGTTATGTTAGAGTGCAGTAGCTTGTTGTTCTTGATGCCTTTAGATGGCCTCGTGCTGTTAATCGCAGCTTTGTGCCATTATTGTTTTGCTTGCCATTTGTAAACCGTGCATCCGATTCAGGTGATCTTTATATCAATTTCGACCGAAATCAACTCATCTTTCCAGCGGCACTCTTGGTTTTCAAAGTTGAGGCTAGGTTCAATCTTTCCTTTAAGAAGCATGCATATGCATTGCATATGACGTCCCGCATATCATGCCATGTTTTGCATCTTGTTGCTTGCGCATTGCACCGTGGTTGATTGTGGTTCCCTTTGCTTGTGGTCTTGCTTTGGGTAGAGCCGAGAGACGAGTACGTGATTGAGGAACCCGTTGAGAATGTTTACGAGGACCAAGCTTACGTCAACTCGGAGAACTTTTCAGGCAAGATGACCATACCCTCGAAATCACTTCTATCTTTGCTTGCTAGATGCTCGCTCTATTGCTATGCCTATGCTACGATACCTACCACCATGCTTTACCATGCCTCCCATATTGCCATGTCAAACCTCTAACCCACCTTGTCCTAGCAAACCGTTGTTTGGCTATGTTACCGCTTTGCTCAGCCCTTCTTATGGCGTTGCTAGTTGCAGGTGAAGATTGGAGTTTGTTCCTTGTTGGAACATGTTTATTGTGGGGATATCATTATTATATATTGTTTACCTTAATGCATCTATATATTTGGTAAAGGGTGGAAGGCTCGGCCTTATGCCTGGTGTTTTGTTCCACTCTTGCCGCCCTAGTTTCCGTCATACCGGTGTTATGTTCCTTGATTTTGCGTTCCTTACACGGTTGGGTTATAATGGGAACCCCTTGACAGTTTGCCTTGAATAAAACTCCTCCAGAAAGGCCCAACCTTGGTTTTACCATTTGCCACCTAGCCTTTTTCCCTTGGGTTTTGCGGACTCAAGGGTCATCTTTATTTTTAAACCCCCCTGGACCAATGCTCCTCTGTGTGTTGGTCCGAACCGTGTAGACTGCATGGCCACCTCGGGGCAACTTGAGGGTTGATTTTACTCGTAGGATGTCTCATCCGAGTGTGCCCTGAGAACGAGATATGTGCAGCTCTTATCGGGATTTATCGGCACATTCGGGCGGTTTTGCTGGTTTAGTTTTACCATTGTCGAGATGTCTTGTAACCAGGATTCCCAGTCTGATCGTGTTGTCTTGGGAGAAGGAATATCCTTCATTGACCATGAGAGCTTGTGATGGGCTAAGTTGGGACACCCCTACAGGGATTTGAACTTTCGAAAGCCGTGCCCGCGGTTATGGGCAGATGGGAATTTGTTAATGTCCGGTTGTAGAAAACCTGAAACTTAACTTAATTAAAATGAATCAACAGAGTGTCTGGTCATGATGGTCTCTTTTCGGCGGAGTCCAGGAAGAGAACACGATCTCGTGTTATGCTTGAACGTAGGTTGTTCTAGGATCACTTCTTGATCATAGTTTCTCGACCGTGCCTTGCCTTCTCTTCTCACTCTGAATTGCGAATGTTAGCCACCATATATGCTAGTGCTTGCTGCATCTCCACCTCATACCTTTTTCCCTACCTATAAGATTAAATAGTCTTGATCGCGAGGGTGTGAGATTGATGAGTCCCCGTGACACACAATTTACTTCCAAAACTAGATGCAGAGACCGATGATACCGTTCCAGGAGATGCGACTGAGCTCAAATGGGAGTTCGATGAGGACTCAGTAGTGGAGCCCAGTTGGGGCGATCGGGGATATTATGCATTTGGGGTTGTCTTTATTTTGGTTCCGTAGTCGGACCTTGATTGTGTCTGGATGATTGTAATGCTATATTTATGTATAGTGTGATGTGGCGATTGTAAGCCAACTATGTATCTCTTTCCTTATTCGGTACATGGGATGTGTAAATATTACCACTCTTGCGACATTGCTTACAATGCGGTTATGCCTCTAAGTCGTGCTTCGACGCGTGGGAGATATAGCTGAATCGTGGGCGTTACACCCACTTAATTTCTTTTTGAGCTTTCATATACTGATAGCTCTAGTGCATCCGTTGCATGGCAATCCCTACTCACTCACATTGATATCTATTGATGGGCATCTCCATAGCCCGTTGATATGCCTAGTTGATGTGAGACTATATTCTCCTTTTTGTCTCCTCCACAACCACCATTCTATTCCACCTAAAGTGCTATGTCCATGGCTCACGCTCATGTATTGCGTGAAGATTGAAAAAGTTTTGAGAATGTCAAAAGTATGAAACAATTGCTTGGCTTATCATCGGAGCTATGCATGATTTAAATACTTTGTGTGGTGAAGATAGAGCATAGCCAGACTATATGATTTTGTAGGGATCACTTTCTTTGGCCATGTTATTTTGAGAAGACATAATTGCTTAGTTAGTATGCTTGAAGCATTATTATTTTTATGTCAATATTGAACTTTTGTCTTGAATCTTTCGGATCTGAATATTCATACCACAATTAAGAAGAATTACATTGAAATTATGCCTAGTAGCATTCCACATCAAAAATTCTGTTTTTATCATTTACCTACTCGAGAACGAGCATGAATTAAGCTTGGGGATGCTTGATACGTCTCCAACGTATTTATAATTTTTGATTGCTCCATGCTATATTATCTTCATTTTTGGACATTAGTGGGCTTTATTATCCACTTTTATATTATTTTTGGGACTAACCTATTAACCGGAGGCCCGACCCAGAATGGTTGTTTTTTTGCCTATTTTAGGGTTCCAAAGAAAAGGAATATCACACGGAGTTCAAACGGAATGAAACCTTCAGGAACATGATTTTTGGAACAAACAAGACCCAGGAGACTTGGATCCTACGTCAAGCAACCAACAATGAGGACACAAGGTAGGGGGTGCGCCTACCCCCCCCAGGCGCGCCCTCCACCCTCGTGGGCCCCCTGTTGCTCCACCGACGTACTTCTTCCTCCTATATATACCTACGTACCCCCAAACAATTAGATACAGAGCCAAAACCCTAACTCCACCGCCGTAACTTTCTGTATCCATGAGATCCCATCTTGGGGCCTGTTCCGGAGCTCCGCTGGAGGGGGCATCAATCACGGAGGGCTTCTACATCAACACCATAGCCTCTCCGATGAAGTGTGACTAGTTCACCTCAAACCTTCGGGTCCATAGTTATTATCTGGATGGCTTCTTCTCTCTTTTTGGATCTCAATACAAAGTTCTCCCCCTTTCCTGTGGAGACTATTGGATGTAATCTTCTTTTGCGGTGTGTTTGTTGAGAC
Organism: Triticum aestivum; assembly: GCF_018294505.1. NCBI lineage: Eukaryota > Viridiplantae > Streptophyta > Magnoliopsida > Poales > Poaceae > Triticum > Triticum aestivum. The sequence goes on along the minus strand of NC_057809.1, from coordinate 200,161,814 downwards.
CGATGAATCGTGGGTTTATGATCAAGTTTATGTATGAACAATATTTGAATCTTCTCTGAATTATTTTATGTATGATTGGTTATCTTTGCAAGTATCTTCGAATTATCAGTTTGGTTTGGTCTAATAGATTGATGTTTCTTGCAATGGGAGAAATGCTTAGCTTTGGGTTCAATCTTGCGGTGTCCTTTCCAAGTGACAGTAGGGGCAGCAAGGCACGTATTGTATTGTTGCCATCGAGGATAACAAGATGGGTTTTTCATCATATTGCATGAATTTATCCCTCTACATCATGTCATCTTGCTTAAAGCGTTACTCTGTTCTGCTAAACTTAATACTCTAGATGCATGCTGGATAGCGGTTGATGTGTGGAGTAATAGTAGTAGATGCAGGCAGGAGTCGGTCTACTTGTCTCGGACGTGATGCCTATATAGATGATTGTAAGTGCATCTAGTGCCACCCCTAGTTGGTTTTGGAGTATTGACGACAAACCTAGTTGAGGGACTAATGTGTTTGTGAGAATTGCAGGATAACACATGTAGAAGTCCCTCATTGATTCAGTTTTCCTACCAGAGATGACCCCTAAAAATGTATCAAGACATTGAAGTCAAAGGTGGTATGTGAAGACATTCACATTGAAGACTATGACAAGAGAAGACATCGCATGAAGACTATGGAGCGCGAAGAGTTAGATCTTTCGTAGTTCTTTTTTTCTTCTTTGTTGAGTCATAGGAACCACCGTACTGTTAAGTGGGGTCCAAGAAAACCAGTCAGAATGACTGAAGTGATGCTTAACCAAAATCCTATGTCTTCGAATGAAGACTATGAGAGCGAATCTTGTTCAGAGTTGGACAAGTCAGCTTTGCTTGTAGCCCATGTAAAGTTGCTGTGTGTGTTTGAAATCTGACCGTTGGAACACGTGTCAGTTCCTTAGTGACCCAGGGTCATTTCGGACAAATCAGGTCGGGTTGCCTAGTGGCTATAAATAGCCCACCCCCTACAACCATAAACGGTTGGCTGCTCAGAGTTAAAGTACGGCTTTTGTCATTTGAGAGCAACCCACCTCGAAGCCTTTGAGAGAGAATTCCTTGAGAGGATAAAGCCCTAACCAACCAGAGCCAAAGAGTGTTAGGCATCACTTAAGTCTTCTTGTCCGTGTGATCTGAAGACTTATTACACTTGAGGACTGTGAATCCTCCAGCCGGTTAGGCATCGCGTTCTGAGCATCCAAGAGTCATTGTGGATCGCCGGTGAACGAAGTCTATGAAGGTTTGGAAGTTTACCTTGACGACTTACCAGAGTGATTGGGCAAGGTCTGTGTGACCTTAGCTCAAGGGGAATACAAAGAGGACTAAGTGTTCTGAGCTGTGTGCTCAGGATAAGTGTCCGGGATTGAGTGTCCTCAGGTTTAAATACCTATCTGCCCTAACCTGACGTACAACTGTCACAGCAGTTGGAACTGGTCTACCAAACCTTTGTCTTCATCATGCACACTGGTTCTATCCTTCTCATCTCTTTATTTACGGTTGGCTCTTGTAAAGTCAGTGCCTATTTGCTTTATCTATTTGTATTCACTGTGTACCTGATCCTTACTGCCTAGCTACTATTAGTCAGTGTGGTTTCACTTCATTGAATGCTTGACTATTGTCTGTCTAGTGTAGTCTATCTTCCGCTGCATGATGATAGGTTTATTTCTATTGTTTGTCTTCGAAACTCACATGTTTTGAAGATTTTCATAAAAATCGCCTATTCACCCCCCCTCTAGTCGATATAACGCACTTTCAATTGGTATCAGAGCCTGGTACTCCCTTGTTCTGTGTGATTTTGGTTTAACCGCCTGGAGTTTCAGTTATGTCGACCACAGGTATGAAGACTGTGTCATGCCCCATCTTTGACGGTCACTAGTATCCCAAGTGGAAGGCCATGATAAAGAAGCGCCTCATGGCAACAAACAGCGAGCTGTGGACCGTCACTGAGATTGGTCTGACCGATCTATGCAAAATGGCGGAAGCTGATGACATTCGCAAGTACACTCTTCTCAACCTCACGGCAAAGGACGTCATCTGCTCCTGTCTATCTCAAAATCAGTTTAGGAATGTCATGCATCTCGATCATGCAAAGCTCATCTGGGACCGTCTCTCTGAGGTCTATGAGGGTCATCGAAGTCGTCACGATCCTCGGTTCGAGGACTTCAAGGAGTCACTCAAAGCGATGACTTTCGAACCAGAATCATCATCTTCTGCATCATGCCTTATGGCAAATGATGCTAAGGTAATTGAATGCTATCTATCTGAATCCAGTGATGATGAATCTGGTGATGAATTTGGACCCAGCTATGCAAAACTTGCTTCCCTTGTCACTAAACAATAGAAAGTTATGGAACATATTCAAAAACTGTTAGTCAAAAGCGATGACCTGTTGGACGCTGAAATGACTTGATCTCAGTCCTTAATTGAAGACATAAAAAATCTTCACGTTAAGTATGAGGAACTTGAAAGTCGTCATGAAACGCTCTCAACAGCTCATGAAAGGCTTTCCTATGATTATCTTCAAAGGAAGCAAGATCTTGAGAAATTGAGAGCGGCTCATGAAGATCTTCAAAAGGAAAATGAGTCACTTCGCGCCAAACAGATCAGTCCAGCTCAGGAAGGATTTGAACCACCATGTCTTAAATGCATTGAGCGCGATAACGCTACTTCTGTTGCTGAATGCTCTACTGCTGCTACTGTTGCAATATCTTCAACTGTTGATGTGGAAACTAACCCCTCTGCTGAGGACACCACTGCTATTGCTGATGAGAATGCTAGGTTGAAGACACTGCTTGAAACAGGGATGAACAAAAGTCTCAAAGGGCATCAGACACTTTGTGATGTCCTCAAAAGGCAGATCCTGAACCGAAACCCTAGGAAAGAGGGTGTTGGGTTTGTAAGGAAAATGAATGCTGATGGCTCTTACTGGAAACCTGAGAAGTACCCCAAAACCACATGGGTTGCTGCAAAGGAACCTTCAGCAGATCCATCCAATCTATCTGGCTTCACTTGTGCTAACCCCATTGTTATTGATGAATCCTTTGATGCAAACTATAAACTGTTTAAGAATCAGAATGGTGAAGTGTTTGCCAGGTACATTGGTACTAACTGCAGGAATGGACCGCCTATGAAGAAGATCTGGGTGCCGAAAAGGTGTTTGGAGAATCTTCCTGTGAATGTCATCATGACACCACAGGTGAAGAAGACAAACCCCAGACCACAGGCTTCATACGGTCCAAAGGCTTCATACAGACAGAGGACTCACCAGAGTCAAACTAATGCAAATGTTTTGCAGGGAAGCCATACTCAGGCCTATGAATATGAGCGCGGTCCTTTAAACCGCCATGTTCATAAGACCAAGAACTATTCTGCTTATTCTTATGAGTACTACTGTCCACCTGCAAGACTTTTTGCTAGGCCTCCAAAGCCAAAGTTCTCAGATGCTGCACTTAGACTTATTGCTTCGAAGCCACCCCTGAAGATGTGGGTGGCTAAGAAAGCTTAACTCTCTTTTGTAGGGAAAGGTCTCCAGCCAAAAACCAAAATCGTCTGACACTATTGCTGGGGACCTTAAACATCTTGTAGGGCGCAAGATCAAATGCCCAAATGGTCTTACTATGTACTTTGTTTCTAAATCGCTTTCAACTTGACCTATCAGTCCTAATCTCGACCTAAGCTTTAATAATCCACTGGTTCATCAAATGTTTTTGCTTCACAATTCTCTTCGTGAAGCCTATCCCCCTAACTGCACTGTAGGGTACGACACCAGCTGCTTCAGAATGGATTATTGATAGTGGGTGTACAAATCACATGACTGGCAAGCGAAGCCTTCTCATGGACTCAACTTTACGTCCATCAGACAAAAGTCACATCACATTTGCTGACACTGGTAAAAGCAAGGTATTGGGTCTAGGTAGAGTTGCAATCTCAAAGGATCAACACATGGATAAAGTCATGCTTGTTGAATCCCTTGGTTTCAACTTAATGTCTGTCTCAATGCTTTGCGATTTAAACATGATTGTGATGTTTGGAAAATATCGTTGCCTTGTACTAATGGAATCTGACAAGTCTCTAGTGTTTGAAGGGTATCGAAAAGATGATTTGTATGTGGTAGATTTCTCAGCAGGACCACAACTTGCAGTATGTCTTCTAGCAAAAGCTTCTGAATGCTGGCTCTGGCATCGAAGGCTAGGGCATGCTGGCATGAGGAACCTCCACACCCTTGCAAGGAAGAAGCATGTCATAGGCATCGAGGGCGTCAAGTTCAAGAAGGATCACTTATGCGGTGCCTGTGAAGCAGGAAAGATGACGAGGGCCAAGCATCCCTCGAAGACAATCATGACAACGACTCAACCCTTCGAACTGCTACACATGGATCTTTTCGGTCCCACTCATTACTCAACTCTTACTACTACTGCTTGTCTCTATGGCTTTGTCATTGTTGATGATTATTCAAGATATACTTGGGTGCATATAATCCTTTACAAGACTGAAGTGCAGGATGTCTTCAGACGCTTCGCCAATCGAGCAATGAACAACTATGGCGCCAAGATAAAGCACATCAGAAGTGACAATGGCACTGAATTCAAGAACACTGGCCTTGATACATATCTTGATACTTTGGGCATCACACATGAATTCTCAGCTCCGTACACGCCACAGCAGAATGGCGTCGTCGAACGCAAGAACAGAACACTTATTGAGATGGCTCGGAACGATGCTTGATGAATACAAGACTCCAAGAAAATTCTGGCCTGAAGCCATTGACACTGCATGCCATATCATCAACCGTGTTTATCTTCACAAGCTTCTGAACAAGACATCCTATGAGCTCCTTACTGGCAAGAAGCCAAATGTCAGCTACTTCAGAGTATTTGGCGCCAAGTGCTGGATCAAGGATCCACATCACACTTCAAAATTTGCACCAAAAGCACATGAGGGTTTTATGCTTGGATATGGAAAGGATTCGCACTCCTACAGAGTCTTCAATCTCTTTCATTACAAAGTGGTTGAAACAGTGGATGTGCGGTTCGATGAAACTAACGGCTCACAAAGAGAGCAGCTGCCAAATGTGCTAGATGAAGTTCCATCCAGTGAATCAATTAAACTTATGGGAACTGGAGAAATCATACCTTCTGAAGCTCAACCCGAAGAAGAACTTATCATCTCCGCACCTGATCAACCTGAAGATAATGCTCAGCCTGAAGACAATCCCTCTAACAATGACAATGATCAGCAAGAGCAAAATCTTCGTCCTGTACATCCTCGTGTTGCAAATGAAGTGCAGATTGAGAGAATAATCAATAGCATCAATGCACCAGGTCCACTCACTCGTTCAAGGGCAACTCAGCTAGCAAATTTCTGTGGGCACTTCGCATTCGTCTCAATAACAGAACCCAAGAAAGTTGAAGAAGCCTTCATGGAACCTGAATGGATTCAAGCTATGCAAGAAGAGCTTCAACAGTTTGAGCTGAATAATGTATGGGAACTGGTTAAGCGTCCTGATCCTCGGAAGCACAATATAATAGGCACCAAATGGATATATCGCAACAAGCAAGATGAGCATGGTCAAGTTGTCAGAAACAAAGCTCGTCTCGTTGCTCAAGGATACACTCAAGTTGAAGGGATTGACTTCGATGAAACATTTGCTCCTGTGGCTAGACTTGAAGCCATACGCATACTGCTGGCCTATGCAAATCATCATAACATACTTCTGTATCAAATGGATGTGAAGAGCGCTTTTCTCAATGGCAAGATTGAAGAAGAAGTGTATGTCGCACAACCACCTGGCTTTGAAGATCCAAAACATCCTGACATGGTATACAAGCTCAACAAGGCACTGTATGGCCTCAAACAAGCCCCTCGGGCTTGGTATGACACACTCAAAGACTTCCTGAAGAGCAAAGGCTTCAAATCTGGTTCCCTCGACCCCACTCTCTTCACGAAGACATATGATGGTGAACTGTTTGTGTGCCAAATATATGTGGATGACATTATCTTCGGCTGCACCAATCAGAAATACAGTGAAGAGTTTGGATATATGATGCAAGAGCAATATCAGATGTCCATGATGGGTGAGCTGAAGTTCTTCCTTGGTCTTCAAATACGTCAGCAACGCAACGACATCTTTATATCTCAAGAGAAGTATCTCAAAGATTGCCTGAAGAAGTTTGGTATGCAAGACTGCAAAGGTTTCACGACGCCAATGCCAGCCAAACATCATCTGGGTCCCGACGACAATGGTAAAGAGTTCGATCAAAAGGTATACCGCTCCATGATTGGTTCTTACTTTATCTATGTGCATCTAGGCCAGATATTATGCTTAGTGTTTGCATGTGTGCTCGATTCCAAGCGGCACCAAAGGAATCGCATCACTTAGCTGTGAAGCGAATTCTTCGATATTTGGCTTACACCCCAACTCTAGGATTATGGTATCCAAAGGGCTCAGAGTTTGATCTGGTTGGATTCTCGGATGCTGATTATGCTGGTGACAAGGTGGATCGCAAGTCTACATCAGGCACATGTCATTTTCTGGGACGATCACTTGTCTGTTGGTCTTCAAAGAAGCAGAACTGTGTATCTCTCTCTACTGCTGAATCTGAATACATTGCTGCTGGATCTTGCTGCGCTCAGCTTCTGTGGATGAAGCAAACACTCAAAGACTATGGCATTCATCTGAAGCAAGTGCCACTCTACTGCGACAACGAAAGCGCCATCAAGATTGCCAACAACCCAGTTCAGCACTCGAAGACAAAGCACATTGAAATTCGTCATCACTTTCTCAGAGATCATGTTGTGAAGGAAGATATTGATATCATACACGTCAACACTGAAGAGCAATTGGCAGATATCTTCACCAAGCCCTTGGATGAGAAGAGATTTTGCAAGTTACGGTGTGAGCTAAATATCTTGGAATCCTCAAATGTCCTGTGATCAGGCACACATCCTAACACTTATGCATATTGATGACTTAGATGTGCAACACACGAAGTAAAGTATATCTTCAATCAATGAAGACATACATTCTAAGTGTGAATACATTAATGTGGAATTTGACTTCGGAGCGCCACGATAATTGTGCGCCGTGTCTGGGTCTAATACTTCCTATACGGTGGGTAACGCCACCACCAAATTCTTCTGTTTGAAGTGTTTTACCCATGGCGTTACATTTGCTATGTCTTCACATTTTGTTTGTCTTCATTCTCAACTTGTCCTCATGATTATCTTCACTATGTTGATTTGATTGTCTTTTTCACATATATATATATACATAGTGTTTTGTCCTCTACAGCATTCACTTATAGCTATGTCTTCTTGTTGAATCTTTTGAACTAAGTGAATGTGATCGGACCCTAACCTCTCTATGCTTTCTATCTCAAACTCTATCTCTCCAAATCATATGCATTCTATTGAAACTGTCGAATGTCTTCTCTGCGTCCTTGTCAGCAGAAGATACAGAGACAAACATTAAGTCCGTTTTCAATGCCAATTCCTTCACCTGAAACCCGGAGAAGTGGGAACGACCACCCGACAATCCAGGCGTGCGTGGGAACGTGGAACAACCTCCGATAGGTTGCATGATGGCCACGTGTTCTTCAGATGTGAATCGCCAGGGGCACCTGTGTAATAACGTTGTGCCGTCCCTGTCCCTATAAATACACGCCTCACCACAGTCATTATCCTTCTTCCACTCTCGCACGAACCCTAGCGCCACCGCTAGCCCTCGACGACGCCGGCGACGAAGCGCTTAGCTGCCGCGACCTCTCCGACGCCGTCTTCATGCCGGCCGCGGACATCGTCTTCTCCGCCGTCGCCGTAGGTGTCCTCCGTCGCCAAGTTAGGGCACGGACGATCGAACTGCTCGGCCTCCTCTTCCACTCCGTCTAGCAGTTTCTTGTGTGGTAAATAAAACTTCCTTTTTACGGCCTCTTTGATCCTATAGATTCGTCACTTTCTACCACAAGCAGTTTCTGTTCACACAAGTTGGATCCACTTCATACTGCATCTCATATTATGCCTAGTATGTTCACTTATGCTTCACAAAGTAGTTAGATTCCTCACTTGTACTGATCTGTGGATTCGTACAAATCTGGAACCAACTCCTTATCTATGAGTGAATGTCTTCGCACGATGAGGTCAATGTCTTCTAAACTAATTTATCTTCAAAATCTTCTGAGAATGCATATGACCTCTTCCCCTTCCCTCGCACCTTAATGCTGTCACAGGTACATGTCCGTGGGAGAATCCCTTGGTTCTCATAGTCTGCATTCATTTGCAGAATTCTTACAGCATCACATAAATTCTCCCGAAGCCAGTTCCTGTTTGTCCAGCAAGCGAAAGCCCTTGAAGCCTTTGAACGTATTGAAGCCATTCAGTTTAAAGTTCATGGCTGCAGAGAAATCAGCAAGGAAGGGTGGCAGAAAGCGTCGAGGTGAGACATCAAGAGATCTGCCCGATGACCTCTCAGAACTGTACAAGACAGATCCAGAAGAGGATTACAATCAGCGCAAGACACGAATCCAATGGATTCGACGATATTGGGCAGAACAATGGTTCAAGTACAGATTTGTGACAAAGGAATATGCTGAAAAGAATGCCATCAAGCGACCATGGGGAGACATCCTATACAAAAATCTTCAACCCAGGTCCAGAGATGAAGCCATTGAATAAGGCTTCTATCCCTGCATGGTCCGTGGACCACAGCCTGCGGATGCTGACCCATCGTCACTGCTCTGGTGTCGTGACGACAATCTGTTCAAGCGCAACTTCTAGTTTGCCCAGAATTCGGCGAAGCAGAACAAGAAGTCATTGGGACTAGACTTCAACCCTGGTCCCTCTGCTCGCCATGTAGATGGCACCCGCGATGCCGAACCCAATGTCGTCGGTCCGTTCTACAACCTGGATGGCCTCATCACTCACATCTCTGTTCAAGGTGCCAAAGTGGATCATTCTGATGATGATGCTGACACTGATGAAACCCCAGATCCTACTCCAAAGCCACAGAAGACAAAGTTGCCTAAAGCTTCAAAGCCTGCCTCAGCACCAAAAATGTCACGGGCGAAGCCACTGGCTACTGCACCTCCTGAAGACAGTGTGCAGTCTGAAGATCTGTCACGCATCTCCAAGCCCCCGAGAGTCAAGATGCCTCTGCCACATACCAGCCAAGAACTGACTGCTGTTGCTATTCTGCGCGATGATACCATTGATCTATCCAGTGATGAAGATCTTGCAGATGACGCTCTTGAGCAACTGATCAAGAGCAAAGAAGAAGCAGAAATCTTCAACAATTTGCCTCTCTTTGACGTGGCAAATCATCCACGACTTCATCGATGAGTGGTTTGACACGCCCAACCTTAGCTTTGAAGATCTGCAACTTCCCATTGGCCTCAGTGTCGCTTTCCATGGCGCCATTGCTTCAGAGTTAGCTATAGCCCAGCGCATCGTTGAACTGAAGATTGACTTTGAGAAAGCTCAGTTCAAGAAGCATATGGCCAAGCTCAGTGTGCAAGAGGTCAAGAACTTCAAGATCATGCTGCACGAGCTCAAAGAAGCCTTTCTCAAGAAGCGTGAAGAAGCTCAAGGTTCTCGTGAGCGCATGAAGAGCTTGGCTGGACAAGTGTGTGCAAGCCTACAATGAGGCTGAGAAGCACAAGGCTCTTGGGCGTCCTGGCATTGACCCCTAGGATGGATGCAAACAGAAGAAGAAGCCCGCTATGGACGAACCCCGACGCACCAAGGCAGGAAGCACATCCCATTGTCTTCCCAACCAGCATGACTGGCTCGAAGCCAAAGGCCAGGTCTACCGCTTCAGACCTGAAGAAGACGAGGACAGCTGAGGCTGAAGCCAGAAAGAGGAAACATCCTAAAGCCTCTGCTGCTGCTCCCTCCAAAAAGAAGCGCAAGACCAAGAAGGAACGGGCTGCTCCCACAGAGCCCTTAATTGTTGAACCTATCTCCATGGTTCGCCCTGCCGCTGAACATCAAGAGCGCCAATTGACTGTCCATGAGCCTGCTTTCACAGAGGCTCATGAAGCTGAAGACATACCAGCAGCTGATCCCACCGCTGCTGAAGACATTGGTCATCATGACCATGTTGAAGATGATGTAGTTCTTCCTCAAATTGAGCACCAACACGTATCATCGCCTGTGCTTACGCACAGCGAACTCATCAGCATTGGTCGTCCTCTGACGCCAATTGCTCAGGATGCAACATAGGCTGATCACCCACAACAACAACAACAACAAGTCACACCACCCCGGGAAGAAGAAGATGATGATTTTGAGGCCCAGCCAACTCCATCTCCAAAGGCGTCGCCTGCATTACGCAGGCTTCGCAAAGGACCAAGGTCTCAAGTCTTCGAGTCTGAAGCTAAAACTGCTGAAGACATCCCGGCTGCATCAGCCGATGACACCCAAGAAGAAGAACGTGTTCCTACTCCCCCAACTACTAAAGAAGCTATTCTCGAGGAGAACGTGTTTGTACCTGACCCTCCAGCTCATCAAGTGGAGGTAGAAAATCTTGAGGCTGCCACCACCAACACCAATGAAGCCATTGACGTTGTCATGGCTGAAGCAAATGTGGAGCCTGCACCAATCCAAGAACCAGAAGTCAGCGAAGCTAATGATACTACTGCTTCTGTTCCTGCGCCTGCTGCTGGTCCTCAGTTTGACTATCATATTGAGCATAGGCCTCAGGTACAAAAGCCAATGCCAAGGTTGCCCAGGTTTCCAGGTCCTGCAATAGCACCTGGATCCTTCAATGTCAACGGCTTTAAAGCAGATAACACCTTCTTCAATAGCTCCAAGAACCCCTACTCAAGGGAACGAATATCTTCTGATCGGTTCTGGAGCTATCCGCAGCGAAGCTATTACTCCTGCATTCTATACAATCAAGGTTGCATCTTCCCACATATGCGTCTTGACACCGAAGCAATAGCTGGTCTGCCCTGTCTGGAAGAAGCTCTGGATTGCTTCAAAGAGGTTGGATTGTTGCCCTTCATCACCGACCAAGAGCACTGGAATGAAGAGTTGTTGCTCCAATTTTATGCCACACTTCACATACGTGGTTACAACAGAGATCCGAAGACTTGGGTCCTGGAGTGGATGACAGGAAATGTTCATCATGAAGCCAAAGCCTTTGATATCATTGAGCTCACTGGTCTGCCCACTCTTGGAGATCTCTATGAACCTGGATGTTAGCTTCACAGTGAAGCTATGGAAAGCATCTTTCAAAGGCCTGAACCGAACATGAGTCAGATGCTCAGTATGATGAAGCCTTTGCCACAAGATGCTGCATATCCTAAGGAGTTCTTTGTTGAATACCTTGAGTATCTGCCAAGGACTATCTATCACATTATAAGGCGAACTCTCTGGCCCATCAAAGGACATTCTCCACATGCAAAGCTGGAAGGTGCAATGAAGACTTTGGTCTTCTATATTCTTCATGGCAAATGCTTCAATGCACAAGACTTCATCCGCCAACTTGCTGCATCAGGATCTGATCTTTTTGGCTTGAAGTTCTATGCTCCATGGATAATGCGTCTGATTAAACTCCACTCAGCTATCTCATATCAGCCATCTGCTCGCAATCATCGGATCTTTCTGCCTGATGTGGATATGTCCGTTGAAGCCATTTATCCTGAGCCTGCCAAGGAACCTCTCTGTCTTCAGAATGCGGAGCATCAAAGTTTCACTCAGAACATTGAAGGAGCTGAAGCAGTCACTCGTGTTTATCCTCTGGCAGGTACTACACGTGCACCTCATCATGCTCTTACTGAAGCCACTGAAAGCACTATTGCCCAACGACCCAAGAAGCGATCTCGTGTTCTCAATGACCGAGAGCCTCTGGTTGCTCTTCATCAGAAATAGGATAGGCATCATGACTGGCTGAAGCGCCAAATGCAAAGCCTCTTGGTGGATGTCAACCGCATTCGCAATCTTGCCATCAAGAATGCCTTTGTTGCCCATGAAACTTGTCGGCGTACATGGAAAGGGCTGACGCTTATGTGTCCTGAGGATGATCTTCAAGAGGATGGCTTCTCTGAACGTTTCCAGTTTGACTCCACACCTCCCAGAAGGGCTGTGCTGCGACGAACCCCATCTCTTGAAGACTCTGAGTTTTCTTCCTCTGCGGCAACTGTGAATGCCAGAGTGATCGAGGACGAAAATGATGCCACTTCACCACCCCCTACTTCTGCACGCCTCGACACTGCCCCAAGTTCTTCTGCACCGCCGAACACCACCGACGACCCTGCTGCCTCACCTACTCTTCGTGGGAATGAGTAGATGCTCTATGCCTTCAAACCTTTTTGGTCCTCACTGACAAAAGGGGGAGAAGCTTATGAGTTTGATAGTCCTCAAGTGGGTCCATATGGGCGGTTACTTTATGTTTTGCCTAGTGTTTACAACTCTCGTTTTGATACATTTGGTTCTTTGAGTTGTAACACTTAAACTCGATGGTCGTCTGCTACTTATTTGCTATTTTGTGATGCGATGATAAATTCCGCATGTGCGATGATAAATTCCGCACTTAGATCATTTTGCAGACATCCATTTTTCATTATGCATGTTCATTATCTTCACATACCTTTCATGCGTGATGAATTGTCATCATAAGTTGGAAAGGATCTCCACAAGTACAACCTACCATGTGCATTTGCATTCCAAAAGCAAATTACTTATATGCACATCTTCAGGGGGAGCCCTTGCAACTTATGAAGACAATTCCTTATCCTTTACAATTTCACATATTATATTCCCCGTTGAAAACTTCAACTAGTTTGTCATCAATCACCAAAAAGGGGGAGATTGTAAGTGCATCTAGTGCCACCCCTAGTTGGTTTTGGAGTATTGACGACAAACCTAGTTGAGGGACTAATGCGTTTGTGAGAATTGCAGGATAACACAGGTAGAAGTCCCTCATTGATTCGGTTTTCCTACCAGAGATGACCCCTAAAACTGTATGAAGACATTGAAGTCAAAGGTGGTATGTGAAGACATTCACATTGAAGACTATGACAAGAGAAGACATCGCATGAAGACTATGGAGCGCGAAGACTTAGATCTTTCGTAGTTCTTTTTCTTCTTTGTTGAGTCATAGGAACCACCGTACTGTTAAGTGGGGTCCAAGAAAACCAGTCAGAATGACTGAAGTGATGCTTAACCAAAATCCTATGTCTTCGAGTGAAGACTATGAGAGCGAATCTTGTTCAGAGTTGGACAAGTCAGCTTTGCTTGTAGCCCAAGTAAAGTTGTCGTGTGTGTTTGAAATCTGACCGTTGGAACATGTGTCAGTTCCTTAGTGACCCAGGGTCATTTCGGACAAATCAGGTCGGGTTGCCTAGTGGCTATAAATAGCCCACCCCCTACAACCATAAACGGTTGGCTGCTCAGAGTTAAAATACGGCTTTTGTCGTTTGAGAGCAACCCACCTCGAAGCCTTTGAGAGAGAATTCCTTGAGAGGATAAAGCCCTAACAACCCAGAGCCAAAGAGTGTTAGGCATCACTTAAGTCTTCTTGTCTGTGTGATCTGAAGACTTATTACACTTGAGGACTGTGAATCCTCGAGCCGGTTAGGCGTCGCTTTCTGAGCATCCAAGAGTCATTGTGGATCGCCGATGAACAAAGTCTGTGAAGGTTTGGAAGTTTACCTTGAAGACTTACCAGAGTGATTGGGCAAGGTCTGTGTGACCTTAGCTCAAGGGGAATATGGAGAGGACTAAGTGTTCTGAGCTGTGTGCTCAGGACTAAGTGTCCGGGACTGAGTGTCCTCAGTTTTAAATACCTATCCGCCCTAACCAGACGTACAACTGTCACAGCAATTGGAACTGGTCTACCAAACCTTTGTCTTCGTCACGCACACTGGTTCTATCCTTCTCATCTCTTTATTTACGGTTGGCTCTTGTAAAGTCAGTGCCTATTTGCTTTATCTATTTGTCTTCACTGTGTACCTGATCCTTACTGCCTAGCTACTATTAGTCAGTGTGGTTTCACTTCATTGAATGCTCGACTAGTGTCTGTCTAGTGTAGTCTATCTTCCGCTACATGATGATAGGTTTATTTCTATCGTTTGTCTTCGAAACTCACATGTTTTGAAGATTTTCATAAAAATCGCCTATTCACCCCCCTCTAGTCGATATAACACACTTTCAATGATCATACCTAGATATTCTCATAACTCAATTATGTCAATTGCTCAACAGTAATTTGTTCACCCACCGTAAAATACTTATGCTCTTGAGAGAACCACTAGTGAAACCTATGGTCCCCGGGGTCTATCTTCATCATATTAAATCTTCCAATACTTAGTTATTTTCATTGCTTTTATTTTACTTTGCATCTTTATCATAAAAATACTAAAAATATTATCTTATCATATCTATCAGATCTCACTCTCGTAAGTGACCGTGTAGGGATTGACAACCCCTTATCGCGTTGGTTGCGAGGATTTATTTGTTTTGTGCAGGTGCGAGGAACTCGCGCGTAGCCTCCTACTGGATTGATACCTTGGTTCTCAAAAACTGAGGGAAATACTTACGCTACTTTGTTGTACCACCCTTTCCTCTTCAAGCGAAAACCAACGCAAGTGCTCAAGAGGTAGCAATGGTCCGTCTCTATTTGCCTTGAATGTCTTTTTCCGTTGACCGGGTTTGGGACCGTTGAATCTGGTGTTAACCGCTGTGTCTTGCATTCTTTCTTTGTCATTAAAATGTCTGTGTTTGCTCCGTCGTGGTTTTCCATTGCCGTCTCAGACTTCGGAGGTGGACGGATCACTGGAGCTATTGCTTCTACGAGCGAGGCAACTGTCTTCTCCCATGCAAAAGCGGGTCATCAGAGCGGTAAGGGCTGACATGGATTTTGGTTTTTCTTGGCCGATGTGGCGTGTGAGCCACTCGTCCCGGACACTGTGTTTGAAGGCCTCTAGGGCTTCCGCGTCCGGACAGTCGACAATTTGGTTCTTTTTAACTAATAACCAAGTCCAGAGCTTCCTGGCAGACTCTCCGGGCCGTTGAACTATATGGCTTAAGTCATCGGCGTCTGATGGCCGGACATATGTATCTT
This sequence comes from Triticum aestivum, assembly GCF_018294505.1. Lineage (NCBI taxonomy): Eukaryota > Viridiplantae > Streptophyta > Magnoliopsida > Poales > Poaceae > Triticum > Triticum aestivum. The sequence goes on along the minus strand of NC_057809.1, from coordinate 200,146,727 downwards.
GGAAGCTGTCGCGGAAGGCGTCTTCCAAATCATCCCAGCTGCCAATAGAGTTTTCGGGCAGACTGTTTAACTAGTGCCGAGCTAGACCTTTGAGTTTTAACAGGAGGTATTTGATGGCACGAAGGTCATCTCCGTGGGCCATGTGGATATGGAGAAGGAAATCCTCGATCCATACCACGGGATTAGTTGTTCCATCATATGATTCGATATTCACGGGTTTAAACCCTTCTGGGAATTCGTGCTCCATTACTTCATCTGTGAAGCAAAGAGGGTGTGCGGCGCCTCTATGTTGGGCCACATTGCGACGTAGCTCCGATGGAGTCCGTCTGCTGTTTTCGGCCCAGGTGTGACTGGGCTTGTCGCGTCCAAATAGATAGCCGTCGTCACGTCCTTGTGATCCGTAGATCGATCTGGTATGTCCTACTCTATTGTCCAGGTCCTGCCGAAGGTCATATGTGTGACCACGAGCTGTGTTGTCTCTGCGTCTACGGTGAGGTGGGGCAGGCTGGTGTTCGGCTTGAGTTGCCGCTTTGTCCTGACCGTGTGGTGGTCGATTAGCCGCATTGTGTGTCGGCGTTCTGGGAATGGGGGTCCCCAGACTTGCCTGCCTGCGGCCCGCAGCATGGCTCCCCCAGCGGCCCTGTACGGCCCATCTTCATCAGCAAACATTCAAGACCCTCATGAGGGGCCAAGCCTCGCGAGGCGGATGATGCAAGACCTCCTCAGGGGAGGCCTCACCAGGCTGGCTCGCGAGGGGCGGAGAGATCAAGGCAAGGAGCACCTCACGAGGTTTTTGTGGCGCAAGCCATGACGACTGGCGCCAGGCGGGCGCTAGCACGCGTAGTGTCCTCATTTCCTCTTTGGTGCTAAAGGGGAAATAGCAGACGAGGAGTCTCGAGGCATCAGGCAAAGGTTTCCATATCGGTGCAACAATAGCAACACCAGCAGGACGACAGGACGGAAGTCACCGTGGAGCCCAAGACGGCGTCAGCGCTAGAGCCTTTGGCAGGCGAAGACTACTTTTGTCAGGATAGCTTGTACTAGTTGTCTCCCTTCGAATTTGGCTGTTGTGGGATCCCTTCCCGCTCAATATTTGAGAAGAGGACCAATGCCTCTATAAGTAGGACTAGCCACCACCATAGGGGGGCATCTCATCTTGGACTAGATCCATTCCACCAAGGCCACCAAACAAGTTCACCAAGCATAAGAACACCTCTCCTCGTGAGGCTGTTCTTCCCTTATACCTGTTCATTCCCAGCGCAAGAGGCAATCCACCACACCACACTGGAGTAGGGTATAACACCACAACGGTGGCCCGAACCAGTATAAATCTTGTGTCTCATGTTCTTTGGGTTCGTCGAGCTAGGCCGTGAGATTGTAGAGTATGCGAGCTAGAGAGGGGGAGAGATCTTTGAGTACACCCCTATGTTCGAACCTCAAAGGTTTTGCTGGAACCCGAAATCTGACATTTGGCGCGCCAGGTAGGGGTGCACCGAAGCTTTCCTCTTCGTCGATCCGCACTTCACCACTTCGCCAAGTTCATGGCCGATGCTCACCCGTGTCGCTCAGACAGTCCCCGTCGGCGAACCTACTCGTCGTTCTCCGTCACCCGCCGCCAACGCCGCCACCGGCCCGGTGGCAAACAAGCAGCAAGCCTCTTCACTGCACCCCTCTGTGCGGCGGGAAGGTCGCACCGCCACCCCGTCGCTGACTCCGGTGGTCTCATCGTCTCACGCTCGCCGCGCCCCCACAGACCCACAGGCCGTGCTGCTCATGGCACGTGAGCTCCTGTGCTACCGCCCGGTCGATGACCTCTACAAGGACTAGTTGGACCGCATCGTCGAGCTCGTCAGCGCCGCAGGGGGCTCTCCTGCACCATCCCTCTTGCTGCCTTGCCCGCCCCGGCTACGGGTGACGTGGCCCACGGAGCACCTCCGCCCCCTCAACACCAAGATGGCGCCCTCGTGCCGAGGCGCATGGCTCATGGAGCGCCTCAGCCTCCCCCACATGAACACGGCATCCTCGTGCCAAGATGTGCGGCCCAACGGCGTGATCCTCCGTGTCGTGTGCCCGCGCACGAAGAAAGAAGTTGCCAGGAGGTTCCCCGTCCGCAAGAAGATGCGCCACCGCTTCCAGCACCACCATGCCAGGATCGCTTGATGCGGTAGGGCCATGTGCCACTTGCCGTGGCAGCGCAGGGACGCCAAGGTCAAGCTCTGCCTCCCCGACGGGCCTCAGTGGCCATGGCAGGCTGCCGCGCCTTCACTCCTGAGCTGCGTAGCGTCGTCTGGCTGGGAAAGTTCAAGACAGATCTGCCTCCTCACTACGACAGCACCCCTGACCCTGCGGAGTTTCTACAGCTCTACGAGCTGAGGATCGAAGCGGCTAACGGCGATGAAAAGGTCATGGCGAACTGGTTTCCCATGGCTCTCAAGGACGGCGCCCGTTCATGGCTCCTGAACCTGCCCCAGGCTTGATTTCCTCCTGGGATGAGATGTGTAGCCACTTCATCGGCAACTTCCATGGCACTCACGACCGCCCCCCGGCAGCGGGTGACCTGCGCCGCATCAAGCAACAACCGAGAGAAACCCTGCAGAAGTACATCCAATGCTTCAACAGCACACGTATCAAGATCCCCAAGGTGACGGACGAGGCCATCATCTCAATGTTTTCCGATGGCGTCCGCGACGTCAAGATGAAGGAGGAGCTCGCCATTCGTGAGGAGCTATGCACGACCTTGGAGTTGTTCAACATAGCAACCAAGTGTGCAAGGGTAGAGGAGGGGCGTCTCTCCCTCCTCGAGCTCCCTGCTGCAGACCCGGAGGAGAAGAAGGCCAAGGTCAAGGACGTGAAGCGCAAAGGAGTGGCCGTACTCGCGGTAGAACTGGACACCAAGTGTGGCCGAGATTTTCCTGAGTCGTCCAGGGGTGGTCGTACGTTCTGCGCCTTCCACAATGTGCGCACGCACAACACCAACGATTGTCAAGAGCTCAGGGCCATTGGAGATGGACGCTTTGGTCGATGCCTGGAGCGCAACGACCGGGGCTACGGCCGAGGAGGTGGATGAGGTGGAGGACGTTGGGACGACTGTGGGCCCCGCCAAGAGTGGCCCAACCAACCTCGCGAGGATCGTTGGCAGGACCAGCCCCGTGAGGGCGCCTGGAGGGACCAGCCTCATGAGGATCGTCCTCAGGGCAACCCTAGTCTCCCTCCGCTACCGCTGCCAAGAAGGAACGACGACCACCAACAGGACGAAGGGGCTGGGGGCTTCAAGGAGCCACACGCCATCGCCTGCATCTTGCGTGGCGCTCAGGCCCCAGCCTCCCAGCGCATCTACAAGCAGTTCTCCCGCGAAGTGAATGCAGCCCTCCCCAAGCTCGAGGCTACGTGCCCGCTCAGGTGGTCCAAGTACGCAATCACCTTTAGCTGGGCGAACCAGCTCAAAGGCGCATCGACTGCTGGGGTCCTCCCGATGCTCTGTTCACCCGTCATCAACAATGTCCAAGTCATCAAGACCCTCATCGATGGCGGCGCAGGACTCAGAGTCTTGTCCGTCGAGACGTTCGACAACCTCCAAGTGCCATACGATCAGCTCCAGCCCACCAAGCCTTTCTCAAGAGTGACAGACGGCTCCACCATCCCGATAGGGCAAGTTTGCCTCCCAGTCACCTTCGGTCAGAGCGACAACTACCACACCAAGCTCATCGACTTTGATGTCGCCCACATCCACCTGCCGTACAATGCCATCCTCGGGTACCCAGCACTGGCCAAATTCATGGTAGTCACCTACCATGGCTACAACGTCCTCAAGATTCCGAGAAGCGGCAGAATCATCACGGTCCCTTGCGAAGAAAGACACCCAGTGTGCTCCCTCGAGCGCGCCTTCCAAGCTGCAACAATCGAAGACCATAACGGCGCGGGTGTGCAGTACCCGCCTGAGGCCAACCTCAAGAAGAAGAATAAGCAGCTACACCACCCCGGGCCTCAAGGTAGCGGCACCTCCAGGGGCGCCACTTCAGGACCCGCGCCAGCGCCTGGGGTGGCTCCCTCCCTCGCATAGGGAGACGCGCCCGACGCACTCCTCGGGCAGGGCCCGGGGGCTCTCTTCTGGAGGGCCTCGGACCTGGACAACATCACGAGGAAGGTGCTCGGGCACCACGTGGAGGCGTGCTTCGCGACACATTTCCCTCAGAAGGACACCGGGCGAGGAGCACCCGATGCTCAGGAGTTCATCACCAAGGCATCTCAGGAGCTTCAAGAAGCAAGAGCAATACGTGGCGATCGCCGCCCACCTGGCATTGCTCCCCACCCAGGCGAGGGTGGCAAGCTGTGCATCTGCTTCGACATCCAAGGGCTCAACAGGGTCGCATCTCAGGAGTGCTTCTGGCCTTCATGTGCTGGCCGGTGTGAGGGCCCCCCTCACAGCTACGTTCGCATGTCGTTCGGCCTGCCGAGCGTGGCTACCGCCTTCCAGTGCAATATGTGGAGCATCCTAGCAGGTCTGGAGGCCAGGCATCATGCGGTCCTGTCAGAGATGGAGACGGTTCTCCAGAGGCCACCTGAGCCTCCAGAGCCTCCCGAGGCCCAGGGTCTCGGCGGCTCATGAGAAGCGACTTCTTCGCTATGTGTCTTCAGCTACCCCAACACTCCTTAGGCAACAAACCAGGTGACATTTTTCCAAGTTCATTCAGCTGGGAGCGCCCCCTCGGCTGCATCATCCCCAAGCCGCGTGGGTTCGCCCCTGTAGCATGTATCCGCTTGCATCTTTGGTTCACTCTACTGGGAGCGCCCCTCGAGCTGCATTAACCCCAGGCCGCTCGGGTCCAATCCAATGGCATGTATCGTTCTCGCATTTACCTAAGCTAGTTGCTTTTTATGCATAATCTATCTATGGTTATCACCTGCTTGATTGTCACACACCAAGTGAGTCGCGCGCCGATTGTCTTTCTTCAGGATCCTTCGCATAAGAAGGCTAGGCACGACGTCTATGCTCGGGCCCGTCCCTGCAGCGTCGATAAATCCAACGGCTGAGCTCTGTCTGGCGGGTCGGCCCCCTTCACGTCACCTCCTGGGTCATTGGTGCTTGGCCTTCTCGCGTGATAGCCTCAGGAAATCCACTCGGCGCAGGTTGTCTAACCATCTCGCAGGAACGCCATAGCCATCAAGAACCAAGACCTGGCGCAACCCTCCTTGAGGTAGGGCCTTGTGAGTCCCGCGCTGGCTCATGAGTGCCTAGGTACACCTCGTCTAGCCCTGTCATGCAAGCCACGTGTCAGGCCGGGGTTGTACACGCCCCGGGGGCTCTCCGTAGTAGGGAGTCCCCTCCCACGTACCAGTGGAAGCACCATGCTCTGCGCTGGCAGTCGACATTGCCGAGGAGCGGCTATGCCCGTGCAAGTGCGGAAGCGGCATGGTCCGTCCTGGTGATAAACAACTGAGGGCGGCCTCACGGCCGTATCAACCTCAGGGAGCATCTGAGGTCGGTGTCCAGCCTCATCGCAACACTTCCCCTCGGGAGATTCATGCGAGGGGGCTGGGCATGGGGGTTGCGCTCGGTTCACGCCCAAGCGTATGCCACCCTGCCAGGTCCCTCGGACCTGGTCGTCGCGCACCCTCCCAAGCGGACTCCTGAGCATCACAACTCAGGAGCCTAACTGACCACGTAGCCCCTACCTCCTTGGTCCATCCTGGTGATCTGGTCGGCCCAACGGCGGCTGAGGTATGCGTGGGGTCAGGTCCTGCCGACGTAGAACACTAGACCTACTCCCAGATCTCCTTTCTATAAGATATTTGTGCGTCAAGGGGGACTCCTGAGCATCGTGACTTAGGGTCCTAACTGATCACGTAGCCCCTCACTCCTTGGTCCGTCCTGGTGATCTGGTCGGCCCAATGGCGGCAGAGGTATGCGTGGGATCGGGCCCTGCCGACGTAGAACATAAAGCAAATAGAAAGGAAATCACAGAAATTCAAAGCAAATATTACAGGGCATATTGTTCCCCTAAAATCAAACGCGAATTTAACGCCTCCATGAGGCATGGTGCATATGGCAGAAGTTAAAACAGGAAAGGAGCCGCCAGCAGGTTGCCTCGTCATCCCTGGACACCACCGTCGCCTGGATGCTTCTCCTCGAACGGCGTTGCCTTCACCTGCACCACCATCCGTAGTTGTGGGATCGGCAGCACCGCTGGTCGGCGGCGCGGGAACGAAGGCGCAGAACCTCCTCAGCAGGGCCTCCACCCAACCCTTCACACCTGCAGCAGCGACCTCGTAATGCTCATCTTTCACAGGCTCCAGCAGCTCGTCAAGGCGGACGGCGGGATCACGAAGGTGGAGGTGGTTAAAGACGCGCATCAGCGCGGCCGAGGAGAGAACGCGGGCTTCTCCCTCTTCCAATGGGCCGATACTGCTCACGACATTGTCAAGCGCATCAACAAGAAAAGGAACCAGATGGTTGGGGCCCTCGTCATCGGCAACCAGCGGCTCCTCCAAGCCCTTCTCATAGAAAGACTTTAGCACCATCCGAGCCTTCTCTTCAAGGAGCTTGAAGGCCACGCGGTCCTCAGTCAGGACCTTCGCCTTGGCGTCGAGCTCGGCCTTCTCCGCCTTCAGCTTCTACTCCAGCTCTTCCAGTCGGCCGCGCTCCATGGCCTACGTCTTCGCCAACTGCTCCAGTTCGGCGTCGCGATCCCGGACGACGTCCTCTCGGGCTTTCATCTTCTCCTCCTCCGGCTTGCGGTCTTGGGCTTCCTTCGCGTGCTCCCTTCGCGTCCTTCAGCGCCACCTCGCTGGCGGCCACAACCTGGGCAACGGCCTCCCTGTCCTTCACAGAGTCAGCAGCAGCTTGGCTCAGTGCCACCCGGATGGACGCATCGGAGAGCAGCCAGCTGGAGACCTGTTCCAGGCGTCTGGCCACCAGGCGACGGTCGGTGCCCTGAAGGTCTTCTCGCAGCAGGGCCATCGAAGAAAGAGCCCGCTCCAGGATGCCAAGAGAGACGGAGGAACCTGGGGTCAGCAATGCGGCAGAAGGAGGAGGAAAAGGCAACATCAAAACCATGCCCTGGGAGGCCAGAGGCTCCTGAGCCTCAGGAACCCCAGCGCCCGAGCCGGACGCTGGCGCCTCCAGAGCCAGCGGGGCCTCGGGGGCTGACTCCTCCCGAGGATGCTCCACCCAGCCTCGTGAGGATGATCGGGCAGGAGCATCACGAGCGCCATCACCACCTCTGCTCATGGAGAGGGGCGCGGCCGCAGGAGGCGATCTGGGCTCAAGCGTTGTGGCACCCCGGCTCAGAGCAACCGGTTTACCTTGCATTGCCAGCCCAGAGACTATGTCTTCTGTCAACACACAACATCTTGGTACAGAAAACAACCGCTTTATTGATGCTAGCGGATCATAGTTCATATTACAACAGGTGGCGAGGCCAAGCGGCACACACGGTGCGGCTGAACAATATGTTCATTTTTTAGTGAACATAAATGGGGCCTCGATCATAACAACTACATGGCAGCGGAACGACGTTGTAGCGGAACTCCATAGCACAGGGACACCGATGTGGACACGATCTAGACTCGGACAGCACTCCTTTCCAACGAGACATTCCTGAAAGCTGGCATGACACGCCAGGTCAGTACATTGAATGTACTTGCAAGCTCACAACAAACATAAACATAATGACAAGCAATATCATGATATTTAACCAATTGCTTTACTAATGCAACATCATATCATACATGTAGTGATCATTATCTTGTGATATAAGTCCCTCGGACTTGCTTACCAAACGGTGATCGCTCTCAAATCACAAACGGACCAATCGGGTTACCTCATAACCAAACGGTGATCTTACCGAGATCACAAACAAACCAACAACTTGGTCTCCATCAACACAATGTTTTCCCAAACATCATCTTCTGAACGGTGCAAAGTTCATATCTTAGTGTGCAAAATTATTTAAACGTTGACCCATGGTGTGACCTACTTTCGGGCGTGTCCGTAACCATGGACTCGGCTATCAATAAATTTAGTACACTCTGCAGAGGTAGCGCACTTTACCCACACCACGGAACCCGTGGCCTCGCACTCCCATTCGGGTGGACCAACGGCATTCCGACGAAACCTCTCCATTGCCATGACACTCTCCCGGCCACTCCGACTCACTCCCCACTGGGCTAGTCCCGGGTGGCCCCGTTTCTATCAAAGACACCAACGGCCACCGTCATGGCGAAACATAAACGGTCCCAAACGGGGAGAAGGTACCATAACAACAACAACAGGCACACAAGGTTATGTCTGCTTGCCGGGCCAGGGTATCACACGCCCATAACCTTCCCTCTTTGGAGGCACCGACCAGAGGCATGACAACGGACCGAATAAAGGCCTTCCCATAAAGGAAAATGTGGTTGCACTGGGAAAACTCGATTCAGTGGCACCATGACCTGATCAACGATATGTTCAAGTTCAGTTATCATCAGGTTCAACTTAAGGTGAAAATAACCGGTGTCATGATATGCCATGAAAATCCATCACAAACATATGCATCATATATCAACGAAAATAACTGGGTCAACCATATCCACACTAAGCACAGACATTAACAACTCATAACACCCCTCTGGTTATGATTTATCATCACTTTAGACAGAATCTTTACTTCGAAAATTTATCATTTATCTAATTTAAGAAAATAACCCAAAACATAATTACTTATATCCATAACCATATTACTTCTTCCTAACAAATATTACTTCTAGTTACTTAACCAACCAAATTAGCTTCAAACTTCTGTAACTAAGCATATCAACTCAAACAAGCAACCAACAAAATATAAATATTATTCTAGTGATTTAAATGCATGGATTAAACCATTAATTCAAGTTGAAAAATCACAAATATTGTAATGGCACCATGGAAATGTTGTTGTGGCTTGCCTTAGTGCAGATGAGGTTCACAATCCTCCTGGTGATCCTCAAGACAAGCTTCACTTTCTGAAAACAATTATAAACACAAAAAGAAAACATCAAGAACCCTTCTGAAATTCACCAGAAAATCTAGACAGCAGAGAAATATCTCATTTTTGGTGAGCTGCTAGATTTCTTCATAAAGAACACAAAGCAAAAAAATCAATTCATTTGGACTTACGGTTAAAAAGTTTTGGCTGTTTGAAGCTCTGTGGATAATAATGAATTTCAAATTTAAATAAATAGAATTGGGGGGTGACATCGAAGGCATAAACCTTGTGGGCGCCACCACTCGTACCGCTTCGGGCGCGTACAGAGTGGCTGACTAGCGGGCCCAGCTAGTCAGCTGAGAGGGAGGGGGCAAGGGAAACAGAGGGCGACGAGGCTCCACCGGAGCACACGCCGGCGAGGAGGGCTCCTTGGCCAGAACTGGAGGGAGGGATCAAAAGAGGAGACGGAGGCACACTTCCCGTACCCGTAGATTAGCTAGTGGTGGTCGGACGACGTCGAAAACGGCTTGTCCAGCGGCGACAAGAAGCAGAGGTTGCCGGAGTTGGAGACGACGACGACTAGAGGTAGTACCAGGGGCTCCAACCGGGCGGAACAACACCACCGAGGCACGACGAAGGCCTTGGAAGGGTGGCCCGAGCCTGGGAGGGCCTGGAGCTGCGGAGACGACCCGAGGGTATCGCCGACGAGCTCGAGCTCGGGGACGGCGGCCTATGGAGTTTGTGTGAGGAGTGGATGATGCTCGAGGAGGCTAGGAAGATCTCTATTTATAGAGGATTGATGGAAGGGGCTCGGGCTCCGCCGGAGGACACCTGGACATGGCGCCCGGCGACGAACGGTGTCAGTGAGCAAGGGGGAAGGCGACGCAGCTCACATGGGCACTGTGGGCGAGCGGAGACGAACATAGGAGCGAGGGGGTGGCGACGAACACAGTGCACAGCACACTATTGGCTTGGCCGGACCGTGCCCGTGCTCGCTGCGGCAAGCTCCGGCATCGTCGAGGGCCAAGAGTGGGTTATGAGGGACGGGATGATGATCCGGGCAAAGTTTGGCAAGGTTTGGCAGGCGGGGAAGCGATCACGCGAGCAACAGAGGTGCGGGTGCGACGCAGAGCGCGTCGGCCGTATGCCAGCATGCCTGGACGAACGCGGTCACCGCGTGAACTCTGACCTCAGGCCGAGCTAAGCCTAAACTTCATGTCTGGCGTGTAGTCCGTGGTAGATTGAGAGGTTACCACACTTTGGTTTGAGCTCAGGTAGAGTAACATGGATTTCAACTTCCTGGTAAGTTTCTGGACAATAACTTTGAGAGCTTATTGTGGTCAAAATACTGAGAGTTGGGATCTGGGCTTTGGAGGTGACGATGCACAAGAAAATTCAGCCACAAATGAGCAAGTAAAATGGTAGTTGTGGTAGAAACTACCATTTCTGTCCAGAACAGAAAATATTTTCTGTAGAAAAAATATTCCAAAAAGTGATGAAATATTTTTGCTCAACAAGGTGCCCTAGGGTTTAAAGAATATTTGGGAATATTCTCTGATTTTTGTGGGCAAGAAAAATTGGGGTTGCTTTGGAACACAAGGAGCTAGTTACGGTTTTAGAGAGAAAATGAATATTTTTCATTAGAAAAATATTCATAATATAATTTTGAGATGGATCAGAGAAGAAATGATGGCTTAGGGAGAGAAATAAGTCACCTGGGTGAAAGTCAATGGGGTACCCAAGTGTTTAAGTCCATCTGAAGTGATTCAAAAATTTCAAATTGAAGTCCAAACTAAATGAAAATCAGGCAAAGAGAAGAGGGCAAAAACCAGGCTGTCACAAACCTCCCCCACTTAGGATGAATCTCGTCCTCGAGATTCGGTTGCTTGGGAAAACCATTCTGGATAATGTGTCTTTAGAAATTCTTCTCGTTCCCAAGTTGATTCTGCCTCTATGTGATGCTCCCACTGAACTTTGAAAAACTTCTTTGCTTTACTACGAGTGACCCTTTCCATCTGATCCAAAATTCTGAACGGTCTCTCTTCATATGTTAAATCCTTTGCCAACTCTATTTCTGTCATAACAGTCTTTTTCTCAGGCGGCGATATGCATCGCCTCAACTATGAAACATGAAACACATTGTGCACTTCCGACAATTCTGGGGGTAGTTCCAACTGATATACAACAGTACCCACTCTGGACATAACTGGGAATGGACCAATAAATCCGGGTGTCAACTTTCCACGAGTCTAGAATCTCTTGAATCCTTTCATAGGAGTGACTCGGAGGTATACGTGTTCTCCGGGTTCAAAACCGATCTGTCGGTGCTTTGCATCATAATAACTCTTTTGTCGAGATTTGGCCAATTGCAATGTGTCTCGGATTTTCTTGACTTGCCTCTCAGCTTCCATCATGAGATCCGTTCCAAAAATACGGCTATCTCCAGTTTGAGACCAATTTAAAGGAGTGCGGCACTTACGGCCATACAAAGCTTCATACGGTGACATCTTTAGACTGGTGTAGAAGCTATTGTTGTATGAGAACTCGGCATACGGCAGACAGTCTTCCCATTTATGCCCTTGGGCCAAAGCGCAGGCTCGTAGCATATCTTCGAGTATTTGGTTTACCTGCTCGGTCTGTCCATCAGTCTGAGGATGATAAGCGGTACTCTATTTTAGCGCTATCCCCAAAGGTTGGTGGAGATGTGACCAGAAAGCAGAGGTAAAAAGTGACCCCCGGTCAGAAGTGATTGTTCGAGGCACTCCATGCAGACTGACTATTCTGGACACATACAGTTGTGCGAGTTGATCGGCTCGATAGGTGGTTCTGATAGGGATAAAGTGAGCAACCTTGGTTAAGGTGTCCACTATAACCCAAACTGCATCGTTGCCTCGCTGACTTTTAGGTAGCCCTGTGACAAACTCCATGTAGACATCATCCCATTTCCATTGTGAAACTGGCAATGGTTGGAGAAGTCCGGCTGGCTTCTGATGTTCTACCTTCACCTTGTTGATTATGTAGCAACAGGCCACAAAATAGGCAATGTCTTTCTTCATTCCATCCCACAAGAATATTTGCCGAAGGTCTTCATACATTTTAGTACCTCCAGGGTGAATAGAATACGAAGATTCATGTGCTTCCGACAGGATTTTCTTCCTGAAATCCGCCTGACTGGGTACACAAATCCTTCCACGGAATCGGAGGGTACCATGTCGATCCTTAGAAAAGTCTGAAGTTTGTCCTGCTAACATACTCTTAGCATGTTTCTGCAGGACGGTGTCACCTGGCTGGGCCTTGCGGATCTCTTCCTCGAGTGTAGGTACAACTTCCATAATATTAACAAGACCAACATCAACTATGACCAGGTTGAGCTGAGCAATCTCCTCTTGAAGTTCAGGAGACAAGGACTCCATTATGGTATTCAGGCTGACAGGCTTTCGGCTGAGTGCATCGGCAACCACGTTGGCCTTACCCGGGTGATAATTTATTCCAAGATCATAGTCCTTGACTAATTCAAGCCATCTTCGTTAACGGAGATTTAAATCTGGCTGAGTAAATATATACTTGAGACTTTTGTGGTCCGTAAAAATTTGGCACCTCTTCCCAATGAGGTAGTGTCTCCAAATTTTTAGAGCATGAACCACCATGGCCAATTCCAGATCATGAGTAGGATAATATCCCTTGTGGGTTCGTAGCTGTCGCGATGCATATGCTACCACCTTGCCGTCTTGCATAAGTACGCATCCAAGACCCTGTCTGGAGGCGTCGCAGTACACATCAAAGCTGCAGTAGTTGTCTGGAAGAGTCGATAGAGGTGGCGTCGTCAGCCGGATTTTTAGCTCATTGAAACTTTTCTCACAGTCCTCAGTCCATTCAAACTTCTTATCTTTCTTCAGCAGCTCCGTCATGGGTTTAGCAATCTTGGAAAACCCTTCAATGAAACGACGGTAGTAGTCGGCTAATCCAAGAAAACTCTGGATTTGTGATACGATTGTGGGTGCCAACCAACCGAGCACATCCTTTACTTTGCTTGGGTCCACGGCTATACCTTCTGCGGACAGCACATGTCCAAGAAATCCAACTCGCTTGAGCCAAAACTCACAATTACTGAATTTGGCGTATAGCTGATGGTCACGGAGTCGTTGTAACACAGCTCTGAGGTGTTCTTTGTGCTCTTATTCACTTTTTGAGTATATAAGTATGTCATCAATGAAGACCACCATGAATTTATTGATGAAGTCCATGAATACTTTATTCATCATATGCATGAAGAAGGCAGGGGCATTGGTGAGACCAAAGGACATAACTATATATTCATAAAGACCATACCGAATAGTGAATGTGGTCTTAGGAATACCTTCCTTTTTAATCTTGAGTTGATGATATCCTGTCCTTAAATCAATTTTGGAGAATACCTTGGCCCCACTGAGTTGATCAAACAAGTCATCAATCCTGGGCAGTGGATATGTATTTTTGATGGTGACATCATTCAGCTAACGGTAATCCACACTCATGCGGAGGTTGCTATCCTTCTTATCCACGAAGATAGCAGGTGATCCCCATGGTGAAGAGCTGGGATGGATATATCCTTTCTGGAGCATTTCATCAAGCTGTTTCTTTAGCTCCACTAATTCTGATGAAGGCATCTGGTAATACTTCTTGTATAACGGTGCGGTTCCGGCACAAGATCTATTGCACACTCAAGCTCTCGATCGGGCGACATGCCTGGCAGTTCTTCTGGAAATACATCAAGAAACTCACTGACCACAGGAATTAATTCCAACTCACCATCCATAGCGGTGAAGACCATTTCTTTCTTGGGTATGCTCCTGCGAGCATAGAATTTGGTAGTCTGCCCCTCTTGACTGGTTAAATTGACTTCTCGGGTCGCGTAATTGATGCATACTTGATATTGGGTCAACCAATTCATTCCCAAAATAATGTCCAGCTTTACAGACTCAATGATTATCAAGGAAGCTGGAAAACGGGCTCCATTGATATTGATTTCCAGATTACGGCAGACCAGATTGTTCCTGATCAAAGATCCCGGGGATTGTACCAGCATATTCTTGCCCAAAAGCGAACAAGGAAATTTGTTTTGGGCAACAAAGCTCCGCGAAATAAAAGAGTGGGAAGTCCAGAGTCAAACAAAATTACGGCAGGTATGTTATTAACAGAAAACATACCAATGACGACTTCGGGGTTCTCTTGGGCTTTGTCTATGGAGAAATGATGAACGTGCCCAGTGATGTTTTGTTGGGTAGGGTATGACTCCATAAAGTTGACTTGTGGCCTGAATAGAGCATTTGCCTTGCCGCTCTTGGGACACTGTCTGGCATAATGTCCGGTTTGCCCACATCTGAAGCAAGAATTGTTGCGCTGGCACTCTTCTCGCACCGGGTTGGTCATGACATTCATGAATTGGGTGGTGGTTTTGTTAACATTCTGCTGCAAATTGGGCTTGTACTCCACCTGAGTATGCTGCCAGGTACGAGCCTTTTGAAGTGGCTGCACTTCCTTCCTTGGCTCGAACTTGGGCTTGTGATTGTTATTACCAGGCCTATTGTCCGATACGAGCTTGTGCTCCCTTTCAGCAATGAATGCCTTGTTTACCAGAGTTTGGAAATCTGGGAAATCAAACATATTGAGGGTACATTGGAGTTGCGGGTTTAATCCCCCAAGAAACATGTCAATCTTTGTTTCTTCAGTGGCCACGTTATAAAGGGAGTACTGGGCCAAATGATTGAACTTTTGCGAATATTCACCCACAGACAGACTTCCTTGGAGGAGCGCGAGAAATTAACATTGCTTAACCTTCATAATTCCAGTAGGAATATGATATTTCCAGAATTGATCCTTGAATTTTGCCCAACTGGTTTCTTCATCGGCAGGCCACATGGCTTTTGTATTTTCCCACCATATGGCAGTAGCACCTTCAAGATAATGAGTTGCAGATGGAACTTTATCATCTTCTTCAGTACGAGCAATCTCAAGCTTCCTCTCAATGGTTTGCAACCAATCGTCTGCATCCAAGGGATCGATAACCCGACTGAAATTGGGAGGCTTGGCTCTCTGAAAATCTGACAACTTGGAGTGATGACCGTTCTGATTTCCATTCTGTCCAACCACAACTTGCACACTCCTTAATATTTCAATCAGATCGTTATTCCTCCTTTCCTCAAACATACACAGAATTTTCTCGGTGGAGGGCAGATTTGGTGGTGGAGGCGGTGGTGGAACGTGCGGCTCGGGGGAGTGTCCTGCCTGTCGTGCGGAACGACAAACAAGAGCATCCTCATGAGCGTCACTACTGCTGCCTCCCCTCGTCATCCTATTGTGGATTGTTTCCCAAGACAATGCAACCAAGATGAGAAACATCCAAAATAAATTGGGGAAAAGCTAGCAACAAAGCCCGAGAGAAAAGAGAAATAACGAAGAAAATACGACGAATAAAATAGAGTTCTAACATAATTATACATAGGATCATACATCAAAGATAAACAACATGCCAAGTTCAACTACTCTCATACATGAAACGGAGCATCATCACTCGTACGAGTACATCCGTACATCATCCTGACGACTGCAAATACTCAAACGCTCTACGGCTCTGCTGGTGCTGCGGGGTCCTCTCCTGAAGCGGACTCAGATCCTGAACTGACGACGTTAACTGAAACCTCCGGGTTAAAGGTAACACAACGATGCTGCCTCGAGGTCTCTCCCTCCGGGGCAGGTGCAGGGTGAAGCATCGGGGCTACGGGAGTAGTGAGAAGGGCAACCCACTCAATAGGAGCATTGAGAGCATTCACGGTCGAGGTGCCGGAGCTACTCAGAGGAGTAATCGGTGAAATAGGTGAACTCGAACTGGATGGAATATAAGGGGTAAATCCCGTAGAGGATGGAGTAGTGAAAGATCTAGTAGTGGCTAAAGCAGTACGAGCACGAGTCAGCTCTCGAGCCAGCTCGTGGATCATAAGGTAGCTAGCAGTGATATAACGAGAAAGGTGGCTAGCAACACTATCAGACTCCGGATCAATGATAGGAAAATGGACATGACCATTGTTGTGCAGAGAGGGATAGTAGTGGAAACCTGGGTGGTTCTGCATCCGGACCTTGTTATAACGAAGCTCGACAGGGACCTCAAATGCAGCAAACTGGACGGCCTAGGAAGCGGTAGAAGCAAAACCGCTTCGAGAGGTACGAGTGTAAGTGCTGGAATCGGAACTGGTGCGCAGAGTAAATGCGTGATACTCATACATTGAGTCTGCTAGACGCTCCCGGTACACACGATAGACTGGGTCATCACCGAGGGGGTACAACCGATGCCACACGTTACGAAGGAGATGCGGCGACGTGTACGGCATCAGCTGCAACTGGCACGGATACGACACTCAAGCCATCTACACTCACAACCATTAGTAGGTTAGCATAAAAATAAAACGAGTGCATACAATGCAACAACCAGCTACAAATGCTACTGACACTCAACTTAAACTTGTAACTAACATCCAGTTAACACGTTGTAGTCTAGCGTGGCCTACAGTCAGCGCGGCTCTGATACCAAGCGTTGTGGCACCCCGGCTCAGCAACGCGGCAGAAGGAGGAGGAAGAGGCGACGTCGTGCCTCGGGGGCCTTAGGGACCCCAGTGCCCGAGCCGGACGCTGATGCATCCAGAGCCAGCGGGGCCTCGGGGGCTGACACCTCCCAAGGATGCTCCACCCAGCCTCACGAGGATGATCGGGCTGGAGAATCACGAGCGCCGTCTCCACCTTTGCTCATGGAGAGGGGCGCAGCCGCAGGAGGCGATCTGGGCTCAAGCGTTGTGGCACCCCGGCTTAGAGCAACCGGTTTACCATGCATTTCCAGCCTAGAGACTATGTCTTCTGGCAACACACAACATCTTGGTATAGAAAACAACCGCTTTAATGATGCTAGCGGATCATAGTTCATATTACAATAGGTGACGAGGCCAAGCAGCACACACGGTGCGGCTGAACAATATGTACATTTTTAGTGAACATAAATGGGGCCTCGATCATAACAACTACGTGGCAGCGGAACGACGTCGTAGCAGAACTCCATAGCACAGGGACACCGATGTGGACACGATCTAGACTCGGACAACACTCCTTTCCAACGAGACTTTCCTGAAAGCTGGCATGACATGCCGGGTCAGTACATTGAATGTACTTGCAAGCTCACAACAAACATAAACATAATGACAAGCAATATCATGATATTTAACCAATTGCTTTACTAATGCAACATCATATCATACATGTAGTGATCATGATCTTGTGATATAATCCCCTCGGACTTGCTTACCAAACGGTGATCGCTCTCCGATCACAAACGGATAAACCTCGTGGTCTTTGATCGGGTTACCTCGTAACCAAACGGTGATCTTACTGAGATCACAAACGGACCAACAACTTGGTCTCCATCAACACAATGTTTTCCCAAACATCATCTTCTCAACGGTGCAAAGTTCATATCTTAGTGTGCAAAATAATTTAAATGTTGACCCATGGTGTGACCTACTTTCGAGCGTGTCCGTAACCGTGGACTCGGCTATCGATAGATTGAATACACTCTGCAGAGGTAGCGCACTTTACCCACACCACAAAACCCATGGCCTCGCACTCCCATTTGGGTGGACCAATGACGTTCCGATGAAACCCCTCCATTGACATGACACTCTCCCGGCCACTCCGACTCACTCCCCACTGGGCTAGTCCAGGGTGGCCCCGTGTCTACCAAAGACACCAACGGCCACCGTCGTGGCAAAACATAAACGGTCCCAAGCGGGGATAAGGTACCATAACAACAAGAACGGGCACACAAGGTTATGTCTGCTTACCGGGCCAGGGTACTGCATGCCCATAACCTTCCCTCGTTGGAGGCACCGACCAGAGGCATGACAACGGACCGAATAAAGGCCTTCCCATAAAGGCAAATGTGGTTGCACTGGGAAAACTCGATTCAGTGGCACCATGACCCGATCAACGATATGTTCAAGTTAAGTTATCATCAGGTTCAACTTAAGGTGAAAATAACTGGTGTCATGATATGCCATGAAAATGCATCACAAACATATGCATCATATATCAACGGAAATGACTGGGTCAACCATATCCACACTAAGCATAGACATCAACAGCTCATAACACCCCCTGGTTATGATTAATCATCACTTTAGACAGACTCTTTAGTTAGCAAATTTATCATTTATCTCATTTAAGAAAATAACCCCCCGAAAAATAATTACTTATATCCATAACCATATTACTTTTTCCTAAAAAATATTACTTCTTGTTACTTAACCAACCAAATTAGCTTCAAACTTTTGTAAACTAAGCATATCAACTCAAACAAGCAACCAACAGAATATAAATATTATTCTAGTGATTTAAATGCATGGATTAAACCATTAATTCAAGTTGAAAAATCATAAATATTGTAATGGCACCATGAAAATGTTGCTGTGGCTTGCCTTAGTGCAGATGAGGTTCACAATCCTCCTGGTGATCCTCAATACAAGCTTCACTTTCTAAAAACAATTATAAACACAAAAAGAAAACATCAAAACCCTTCTGAAATTCACCATAAAAATTTAGATAGCAGAGAAAAATCTCATTTTTGGTGAGCTGCTAGATTTCTTCATAAAGAACACAATGCAAAAAGAATCAATTCATTTGGACTTATGGTTAAAAAGTTTTGGCTGTTTGAAGCTCTCTGGATAATATTGAATTTTGAATTTAAATAAACGAAACTGGGGGGTGACGTCAAAGGCGTAAACCTCGCGGGCGCCACCACTCATACCGCTTCAGGCGCGTACAGCGTGGCTGACTAGCAGGCCCCACTAGTCAGGTGAGAGGGAGGGGGAGAGGGAAACAGAGGCCGACGAGGCTCCGCTGGAGCACACGCCGCGCGAGGAGGGCTCCTTGGCCAGAACTAGAGGGAGGGATCGAAAAGGAGACAGAGGCACACCTGCCAGTACCCGTAGGTTAGCTAGGGGTGGTCGGACAGCATTGGAAACGGCCTATCCAACAATGACAGAAAGCAGAGGTCATCGGAGTTGGAGACGACGATGACTGTAGGTAGTACCAGGGGCTCCGACCGGGTGGAACGGCACCACGGAGGCACGGCGGAGGCCCTGGAAGGGTGGCCCGAGCCTGGGAGGGGATGGAGCTGCGGAGATGACCCGAGGGGATCGCCGGCGAGGTTGAGCTCATGGATGGCGGCCCGTGGCCTGCCCAGCCGGGCTATGACTTTATACGAGTTTGTCGAGTGTGTGTGAGGAGTGGATGATGCTCGAGGAGGCTAGGGAGAGCTCTATTTATAGCCGAGCGATGAGAGGGGCTCGGGCTCCAACGGAGGACACCTGGACACGGCGCCCGGCGACGAACGGCGTTAGTGAGCGAGGGGGAAGGCGACGCAGCTCATGCGGGCACTATGGGCGAGCGAAGACGAGCACAAGAGCGAGGGGGTGGCGACGAACACAGTGCGCAGCGCACTGTTGGGTTGGTCGGACCGCGCTCGTGCTTGCTGTGGCAAGCTCTGGTGTCGGTGAGTGCCAGGAGAGAGTTATGAGAGTCGGGACAATGATCAGGGCGAAGTTTGGCAGGCGGGGAAGTGATCACACGAGCAACAGAGGCGCGGGCGCGACGCGGAGCGCATCGGCCATATGCCAGCATGCCTGGATGAACGCGGTCACCGCGTGAAATCTGACCTCAGGCCGAGCTAAGCATAAACTTCATGTCTAGCGTGTAGTCCGTGGTAGATTGAGAGGTTACCACACTTTGGTTTGACCTCAGGCGCAGTAACATGGATTTCAACTTCTTGGTAAGTTTTTGGACAGTAGCTTTGAGAGCTTACTGTGATCAAAATACTTAGAGTTGGGAGCTGGGCTTTGGAGGTTAGCAATCATCTACTAAGTTGATGATGCACAAGAAAATTTAGCCACAAATGAGCAAGTAAAATGGTAGTTGCTGTAGAAACTACCATTTCTGTCCAGAATAGAAAATATTTTCTGTAGCAAAAATATTCCAAAAAGTGATGAAATATTTTTGCTCAGGAAGGTGCCCTAGGGTTCAAAGAATATTTGGGAATTTTCTCAGATTTTTGTGGGATATAAAAATTGGGGTTGCTTTGGAACACAAGGGGCTAGTTAGGGTTTTAGAGAGAAAATAAATATTTTTCATTAGAAAAATATTCATAATATTATTTTGAGATGGATCAGAGAAGAAAGGATGGTTTAGGGAGAGAAATAAGTCACTTGGGTGAAAGTCAAGGGGGTACCCAAGTGTTTAAGTCCATCTAAAGTGATTCAAAAATTTCAAATTCGAATCCAAACCAACTGAAAATCAGGCAAAGAGAAGAGGGCAAAAACCAGGCTGTCACAAGCAGTACCACCTCGCCCTCCCTTCTCCTCTTCGCCGCAGGCGTCGACCTAGTTGCACAATGAAGAAGAAG
The DNA here is from genome assembly GCF_018294505.1 of Triticum aestivum. NCBI lineage: Eukaryota > Viridiplantae > Streptophyta > Magnoliopsida > Poales > Poaceae > Triticum > Triticum aestivum. Next base: position 200,126,306 of record NC_057809.1, on the reverse strand, counting down.
AAGAATCAGAAACGAGCAGCAGAAGTAAGAACAAGGCAGGACGAAAACACTTACTGGTCCACCGTGACTTAGTCCCTCCGCTTCGTAAGCTTGAAGCCGGAGAGCTTCGCAGCCTGAGGCGCGGGCGTGCCAACTCCGGGAGCGGAAGCAGGGCCAGAAGCTGGACTGGAAGCAGCTCCAGGTGGCGGGGAGGCAGGAGTGTCGTCCCGGGAGGGCAGCGCCTACCTGCCCTTCGTCGGAACCACGAGCGGCCCCCCTTCTCCGAGAGGACATCGGTCGCGCCATCATCGTCAGGCAGGAGGCGGAGGATGTCGGCCTTGCACAATGGGGAGGTCACCCCCATCTCCTCAGGGGCTGCCTCTAAGTCGCGCTCCTCGTCCTCCTCCTCCTCTCCGTCCCTGCGGGAATCACCAGAAGACACGTCCACTGTCACCGTCGCCACCGGAACTATAAAAGGCGCTGGCGGCACCAGGCCACGCCCGTCAAAGGTGAGCATGGCGGCTACGGCCTCCGGCCTATCCTTCCGGAGGAACAAGGAAGTGTGGGGATTCGGCGGATACTCTTGGTCGTCTCCGACCAGGAGACGGGGGGCCACGGCCAGCTCCTCGTCGGACAAGGCCTTCAGACTCAAGCGGAGGTTGTCTTCTTCATCCACAAGGGGCACGTGCGCGCCTGAAGAGGAGCCACCCGCAGCATCAAGAATTCCCTTAGGAGCATGGCCCCTATTAGCTTCACCGCCTTCGTGTTGCTCGGGCGCAGGTCAGTGTTCATCTTCTACAGCACCAGCTTCGCCCGGTCGTCAGTAAGCTTCGCGCAGGACCACCCCTCGTCAGGCTGGGGCATCCCCGTCAGCAGCTTCCACCGCGAGAGGACACACTTGGCATCTATCATAACCCACTTGCTCCTGAAGCCATCGGCCTTCTTCCCGGTCTTCGAAATCGCGTTAGCCTTGCCGGCTGCGATGAAGTTGGCGCACCCCATGGTGTGGCCATCGTTAATCCGGAGGTAGAAGAGGTGGCGTAGCAGTGCCATGAACGGCATCACCCCGACATACGCCTCACAGTAAAAGTCAAAGATGGACAAGAGAAGAACGGAGTTGGGATGGAGATGAAGAGCCTGTAACCTGTAGCGATGGAGGACCGCATATAATAAGTCGGAGAAGGGGGGAACGAGGCCGGCAACGAAGCTGCTCATGAAGAAGGGGTAGAAGGAGCTCTTCGAAGCCTCGGGCATGGCAGAGCCAGCCCGCAGCTCGGTCTCCACCTTCTCATTGTTCTCCCCCACCATCAGCAGGCGCGTTACGGCGAGGTTCTTCGCCGAGAAATTGGGCGCCTCCAGGGCCGGCTCGTACCAGGCAGGTGACGAATCAACCTTGGGTTTTTGGGGTGCCATTGGTCGGAAGCTCGGAAGGAGATCGGAGCAGATCTGGAGATTTCGGAAGTGAGGAGCGAGAGAGGGGATCTGGAGCAAGGCAAAGGAAGGCAATGAAGGCAAGCGTTCCCCACACTGGCCTTTTGTCAGTCGGGCAGTTGCCAAGGCTGCATGGGGAAGCGGAGACGCCCACGTCCAATCAGTCGCCACGCGCCAGCCGTGGCCACAGGCTGGGGCCCGTGGCGCTCCGCGCTTGCCCTTTGGCTTTGCCTCGAAGCCAAGCCCGAGCGCAGCGTGGGCCCGGGGGCTACTGTCGGTGTTCTAGGAACGAGGGTCCCCAGACTTGCCTGCCTACGGCCCGCAGCGTGGCTCCCCCAGCGGCCCTGTACGGCCCATCTTCACCAGCAAACATTCAAGACCCTCGCGAGGGGCCAAGCCTCGTGAGGCGGGCGACATGAGACCTCCTCACGGGCGGCCTCACCAGGCTGGCTCGCGAGGGGCGGAGAGATCAAGACAAGGATCATCTCACGAGGTTTCTGTGATGCAAGCCATGACGACAGGCGCCAAGCGGGTGCTAGCGCACAGTGTCCTCATTTCGTCTTTGGTGCTAAAGGGGCAAGCGCAGACGAGGAGTCCCGAGGCATCATGCAAAGGTTTCCATATTGGTGCAACAAGACCAAGACTAGTAGGACGGCAGGACGGGGGTCACTGTGGAGCCCAAGACGGCATCACTGCCAGAGCCTTTGGTAGGCGAAGACTACTTTTGTCAGGATAGCTTGTACTAGTTGTCTCCCTTCAAATTTGGCTGTTGTGGGATCCCTTCCCGCTCAATATTTGGGAACAGTACCAGGGCCTCTATAAGTAGGACTAGCCACCACCATAATGGGGCATCTCATCTTGGACTAGATCCATTCCACCAAGGCCACCAGACATGTTCACCAAGCACAAGAACACCTCTCCTCGCGAGGCTTTTCTTCCCTTGTACCTGTTCATCCCCAGCCCAAGAGGCAATCCACCACACCACACTGGAGTAGGGTATTACACCACAATGGTGGCACGAACCAGTATAAATCTTGTGTCTCATGTTCTTTGGGTTCGTCGAGCTAGGCCATGAGATCGTAGAGTCTGCGAGCTAGAGAGGTGGAGAGATCTTTGTGCGCACCCCAGTGTTTGAACCTTAAGGGTTTTGCCGGAACCCGAAATCCGACATTGTGCGGTGATGGTATGGGCTCCGAGCCTCGTCATCGAACTGAGGTAGCAATTTGCGCTTCGGGTAAATTTTGGCTGGGTGCTTGAGGCTGTATTCTTCGGCTGCTAGGACATTAGTCCATCAATCATTGAGCAGATCTTGGTCAGCTAGAAGCTGCTGCTACTTCTTTTTCAGGCTCCTTGCAGTGGCTAGCCGGTGCTTAAAGCGCTCCTGCTCCTGAGGTTCCTCAGGCACGATAACATCCTCGCTGCCGAGGCTCGCCTCATCCTCGGAGAGCGGAAGATAATTACTGTCCTCCGAGTCTTCGTGCGTGGCCTATTTACCAGGGCTAACTTGCCCATCTTCCCATTCATCTTGTTCAGAAGTTGCATCAATGGGGTCTTCATTGTCTTCGGCACCTTCCAAAGTGTTATCTTCTCCTGTGCCGGTGTTGCTGTCTTTGATGTGGCGTGAATTAGAGTGGCGCTGCTGACGCCAGCACTTTGATTGTATCTCTGGAGGTTTATCCTCAACTGGATCTTCCTTATCATCGCCGCTATGCTCTTTTGGTGCATCCACCATGTATACATCATATGAGGAAGTGGCCGTCTAGCGTCCGGTAAATGGCAGGTTTAGAGCCTCTTCTTCCCCGGCATCCTCATCCATAAGTCAATGTTGTCGGAGTCGTAATTGAGCATGTCAGTTAAGTCTTCAACAGTGGCTACAAAGTGGGCAGTGGGTGGGAAGCGAAATTCTTCGTCATCAGCCTCCGGTTCCAAGCGGATACAATTCGGCTATGCCCCCGCTAAGGATAGTGCTCTTAACGAGTTTAACACGTCGCCCAAGGGCGAGTGTCGGAAGATGTCCGCGGTGCAGAATTCGACAATCGATGACCGATCAAGCTCAATGTACGCAGACGCAGAAGGTTCGGAACCTATAGCCGGAGACGAGTCCATGGTTCCGGTGACATAGATGTCACTTGAGGTTAAGTCTGTGTGCGGCTCCAACGCCGCTGAGTCTATGGCTTCCGCGGCGAGGTTGAGCTTCCCGTCTTCAGATGGCGTGATCTGCTCCGGATCTAGGGCCGGAGCAGCTACAGGTACTAGCTCCTGCGTATGGACCGATGACAGATTTACGTCATGTTCATCATGGTGGCAGGGAGCGGCTACCATGGTCTCGAATCCATCGAAGATCAAGTCTCCACGGATATCCACGATGTAGTTCAAGCTTCCAAATCTGACATGGTGGCCAGGGGCGTAGCTTTCGACCTGCTCCAGATGGCCTAGCGAGTTGGCCCGCAGTGCGAAGCCGCCAAACACGAAGATCTGTCCGGGAAGGAAGACTTCCCCTTGGACAACGTCGTTGTAGATGATTGAAGGATCCATCAAACCTTTTGACGATGGCACAATGGAAGTCTCAATGAAAGAACCAATGTCGGTGTCAAAACCGGCGGATCTCGGGTAGGGGGTCCCGAACTGTGCGTCTAAGGTCAATGGTAACAGGAGACGGGGGACACAATGTTTACCCAGGTTCGCTCCCTCTCTATGGAGGTAATACCCTACTTCCTGCTTGATTGATCTTGATGAATATGAGTATTACATGAGTTAATCTACCACGACACCGTAATGGCTAAACCCTAAAAGTCTAGCATGTCTGACTATGATTATGAGGATGTGTCTACAGACCTAGCCCTCCGATTTATATAGAAACAGGAGGTATCTAGGGTTACATAAGATCGGTCATGGAGAAAGGAAGGTTCATATTTGGTCGCTAAGCTTGCCTTCCGTGCCAAGGAGAGTCCCATCCGGACACAGGTAGAGTCTTCGGCCTTTGTATCTTCACAGCCCATCAGTCCGGCCCATGTCTAATAGGTCGGACGCCTGAGGAGCCCTTAGTCCAGGACTCCCTCAGCAAGGGCGAAGCACCGCGGGCCCCAACCGCCTGTGGACCCGGTCGACCCATGGAACTTGATGGGACATGGGCGCCCCCACTTCCCCATGCTGCCTCGGCAACCGTTTGACTCGACAACAGCCTGCTGCATGGAAGAAAGATCATCATTACTGCTGATCATGGGAGGCTGGCGGTTGTCCTCCCACTAGCTATAAATGGGGGGAGCCCCCATGATCATCCCCGTCTTCTCACTGCTCGCTCCTTCTTCTTCCTTCTTGTTTTGCCGTCTCATCGAAGCATCCATGGCGCCGGTGAGGAGGTTCTCCGCGGCGGAGAAAGGAAAGGCCCACATGGAGGGGCTTGGGCCACTCCCGCCTAAGAAGAGGCTCGGCTGCCCTCGTGACGCTGACAAGGGGCTAGAGGTGACGCATCCTTGGCATGAGCGGCCTCCGCCGGGCTTCCCGCTCCCCGTGTATGCCCGCGCGTCGAGCCCCGCGGACAGGGCAGCACCCGACCGCAAGGGATAGGGTCGTAGTGGAGGACAGGCGGTGGTGGCTCGGCCACTCGGCTCGCGGCCCCATGCCGAGGGCACAACACGCGAGTTCATGGTGTGGGCGGCATCACATGGATCCAGCTCCCGCAGTTCTTCATAGAGGAGATAACGCCGAGGGGAGCGGTCGAGATGTGGATCCAACATGCCGGGTGCTGCGGCCAAGCTTCTGAAGCGGAGGTTGAGATCGTCCGCCCTGGCAACATCTTCATGACTCAAGGATGGGGCGAGATTTCCCGTGTCTGCTACCCGAAGGGAGCCCTCGCCATCCACTTCGAATATGACGGGGCTTCGACGCTCTTCATCAAGGTCTTTGGCGAGGACGGTCGGCACTTGGAATGCTGCTCCGGGAGAGGCGCTCAAGGTGGCAAGGCTATGAGCGTTGAACTTGCCCTTGGCCTTGCCAGCACCACCTCCAACAGCAGTAGTGACTCTCTGGAATCCAGGGATGATGACAGCTACGAGCCACAGAGCCGCCGCGCCCGGAGCGCAATAGCGGCATCGTTTCGGCGCCGCCGGTGATGTCCCTAAGGCAGGAGTTCTTTAGGGTCCTTTTATTTTGCTTTCCATGCACAAAACTATTGGAAAACGTAGCATGCAATTTTAAAAATTTCCTACGCTCACGCAAGATCTATCTAGGAGATGCATAGCAACAAGAGGGGGAGAGTGTTGGGGACATTACTATTAGTTTAGACCCGCCCAGGAGGGCCCGGGTCAGCTTCAATGGCGGGTTACACAAGAAGCCTAGTAAACATTCAAGACGATAGTTTATTAAACCTTATAGAAGGCCGAAGGGCATGGAAGCGGCTTAAGGCCCGATATTGTAAACCACCGTATGTAAGGAAAAGACTTGTAAAGAAAGGCATGTAAAGGAAGCCACCGAGCCGGACACGATTATGAGCCGGCCGGGACTCTGTAGGCCACCAGGCGTCAACCCATGTATATAAGGGGATGACCCGGTGGCGGCTTAGGGCAAGAAACTGAAGGAAATATGCCCTAGAGGCAATAATAAAGTTATTATTTATTTCCTTATTTCATGATAAATGTTTATTATTCATGCTAGAATTGTATTAACCGGAAACATAATACATGTGTGAATACATAGACAAATAGAGTGTCACTAGTATGCCTCTACTTGACTAGCTCGTTAATCAAAGATGGTTATGTTTCCTAACCATAGACAAAGAGTTGTTATTTGATTAACGAGGTTACATCATTAGTTGAATGATCTGATTGACATGACCCATTCCATTAGCATAGCACCCGATCGTTTAGTATGTTGCTATTGCTTTCTTCATGACTTATACATGTTCCTATGACTATGAGATTATGCAACTCCCGTTTGCCAGAGGAACACTTTGGGTGCTACCAAACGTCACAACGTAACTGGGTGATTATAAAGGAGCATTACAGGCGTCTCCAAAGGTAGATGTTGGGTTGGCGTATTTCGAGATTAGGATTTGTCACTCCGATTGTCGGAGAGGTATCTCTGGGCCCTCTCGGTAATACACATCACATAAGCCTTGCAAGCATTACAACTAATATGTTAGTTGTGAGATGATGTATTACGGAACGAGTAAAGAGACTTGCCGGTAACGAGATTGAACTAGGTATTGGATACCGACGATCGAATCTCGGGCAAGTAACATACCGATGACAAAGGGAACAACGTATGTTGTTATGCGGTCTGACCGATAAAGATCTTCGTAGAATATGTAGGAGCCAATATGGGCATCCAGGTCCCGCTATTGGTTATTGACCGGAGACGTGTCTCGGTCATGTCTACATTGTTCTCGAACCCGTAGGGTCCGCACGCTTAAGGTTTCGATGACAGTTATATTATGAGTTTATGAGTTTTGATGTACCGAAGGAGTTCGGAGTCCCGGATGAGATCGGGGACATGACGAGGAGTCTCGAAATGGTCGAGATGTAAAGATTGATATATTGGACGACTATATTCGGACATCGGAAAGGTTCCGAATGATTCGGGTATTTTTCGGAGTACCGGGTAGTTACGGGAGAAGTAATGGGCCTTGATGGGCTTTAGTGGGAAGAGGAAAAAGGCTGCTGCGCCCCCCTCCCCTTTGGTCCGAATTGGACTAGGGAAAAGGGGGCCGGCCACCTCTCCTTCTCCTCCTATTCCTTCTCCCTTCCTCCCCTCTTGGTGGACTCCTACTAGGACTTGGAGTCCTAGTAGGACTCCCTATCCTGGCCGCACCTTTGCCTTGGCCGGCCTCCTCCTCCTCCATCCTTTATATACAGGGGCAGGGGCACCCTCTAGACACAAGTTGATCCACGTGATCTGTTCCTTAGCCGTGTGCGGTGCCCCCTGCCACCATATTCCTCGATAATACTGTAGCGGAGTTTAGGCGAAGCCCTGCTGCTGTAGTTCATCAAGATCGTCACCACGCCGTCGTGCTGACGGAACTCTTCCCCGACACTTTGCTGGATCGGAGTCCGGGGATCGTCATCGAGTTGAACGTGTGCTCGAACTCGGAGGTGCCGTAGTTTCGGTGCTTGATCGGTTGGATCGTGAAGACGTACGACTACTTCCTCTACGTCGTGTCATCGCTTCCGCAGTCGGTCTGCATTGGGTACGTAGACAATACTCTCCCCCTCGTTGCTATGCATCACATGATCTTGCGTGTGCGTAGGAAATTTTTTGAAATTACTATGTTCCCCAACAGAAACAACCAAGTCGATAACCAAGACGGCGAGTTGAGCCTCTTGGAAGTCGAAATCTCAGCAATACCAATCCTAGCTAGACGTAGGCTTTTACCTTCATCGTAAGGGGCCGAACTAGTATAAAACTCTCTCGTGTCCTTTGTCCCGATTAACCCCTTCAAGCTTCCTAGTGCCATGGCCCTACGACTAAGTCCTTGCTCTAGGACATCTGCCGTGTCAATTCCACGACAGTTGGCACCCACCATGGGGCCAACGCCCGGTGGATTTGAGTTCTTGAAGGGCAACTTCGAAGGGCTCAAGGGATACGCTGTGGGCCGGATAACCAAGAGTCGTCGGTGCAAGATCTACATTGACGACGAAGGCTGGGGCCCCGAGGCCGGCTCAATCGAGTACGGGTACCGGGTACCCTTCGGCGGAATTCACGTCTTCATCGGCCGGATCGGCGAGTCAGGACCTGAGCCAGATGTCCACACCGACCTCATCAAAATGGCTCAGCGCCCCGGGTCCACCCGTGTTCAATCTGTCGTGAAGCATGCCTTCGTAGGCTACATCCACGACGGTGAATACTCCGAAGGATCAATGGAAGGCGGGGAGACGGCCATCTGCTCTGATACTGCATCATCAACAGGTGAGATGGAGTCGTTGTACCAACTGCAAGACGGCTTGCTCGGGGCTGTTCCGATGGCAGCAGTATTCCGGACCCCCTTGAGCCGCCGAATTGGGCCGGAGTCTTCATGGCAGGGACGCAGCCTGGGCAGAACTCCACCGCAGCGACAATAGTAGCCACCGGGTCGGCAGCTGCCGGGTCAGGAGACCTCGCACGCCCCCCGGCTCAAGTTCTCATGGACCTCATGGATAAAATGACGGCTCTGTTAACCGCTGCGGTAGAGCCGGCGGATAAAGCCCAGCATGACACGGAAGTGGCACGCGTGCGGGAGGAGATGGTGCAAGCTAAGGAAAATCTGGCCGCGGAAGAAACCCGGATGGCAGCAGAACGAGTAGCTTTGGATGCTCGTGCTCAGCAACTTCAAGCAGAAACCTTCCGGCTCTCGGTGGATCTTAATGCATCAAACGAAGTCATGAGGTGGAGGCATCAGAAAACTTAGTCGCGTTTGCCTCTAACACTGGATCCGAGGAATCTGTTCCATACACCTGGAGCTGGAGGGAGCAACCCGCCAGAGGTAAACCGGGTCACAACGCCCGGTGCACCAGTTCAGCCACGCACCATGGAGCCGTTGCGCATGAATAAAGCTCCTCCTCGTTATATATCAACACCCCCGGGTCACTTCTCCAACCCCATGGAGAACCTCATTGCGGTGTCGGCTCGATTGGCAGCTCTCCCGATGGAAGGCGACTCGCCAGCAGCAATTGAAACCCGGAGGGTAAGAGAATTACTTCAGACAGCTTTGGCCCAGTAGGATGCATACTCCTACAATCGAGACGGGATTCATTCAACACCTCGCCCAAGCCGGAGCCCGAGTTACAGTAGGCACATGGAATCTGTAGAGATGTCAAGTAATGCTCAACATCACAACTGGCCATATAGGTATGAGCCGGGGCGGGCTGGAGCTCTTAACTTGGCGGATCAGGAGAGGGTTCGTCAAGAGGCGGAATGGGCGGCTCAGATAGCAGCGGAGCAGGCAGCTCACCAAACCTTTCCGGCTTATCCAGCAACCTCGGTTGAGGCAGGAGTGGCTACAAGAACCGGAGGCGTACCTTGCCTGGTCCCAGCCATATGCAATGAGCGGTTGCCCAAGGATTTCAAGGGACCTCGTAAGGTGCCTAACTACACGGCTGACTTACAGCCAGGGGCTTGGATTGAGAGCTATGAGATGGCTATGGAGCAGTTGGAGGTTAGTGATGCTGCAATGGCCAAATATTTTACCATGATGTTGGATGGAACGGCTCGGACCTGGTTGAAAGGATTACCACCCAATTGCATCGGCTCATGGGTAGAGTTGAAGGCACGGTTCATCCAGAACTTTAAAGACATGTGTAAGAAGCTAATGTTGATTGTGGATCTAACCAATTGCAAGCAAGAGGATGGAGAATCTACAACTCATTGGGTGCGCCGGGTCAAGGAGATAATACATTCATCTGATAAGATGGATGCCGGCTCAGCTGTTTTGATGTTGGAGAAAAATTTCCGTTTTGAACCTCTGAAACAGAAGTTGGGGCGGCTTAAACGTGACTGTAATGACATGGGAACGTTAATGGCGGCTCTTGTAAAGTATGCCAATTCTGATACCACCAAAGACCCGGCATCTGATGAAGAAAAAACAACGAAGGGAAAGAAGAACGGCAATGGCAAGGGACACCAGCATAACCCGGCAAATCAAGGAGGTAATAAGCGTAAAGCTGATGAGTTTGTTGCTAATACTAATGCGCAGGGTGGTAATCAGCGGCGCAAGGGCAGACAACCCCCTCGATCGGGCGGGTCAGGCCCCACTCTTGAGGAGTTGTTGAATGAACCTTTTCCAAGACACGGCACCCGGGAGAAGCCAGCCACCCACTTGTGGAAGGATTGCATGATCATGAAGGCATTTGAAAATTCAAACGCATTTGATGGGGGTCACGGTCCGGGTGGCGGCTCAGGTGGAGGCAGCTTTCAGGGCCCGGGCGCCGGTTCAAGCGAAGAGGGTTTTCATGGTCAAGGTCATCCTGGTCACCAGGGAGGATATAATCAGCAACACAACCAAGGGAATCAACAGCAGCAACAATCCGGCTATCAGAGCAACCCGAAGCAGTTGCGTAGCGGACAGTATCATGTCTTTACTACCAGTTTATGTAAGAGAGACCAGAAACTCCACAAGAGGGCCGTCAATGCCGTTGAACCGGCAATTCACGTTATCTACGTTGGTCGGAGCAGCCTATTGTGTGGAGCAGAGAGGATCACCCGCCCCGGGTTGATAATCCGGGTCACTTGGCTTTGGTGGTGGCACCTCAGGTTGGTGGGTACAAGTTTACTAAAGTACTCATGGATGGAGGCAGCAGCATCAACATCCTTTACTATGAGACGTTCCTCCGGATGGGATAGATGGATAAAAATCTTAAACAATCCAACACTATTTTTCAGTGTAGTACCCGGTAAGTCGGCATACCCAGTTGGTAAGATCGAGCTGGAGGTAGCCTTTGGGGATGAGTATGACTCCTGGGCAGAAAAATTAACCTTTGAAGTGGTTAAGATCAAAAGCCCATATCATGGTCTGTTTGGACGGCCGGCTTATGCCAAGTTCATGGCCCGGCCGTGTTACGTGTATTTGTAGCTCAAGATGCCGGGTCACAAGGGCACCATTACAGTCCATGGGAGCCGGAAGATCACCTTGGAATGTGAAGAGGGGGATGCTGCCTATGCTGAATCTGTTTGTGCAACAGAGGAGTTGAAATTCTACAAGGTTCATGTTGACCCGGCGAACATGACGTCATTAAAGAAACTAACAACAGAGCATGAGCCGGAGTTAAAGTTCAAATCGGCTGATGAGACTAAGATGGTTGACTTTGTGCCTGGCGATTCATCCCAACAGTTCATCATCAAGGCAAACTTGGATCCGAAATAGGAAAGCGCGCTCATCGACTTCATCCGTGAGAACCAGGACATCTTTGCATGGAAACCTTCATACATGTCGGGTGTCCCGAGGGAACTCGCTGAGCACACTCTTAATATCGATCCAAAGTTCAAACCTGTCAGACAGTTTCTTCAGCGGTTCAATGAAGAAAGGTGCAAGGCCATTGGAGAAGAGGTGGCCCGGCTCCTGGTGGCCGGGTTCATTGTGGAGGTCTTTCACCCAGAATGGTTAGCAAACCCGGTGCTCGTGCTAAAAAATAAAGGCACCTGGCGTATGTGTGTGGATTACACAGATTTAAACAAGGCATGTTCGGCTGATCCTTTTGCTCTTCCTCGTATTGATGAGATCATTGATGCTACAGTCAGTTGCGCACGGTTGAGTTTCTTAGATGCTTACTCCGGGTATCATCAGATTAAGATGGCAGTCAAGGATCAAGAGAAGACAGCGTTTATAACTCCTTTTGGGGCTTTCTGCTATGTGTCTATGCCTTTTGGGCTCAAGAGTGCTCAAGCAACTTACCAATGGTGTGTACAGAATTGTCTTCATGATGAAATTGGGCGCAATGTTCATGCCTATGTGGATGATATAGTAGTGAAGTCCAGGGAAGAGGAAACCTTGGTCACAGACTTGAAAGAGACTTTTTATAATCTTCGGGTGTACAAGATGATGCTTAACCCGGCCAAGTGTGTTTTTTGGAGTGCCAGCCGGCAAGCTTTTGGTTTTTCTGGTGTCTAACCGAGGTATTGAAGCCAACCCGGAGAAGATCAAGGCTATTACATCCCTGGCCAAACCGACCTGCGTCTATGATGTTCAATGACTGGCGGGTCGTGTGGCTGCTTTGAGCCGGTTCATAAGCCGGATAGGGGAAAAGGCTATGCCTCTGTATCAATTGATGAAGAAAACAGATGTGTTTGTTTGGAGAGATGCTGCAAACGCCGCTTTTGAGGATCTAAAGGCACAACTGGCTGAGCCACCGGTCCTAGCTGCTCCAATTGAGAAAGAGCCGCTATTGTTACACATAGCTGCCAACTCACGGGCTGTTACTGTGGCTATGGTGGTAGAGCGCAAGGAGGCTGGCAAAGAGCATCCGGTTCAACCGCCGGTTTATTATGTCAGTGAACTGCTAATTGAGTCTAAGCAACGATATCCACATTGGTAGAAGCTTGTTTGTGGGGTGTTCATGGTGAGCCGTAAGCTTAAGCATTACTTTCAGGGACATCCAATCACTGTGGTTAGCTCTGCTCCTTTGGGAGACATTATTCAAAACAGAGAACCTACAGGGCGAGTTTCCAAGTGGGCAATTGAGCTTGGATCTCATGGGCTGAAGTATCCACGCACTGCGATTAAATCTCAAGCTCTGGTTGACTTCATCAATGACTGGACAGAGATGCAGATGCCAGAAGAAAAGTCAGACAACACATATTGGACTATTCATTTTGATGGGTCCAGGAAATTGGAGGGCTCGGGGGCTGGAGTTGTATTAACTTCCCCACGACGTGATAAATTTTGTTATGTGTTACGATTGATGTTTCCGTGCACTAACAACGCAGCAGAGTATGAAGCATTGCTCCATGGTCTTCGAGTGGCAAAGGAGATGAGCTTGAGCCGGGTCAGATGTCTTGGTGATTCAGATCTAGTGGCTCAGCAGGTGTCTGGCAAGTGGGATTCCAAAGACCCTCTCATGGCGGCTTATCGCCGAGAGGTCGATGTTGTTGCAGGATATTTTAAAGGTTATCAGGTGGAACACATTGACCGTCGAAAGAACGAAGCAGCTGATGCTTTGAGCCGGCTGGGGTCACAACGTAAGCCGGTACCACCCAACACCTTTTTAGATGTTTTGCATATCCCTTCTGTCAAGTTGCCCACAGAAGAAGATTTAGCTGTTCCTGACCCGGAGGCGCAGGTGGTGGCGGCTCTTCATGTCATCCCAGATTGGACGGTGCCATTCTTGGCTTACATGACCCAGGGAGAATTGCCAACAGATGAGACCCTGGCTCGACAGATAACACGGCGGTCTAAGTCCATGACAATTTTGGATGGAGAGTTATTTCATCGCAGTGTTTCCGGAGCATTTCAACAGTGTGTTTCCCCCGAAGAGGGTCCAGAAATCCTTCGTGAGATCCATGAAGGCGATTGTGGTCATCACGCCGGGTCAAAATCTTTAGTGGCCAAGGCGTTTCATCACAGTTTTTACTGGTTGACGGCTCACGCTGATGCAGAAGATCTGGTCAGTAGATGTGATGGATGTCAGAAATTTGCACGACGAGTGCATGTGCCGGCTCAAGAGCTCCAGATGATTCCAATCACTTGGCCATTTGCAGCCTGCGGCTTGACTTGGTGGGACCTTTCAAAAGGTCTAAGGACAAGAAGACGCATCTCCTGGTGGCTGTTGATAAGTTCACTAAATGGGTTGAGGCGGAGCCTGTGAGTAAGTGTGATGCAGCCACGGCGGTTCAGTTCATGAAGAAAATAATCTTCCATTTCGGCTTTCCACACAGTATTATCACGGACGATGGCACTAATCTATCCCAAGGGGCTATGGAAGAGTTTTGTCAGCAAGAGCACAACCAGCTTGATGTTTCTTCTTTAGCCCATCCTCAATCCAATGGTCAAGCAGAGAGAGCCAATCAGGAAATTCTGAAAGGGCTAAAACCCCCGCTTATGGTTCCTTTATAGCAAACGCCGGGTTGTTGGGTAGAGGAGTTGCCTTCAGTGTTATGGAGCATCAATACTACACCCAACAGGTCTACGGGTTACACACCCTTCTTCATGGTTTATGGGGCAGAAGCAGTATTGCCCAGTGACATCCGTCATGACTCGCCCCATGTGGCGCCTTATGTTGAAGCTAACAATGAAAAAGCCAGACAGGATGCACTAGACTTGTTGGATGAAGAAAGAGACTTAGCAGCAGCACGGTCAGCAATCTATCAACAGGACCTGCATCGTTATCACAGCCGCCGGGTTAAGACCAGGACTTTTCAGGAAGGCGACTTGGTGCTCCGGCTCATCCAAGATCTTTCAGATACACACAAGTTATCCCCACCTTGGGAAGGACCCTTTGTGGTCAGTAAAAATTTAAACAACGGGTCTTACTACTTCATTGACGTTCGAGAGCATGCAGACTCACGTAAGTCGGAAGAGGAGACCCGCCGGCCATGGAACATTGCTCAACTTCGGCCGTACTATACCCGAGCCACCGGCTCTCATCATGTAAATACGTTCACATTGTATATACGATGATAAGCAATAAAGTAAGACCATCGGTCTCTTTTCTTTTCAAAGATTAGGCATCTTTATTATTTTTTCACAAATGACTATTAAGGAGCTGATCATATTTGAATCAAGTTTAACCTTTTCTAGTCCGGCTTATGATCGTATTCGAATCTAGCTATAAATCTCATGGTCACTTGGGGGCTTCCTATTCAAACATAGGTCGTATTTGAACCAAAGAGAACATAGCTGTCGTAACCCTCTTGATCGGCTCAAGGCCAAACTCAGTTGGGGGCTTCTTGATCGTATCTGAATCATAGCTTAATGCCTTTTGAGCCGACTTGGATAGTATTCGAATCAGGGTCGTTAAAAACCTCTCAAGGTCATTTGGGGGCTTCCTGATCAAACATTGGTCGTATTTGAACCAAAGAGAACATAGCTGTCGGTACCCTCTTGATCGGCGCAATGCCAAAGCCACTGGGGGCTATGTGGCCATATTCGAACCTTAGCTTAAACCCTTTGGTCCAGTTTACTGATCATATTCGAATCAGAAACCCCCAATCTTTTAAATACAGAGTTAAAATTATGTTTGTTATCTGTTGCTTGCCTTTTAGTTTTTGTTGTTTCAATATTACAAATGAGATGGCCTGTTTTTTTTTGCCGGCTTAATTATTGGACAACACAGCCGCCCGGGATATCCAAGCCGGTGGTCTAAAGATCCGAATGTATGAGCTACTGAGATATGATAATTATTGAATATTCAAGGAGTATTAACTTTTATACATATTATCAAATTCATCACCCGGGTTATTTGAACCGGCGATCTAAGAATCAACGAGGACAAGGTATGATTCTTACTTATATGCGCTTACCGACGGCGTTAACTTAAGAGTTAGTATTAAAACATTATCCTTTATTTGTATTTTTCTCTGTTTTTGAGGTGGAGATATGGGCTATAAATTGGGTGTTTAAACCCAGTTGGTTTTAAAACGCCTTGCCAGGTTTTTCCTTGTGTTCACAGGAACAGAGTTTAAACATTGCAGAGACAAGCATTAAACGATGCTTAAGACAGCACTAAACATTGGCATCCGGAAGCACAGATTCACATAGAAGTGTTTTTTGCACAGTGGCATAAGCAAAAACGCGGTGTTTTAAACAGTTAAGCTATTACATGGCTTTATAAGCCCATGAAGATGGTCATTGTCCTTCCCTCACCGGTTCACCATCTTGAGTCTGCTGGAAGTTGGTTTTGGACCAATCAAAGCCGTTCATGGTGACAAATTCAGCTTCGTTGTCAATCAGGCCGACCGGGTCAATTTCCGGGGCAAAGGTATCTTCTCTCACAGGTGCGATCAGATCAGCAACTTTGTATGAAGGAGTGACCATCTTCTTATTTGCACTATCAAAACCTGGCTGGTATTTGTCCATGTTGGTATCATCTCCAAGGCTAGTTGTGTGAGGCCGGACTTCACGGATGCAGGCTATAAAGTCATCTTGATCAAAAGGAGACCCGTCCTCCTTCACGGTAGGATAGCCCCTTGCAATGTTCGCCGGGTCTAGGTCTGGCACCCAAGCTTTGGAGCGGCTTAGGGCAGTCAGTGCACCGGCTCGCGTAGAGGAGCGTTTTACCTCTTGGAATCTAGCAGGAAGGATGGATAGCTTCTTCAAGACATCGCTGAGCCGGTTGGATCCTTGATTTACCGGAGAGATAGCGGCCAGAGCCCGTTGTGTACCAATGTACAATTGTTGAACCAAGGTGTATACTTCCTTCAATTTAATCAACGGGTCTTGGATCAAGTTTTTGTTTCGCGAACCTGTATATATTTTAACAGAGTCAGTTCGCGGATCATATTCCGGTTTGACAAAATTTATGTTCAAGATCAATTAAGATGGCTTACCAAAAACTGCGGCAACCATCTGAGATACCCGGCCCTTCAAATTGTTCAGCTCTGCTGAAATTTCTTTCAGAGCCGTTTCGGCTGTGTCAACTCGGCGGGTCAGGAGTGTTTTCTCATTCTCCCAAGTTTTCTCTTTGGCAGCAAAGCTGGTCTTCAAAGTCTCCGTCTTAGAAAGGCTCATTTGCAACTTGGAGGTGGAAGATTTAATTTTTGACTCCTAGCTTGCTAGCCGGGTCTTTGCGTCAGCCAATTGGGAGTTCAGTTCAGATAATGCATTATGTGAGACATTAAGATAAGTCAAGATTTCATTTAAAATTCCAGTATACATATTCAAAATTCAAAGTCCCACGTGCTTTACGAATAAAACACTTGGCACTTGGGGGCTAATGTATGCCAAATCAAATTTTTGTGACTCTACCAACATATTAGAAGTCCCAAGTCCTTTACAAAGTAACAACACTTGGCACTTGGGGGATAATGTATGTAGTTCAGCAAGGTTATCAAAGATAAACCGGAATGTTAAGTATTTTACAGATAGTGTTCAATTTCGGAAGTACCGATTCATTAATGATTAAATAAACCGGTCCTTGGGGACTATGGGTGATGTCTTGGTCTACCAATATCAGGCAAAGATTCAGAAGTAAAGGTATCGGTCTATATTTTAAGTCTACAGGTTATTCTGTTTCTCTCATAATCTACAGACTTGGGGGCTGAAGGAATATTGGTAAACCGGAAACTACATACCTCATACTTCAATTGAAGCTGCTTGACCATCTCAATCTCAGAATCATGACTGGAGTGTACATGACTGAGATAGCCGGATAAAATATCACTAGCATTAAGATGGTCATAGTTAGCAACATCAAGACGAACCTTTCTCCTCTCCAAAGCTTCTTGCTTAGCTATGCACCGTGCTAGTACCGTCGGGTTCCCCGGCTCAACATAGCGGCTCCCAGTAATTTGAACATCTTGAACACGGGGAGACGGTGGGCCGGTTGAGCTTGATGGACCAGCTGCAGAAGGGTTAATAGTGTTCTTGACAAGGGATGGCTCTGGAGGATTTGCTTCATGAACAATAGGCGGGTCTTCTGGGGCGACAGTTAATGGAGAAGGTGGCCTAGCCGGCTCAGATGCCAGTACTGGCGGGTCTTCCACTGGTTTTGTTGCCTTCGCTTTCTTTGACTTAGCTTGACCGCTAAAGAAAAATATTGCAGGATAGTCGGCATTAAGATAACAATTGCTCAAACTCGGAAGAAAAAGGGATTTTTAATTACCCAGGAGCAGTCTTGAAAGCCGGAAATTGTGTTTGTGATGAGTCGCCCGAGGAACGAGACACCTCCTGAAAAGGTAAATGAAAGGAGTTAAAGGAAATACAAGGAGCAGGATTCATTAAAACAAAGGTAAGGACAGTAATAAGTAAACCTCATTCGGACGTTTCCGAGGGGTCTGTTCAGGGACGACAGTCGGCTCATCTTCAATCTCAACTTCACGACGGCTTTCATGCTGCTGCTTTTTCAAATGAAAGTTGGGATCCAAGTGAGCTAAGGGGTTAGAAAACCTTACTTTACGGATCACTCGTCGAACTTTGTGTCTTGGTAAGGGCTCTGAGTCAGAGGAAATGATAGTTACCTCTGCTTCCCCGGTTTGACTAGCCCAGTGTCATCCTGGTAAGGATCAGTATCAATAAAATTGTTAAAAAGTTGACCAAGGGAATCAAGGGCTACCTCCGAGTCAGACGAGTCATCAAACTTCTTTAAATCCTCAGCAGTAGTTTTCTTCTTCTTCTTTGATTTTCGGCTCGTCTTCTTGGTGTTCATAGCGGCGGCTTTCACCTTCTTGGCAGCTTCGTGGTCATATTGGCCTAGAAAGACAAGAAGAAAGATTAGTATTAAGTACTAATAGCTGGGAAAAACACGAAGAAAAAAGAGATCAGAATGTACTTACTTCTGGCGCCGGATTAACCTTGCAGAAGGGACTCAAGCCAACAATACTGCAATCTTCGTACTTCCCATTTACCAAAAGGGTTGACATCGAAACAGTGTCTTCTTCGGTGAGTTCAACTGGGCTGTGACGAAGAGGGTTGTCTAGGCTTCCGTCATATTCATACATCAGTTGAGATCTATGACTTAATGGAATAACCCGCCATGAGATCCAGCAACGGGTCAGATCTACTCCGGTTATACCATTACCCAACAAGCCGTTGATTCTTCTAATGGAGGGAAGGAGCTTCCTACATTCAGCGACGGTAAACTTATCCGGAAGGGTGAATTTGGAGTCAATACAACTAGGGCGGTAACCCGACAGAGGCTTCTCGTTTGCTGGAGAAGTATGCTGACAGTAAAACCAAGTTTGGTTCCAGTCCTTTGGGTGGCTCGCTAAGACGATGAGAGGGAAAACAGCACCCTGACGGCGCTGAATCGAGATGCCTCCAAGTTCTAATCTAGAACCATTGGTGCATTCATTCCGACGATTCAGATAAAAGTACTCTCTAAACAGCTCTACGGTGGGCTCTTGGTGAAGATATGCTTCACAGAGCACTTGAAAGTTACAAATGTTGGAAATAGAATTGGGTCCAAGGTCCTGAGGATGGAGTTTGAAAAAATGAAGGACCTCTCTGAAGAATTTTTAACCGGGCGGTGAAAAGCCACGGTTCATGTGGTCAGTGAAGAGAATCACTTCTCCGTATTTTGGATTGGGACGTTATTCCTCCGGGTCAGGAGCACGATAAGACATGACATTCTTTGAAGGAAGAAACCCAATGAGGAAGAACTCTTTCAGACGCTCCTCAGTGATGGTTGAGGGAACCCAATTGCAGATGGTGGGTGTCTTTGACGGCATGATGAACAACGGACTGGAAAAAGAAAAATAAAGTGCCGGGTCAATTAACAGTTAAAGGTTGAAATTGTGAAACACGTAATGGCGGCTTAACTAAGGGCTAATGACATATAAGGAAAAGAAAGCCAGAATGGTAAGCCGCCATGACTATAGATTTCTTCTCTTGATCAGATTCAGCTAAGTGTTGCACAAACAAGTTTCACCAAGCTATCATTATCATTCTAGATCAAAAGGTTGTTTCAAAAAGGAAAATATTCTAGACATAAAAACCTAGTACAGATGAGTTCGTCGACTATAAAGAAGCATCTATACAGACAAAAGGGATCTACTGATATCAAAAATGAATGCCAAACAACTACCGCGCGAGTTATATCTCTTCTTTGGATCAAAAGAAGTTGCGGAGAAGATCTACAAGATGATCCATGGCGAACAGGTGAAGAACACTGAAGAACTTGCAAACCTAGAACAGATCTAGGTGTGCGAGAGAAGAAAACTTACGAGATGCAGGCCTACCATGAAGAGTCGTCGCGTTCTCTCGTCGGACTCAGGATAATGCAGCGGCCGAGCTTGACGACAACGATGAGATTTGCGGCGGCGGAGGAGCTTGAGCAGCGACGAAGGTTGCGAGAGGAAGAAGATAAGGAAGAAAGGAGAATGGGAAGGACTGGCCGTGTGCCTATTTATAAGGGCAGATGCGAACAGGCGGGCGTGAAAATCAAGGAGACACAATAATAATTATCCAACTGAACAGACGCCTCGATTCTTGGAAGGCATTAAAAAAATGAAAGATCCGTTGTAAGATGACGTCATGAAGGTTTTTTGTGTTTTCAAAAGATGACGTCACGTCGGGTTACGGAAGTTTTCAGACAGAGGATGGATTCTGACTAAGTATTGAAGATTGAAAAAAACAAAGTTCAAAGTCAACCTGGGGCCTAATGTTGGGGATATTACTATCAGTTGAGACCCGCCCAGGAGGGGCCAGGTCAGCTTCAATGGCGGGTTACGCAAGAAGCCCAGTAAACATTCAAGATGATAGTTTATTAAACCTTATAGAAGGCTCAAGGGCCTGGAAGCGGCTTAAGGCTCGATATTGTAAACCGCCGTATGTAAGGAAAAGACTTGTAAAGAAAGGCATGTAAAGGAAGCCACCGAGCCGGACACGACTATGAGCCGGCCGAGACTCTGTAGGCCACCAGGCGTCAACCCATGTATATAAGGGGACGACCCGGTGGCGGCTTAGGGCAAGAAACAACCAAGTCGATAACCAAGCCGGCGAGTTGAGCCTCTTGGAAGTCAAAATTTCAGCAATACCAATCCCAACTAGACGTAGGCTTTTACCTTCATCGTAAGGGGCCGAACTAGTATAAAACTCTCTCGTGTCCTTTGTCCCGATTAACCCCTTCAAGCTTCCTAGTGCGACGGCCCTACGCCTAAGTCCTTACTCTAGGACATCTGCCGTGTCAATTCCACGACAGAGAGTGTGTCCACATTCCCTCGTAGACCAAAAGCGGTAGCATTTGACAACGTGGGTGATGTAGTCGAACTTCTTCTCATTCCGATCGATCAAGCACCGAACATACGAGATCTCCGAGTTCTGCACACGATCAGCTTGATGACATCCCTTGAACTCTTGATCCAGCAAAGTGTCGAGGGAGCATTTCTCAGCATGACGGCGTGGTGACGGTGATGATGAAGTGATCCACACAGGGCTTCGCCTAAGCACTATGACAATATGACCGGAGGCGTCAACTGAGGAGGGGGGCGGCGCACACGGCTAACAATCGTTGTTGTGTGTTCCAGGGGTGCCCCCCTCATATATATAGGTTGGAGGGGAGGAGAGGCAACCAATGGGGTGCCCCAAGTAGGAGGAATCCTACTTGGGTGCCTCCCAATTCGGCCTCCCCCTTCCATATTCATTCAGAGGGGGAAGGAAGGAGGAGGGAGGAGGGAAGGAAGGGGGGGGGCGAATCCCTCCCCTCCCCTTCGTTTCTCCCTTCTCCTCTTTGCTTTCCCTTATTTCGGCCTACATGGGGCACACCAGCCCTTAGGGGCTAGTCTGTCCCCCTCTTAGCCCATTAAGGCCCATGTAGTTGCTCACGGGATGCCCGAAACCCCTTCTGATGACCCGATATGCACCCGGTACCCCAGAATACTTCCGGTGTCCCAATACCATCGTCCGATATATGAATCTTTACCTATCGACCATTTAGAGACTCCTAGTCATGTCCGTGAACTCATCCGGGACTTCAAACAACATTTGGTCACCAAATCACATAACTCATATAATACAAAATCGTCATCGAACATTAAGCGCGCGGACCCTACGGGTTCGAGAACTATGTAGACATGACTGACACACCTCTTCAGTCAATAACCAACAGCGGAACCTGGATGCTCATATTGGTTCCCACATATTGTACGAAGATCTTTATCGGTCGTACCGTAATGACAACATATGTTATTCCCTTTGTCATCAGTATGTTACTTGCCCGAGATTCGATCATCGGTATCTTCATACCTAGTTCAATCTTGTTACCGGCAAATCTCTTTACTCGTTCCGTAATACATCATCCCGGAACTAACTCATTAGTCACATTGCTTGCAAGGCTAATTATGATGTGCATTACCAAGAGGGCCCAGAGATACCTCTTTGATACACTGAGTGACAAATCCTAATATCGATCTATGCCAACCCAACAAACGCCTTCGAAGATACCCGTAGAGCATCTTTATAATCACCTAGTTATGTTGTGATGTTTGATAGCACACAAGGTATTCCTCCGGTATCCGGGAGTTGCATAATCTCATAGTAGAAGGAATATGTATATGACAAGAAGAAATCTATAGTAATAAAACTAAACGATCAACATGCTAAGCTAACGGATGGGTCTCGTCCATCACATCATTCTCCCAGTGGTGTGATCCCATTTATCAAATGACAACACATGTCTATGCTTAGGAAACTTAACCATCTTTGGTTAACAAGCTAGTCTAATAGAGGCTTACTAGGGACACGGTGTTTTGTCTATGTATCCACACATGTATCAAGTTTCCGGTTAAGAAAATTCTAGCATGAATAATAAACATTTTTCACGATATAAGGAAATATAAATAACAACTTTATTATTGCCTCTAGGGCATATTTCCTTCAGTCTCCCACATGCACTAGAGTCAATAATCTAGTTCACATCGCCATGCGATTTAACACCAATAGTTCACATCTTTACGTGATTAACACCCATAGTTCACATTGCCATATGACCAACACCCAAAGGGTTTACTAGAGTCAATAATCTAGTTCACATTGCTATGTGATTGACACCCAAAGAGTACTAAGGTGTGATCATGTTTTGCTTGTGAGAGAAGTTTAGTCAGCAGGTCTGCCATATTCAAATTCGTATGTATTTTGCAAATTTCTATGTCTACAATGCTCTGCAAGGAGCTACTCTAGCTAATTGCTCCCACTTTCAATACGTATCCAGATTGAGACTCAGAGTCATCTGGATCGGTGTAGAAGCTTGCATCGATGTAACTCTTTACGACGAACTCTTTATCACCTCCACAACTGAGAAATATTTCCTTAGTCCTCTAAGAGTAATTTTGACTGCCGTCTAGTGATCTACTCCTGGATCACTATTGGTACCTCCCTGCCAGACTTATGACAAGGCACACAATAGGTTTATAGAACCTATGACTGAGGCATAGGGAATGACTTTCATTCTCTCTCTATATTCTACCGTGGTCGGGTTTTGAGTCTTACTCAACTTCACACCTTGTAACACAGGTAAGAACCATTTCGTCGACTGATCCATTTTGAACTCCTTCAAAATCTTATCATGGTATGTGCTTTGTAAAAGTACTATCAAGCGTCTTGATCTATCTCTATAAATCTTGATGCTCAATCTATGTGCTTTGTAAAAATCTTATTCAATTACCCGTTTATGCTATCCAGAAATTCTATATCATTCCTGATCAACAATATGTCTTCCACATATAATACAGAAATGCTACAGAGCTCCCACTCACTTTCTTGTAAATACAGGCTTCACCATAAGTTTGTATAAAACCATATGCTTTGATCACTTTATCAAAGCGTATATTCCAACTCCAAGATGCTTGCACTAGTCCATAGATGGATTGCTGAAGCTTGCACACTTTGTTAGCACCTTTAGGATCGACAAAACCTTCTGCTTGCATCATATACAACTCTTCTTTAAGAAATCCATTAAGGAATGTATTTTTGACGTCCATTTACCAGATTTCATAAAATACTACAATTGCTAACATGATTCGGACATACTTAAGCATCGCTACGAGTGAGAAAATCTCATCGTAATCAACACCTTGAACTTGTCAAAAAACCTTCCGCAACAAGTCGAGCTCTGTAGACTGTAACATTACCATCAGCGTCAGTTTTCTTGTTGAAGATCCATTTATTCTCTATGGCTCGCCGATCATCGGGCAAGTCAACCAAAGTCCACACTTTGTTCTTATACATGGATCCTATCTCAGATTTCATGGCCTCAAGCCATTTATCGAAATCTGGGCTCATCCTCGATTCCTCATAGTTCGTAGGTTTGTCATGGTCTAGTATTATGACTTCTATAATAGGATTACCATACCACTCTGGTGCGAAACGTGCTCTGGTTTACCTACGAGGTTCGGTAGTAACTTGATCTGAAGTTTCATGATCATTATCATTAGCTTCCTCTCTTGGTGTAGGCATCACTGGAACTGATTTCCCCGATGAGCTACTTTCCAATTCGAGAGAAGGTACAATTGCCTCATCTAGTTCTACTTTCCTCCAACTCACTTATTTCGAGAGAAACTCCTTCTCTAGAAAGGATCCATTATTAGCAACAAAGATCTTGCCTTCAGATATGTGATAGAAGGTGTACCCAACCATTTCTTTTGGCTATCCTATGAAGACGCACTTCTACAATTTGGGTTCGAGCTTATCAGGCTGAAGCTTTTTCACATAAGCACCGCAACCCCAAACTTTTAAGAAACAACAACTTAGGTTTCTTGCCAAACCACAATTCATATGGTGTCGTCTCAGCGGATTTAGACGGTGCCCTATTTAATGTGAATGCAGCTGTCTGTAATGCATAAACCCAAAACGATAGTGCTAAATCGGTAAGAGACATCATAGATCACACCATATCTAATAAAGTACGGTTATGACGTTCGGACACACCATTACACTGTGGTGTTCCAGGTGGTGTGAGTTGTGAAACTATTCCACATTGTTTTGAATGAAGGCCAAACTCGTAACTCAAATATTCGCCTCCGCGATCAGATCGTAGAAACTTTATTTTCTTGTTACGATGATTCTCCACTTCTATATGAAATTCTTTGAACTTTTCAAATGTTTCAGACTTGTGTTTCATTAAGTAGATATACCCATATCTGCTCAAATCATCTGTGAAGGTTAGAAAATAAGGATACCTGTCGCAAGCCTCAACACTCATCACACCGCATACATCGGTATGTATTACTTCCAATAAGTCATTAGGTTGCTCCATTCTTCTGGAGAACGGAGTTTTAGTCATCTTTCCCATGAGGCATGGTTCGCAAGTATCAAATGATTCATAATCAAGTGATTCCAAAAGCCCATCTGCATGGAGTTTCTTCATGCGCTTTACACCAATATGACCTAAACGGCAGTGCCACAAGTATGTTGCACTATCATTATCAACTTTGCATATTTTGGCATCAATATTATGAATATGTATATCACTACGATCGAGATTCAATAAACCATTAACATTGGGTGTATGACCATAGAATATTTTATTCGTGTAAACTAAGCAACAATTATTCTCTTACTTAACTGAATAACTGTATTGCAATAAACATGATCCAATCATATTCATGCTCAATGCAAACACCAAATAACATTTATTTAGGTTCAACACTATAGTCCCAAAGGTAGAAGGAGTGTGCGATGGTGATCGTATCAACCTTGAAATCACTTCCAACACACATCATCACCTCGTCCTTAACTAGTCTCTGTTCATTCTGCAACTCCCGTTTTGAGTTACTAATCTTAGCAACTTAACCGGTATCGAATACCCGGGGGTTTCTACGAACACTAGTAAAGTACACATCAATAACATGTATATCAAATATACCTTTGTTCACTTCGCCATCCTTCTTATCCGCCAAGTAGCTGGGGTAGTTCCGCTTCCAGTGATCATTCCCTTTGCAGTAGAAGCACTCAGTTTCAAGCTTGGCTCCAGGTTTGGGCTTGTGCCCGAGAGTGGCAACTTGCTTGCCATTCTTCTTGAAGTTCCCTCTCTTTCCCTTTTGCCATTTTTCTCATAACTAGTGGTCTTGTTAACCATCAACATTTGATGCTCTTTTTGATTTCTACCTTCACTAATTTTGGCATCGCAAAAAGCTTGGGAATCGTTTTCGTCATCCCTTGCATATTATAGTTCATCACAAAGTTTTAGTAACTTGGTGAGAGTGACTAGAGAACTCTGCCAATCACTATCTTGAAGATTAACCCACACTTGATTCTAGTGATTGTAGCACCCAGACATTCTGAGCACGTGCTCACTAGCTGAGCTATTCTCCTCCATCTTGTAGGCAAAAGTACTTGTTAGAGATCTCATACCTCTTGACATGGGCATGAGTCTGAAATACCAATTTCAAATCTTGGAACATCTCATATGCTCCGTGTCATCCAAAATGTTTTTGAAGTCCCGGTTCTAAGCCAAAAAGCATGGTGCTCTAAACTATTAAGTAGTCATCATATCGAGCTTGCCAAATGTTCATAACGTCTGCATCTGCTCCTGCAATAGGTCTGTCACCTAGCGGTGCATCAAGGACATAATTCTTCTGTGCAGCAATGAGGATAATCCTCAGATCACGGACCTATTCCGCATCATTGCTACTATCATCTTTCAACTTAGTTTTCTTTAGGAACATATCAAAAACATAGGGGAGCTACAACGCGAGCTATAGATCTACAACATAGATATGCAAATACTATCAGGACTAAGTTCATGATAAATTAAGTTCAATTAATCATATTACTTAAGAACTCCCACTTAGATAGACATCCCTCAAGTCATCTAAATGATCACATGATCCATATGAACTAAACCATGTTCGATAATCATGTGAGATGGAGTAGTTTTCAATGGTGAACATCTCTATGTTGATCATATCTACTATATGATTCATGTTCGACCTTCTGGTCTGCAGTGTTCCCAGGCCATGTCTGTACATGCTAGGCTCGTCAAGTTTAACCCGAGGATTCCGCATGTGCAAAACTGTCTTGCACCCGTTGTATGTGAACGTAGAGCTTATCACACCTGATCATCACGTGGTGTCTCAGCACGATGAACTGTCGCAATGGTGCATACTCGGGGAGAACACCTATACCTTGAAATTTTAGAAAGGGATCATATTATAATGCTACTGCCATACTAAGAAAAATACGATGCATAAAAGATAAACATCACATGCAATCAAAATATGTGACATGATATGGCCATCATTATCTTGTGCCTTTGATCCATCTCCAAAGCACCATCATGATCTCCATCATGACCAGCTTGACACCTTGATCTCCATCATAGCGTTGTGGTCGTCTCGCCAACTATTTCTTGTACAACTATCGCTAACGTATAGTGATAAAGCAAAGCAATTACAAGGCGTTTGCATTTCATACAATAAAGCGACAACCATAAGGCTCCTGCCAGTTGCCGATAACTTTTACAAAACATGATCATCTCATACAATAACGTATATCACATCATGTCTTGACCATATCACATCACAACATGCCCTGCAAAAAGAAGTTAGACCTCCTCTACTTCGTTGTTGCAAGTTTTACTTGGCTGCCACGGACTTCTAGGAAGAACCATTCTTACCGATGCATCAAAACCACGACAGTGATTGATACGTCTCCAACGTATCTATAATTTTTGATTGTTCCATGCTATTACATCATCAACCTTGGATGTTTTATATGCATTTATATTCTATTTTATATGATTTTTGGGACTAACCTATTAACATAGAGCCCAGTGCCAGTTTCCATTTTTCCTTGTTTTTGAGTATCGCAGAAAAGGAAAACCAAACGGAGTCCAATTGACCTGAAATTTCACGGAGATCGTTTTTGGACCGGAAGAAGCCCACAGAGTACCGAAGACGGGCCAGAAGAGTCCCGAGGCCACCACGAGGGTGGGGGGTGCGCCCCCCTACCTCGTGGCCGCCTCGGGGGCCCCCTAACTTGTTTCTGACTCCAACACCTCTTATATAACCCCAAACTTCCAGCAAGAAACCTAGCTCGGGAGTTCCGCCGCCGTAAGCCTCTGTAGCCATCGAAAACCAATCTAGACCCGTTCTGGCACCCTGCCGGAGGGGGGAATCCCTCTCCGGTGGCCATCTTCATCATCCCGGCGCTCTCCATGACAAGGAGGGAGTAGTTCACCCTCGGGGTTGAGGGTATGTACCAGTAGCTATATGCTTGATCTCTCTCTCTCTCTGCCCCCTCTCTCTCTCTCATGTTGTTGATTTGGCACAATCTTGATGTATCGCGAGCTTTGCTGTTATAGTTGGATCTTATGATGTTTCTCCCCCTCTACTGTCTTGTGATGAATTGAGTTTTCCCTTTGAAGTTATCTTATCGGATTGAGTCTTTAAGGATTTAAGAACACTTGATGTATGTCTTGCATGTTCTTATCCGTAGTGACAATGTGTCGGTGTACTACAGTAGGGGTACCCTAGTATCCCGAACTTGTGCACGGGCAGTCGCAGCATCCCGCGGCAAGGCTTGCCGGGTGACCGCCAAGGTCCTCCGTGGTTCCTTTGGAGTCATTCAAGAACAAAGTATCCAAACCAAGGCATTTCAAGACCCCGGCAAGAGGAGCTTGCCTGGAAGGCCAACCAAGGCATCCCAAGACCCCGGCAAGAGGAGCTTGCCGGGAAGGCCAACCAAGGCATCTCGAGGAACTTGCCGTGACGCGCCGCGCGTCCCGGCAAGGCCCGGTGAGCGACAAGCTCCCGGACGCGACAAGACAACGACCGCGGCAAGGTGCTTGCCGCGGCATGCCACCACCCCGTGCCCGCGCTCCAGCACATCCACCGACGTGTCACTCTGGGACCCTTCCAGGCGTGCGTGGCGGGAGGCTGTGTAGCCAGCGGTGCGCGGTGGCAAGCGGCGCTGATGAGATTGCCATCGTGGCGAGCGGTGGCGTCCCTAACGGTCCCTTTTTGCACTGTTTAGGCGACACAGACGGGCATTTAATGCCCTTGTCCCCTGCCATCAGGGTTAGGTATGATACACTGTAGTAGGTAGCTGTACCTACCGCAGCACCTTTAACTTTTTACCCTTGTCTACGTTGCCACCTGTCGGTGACCCCTTGAGCATATAAAAGGAGGCCCATGCGCAATGTAGAGGGGGGAGCCCAGAGAACACTCACGCTCGGTCTCGTTAGCTGCTGGTGTGTACTGTAGCACTCCGCGCTCCCGAGCAAGAAATCAATACAAACCACAAAGCAGGAGTAGGGTTTTACGCATCCGTGCGGCCCGAACCTGGGTAAACCGCTCGTGTGCTTCGCCTCGATCCGCTCTTTGCACGATCTCCGCCCCCGCCAAACCGAAAGGGACCCGGTCCGCCGGTCCCATAGGTGCCCGTGGATCAGTACCCCGGCATCTCGCCAAAGATGCCGGGGGTACTGATCCACGGGCACCTATGGGACCGGTGGACCGGGTCCCTTTCGGTTCGGCGGGGGTGGAGATCGTGCAAAGAGCGGATCGAGGCGAAGCACACGAGCGGTTTACCCAGGTTCGGGCCGCATGGATGCGTAAAACCCTACTCCTGCTTTGTGGTTTGTATTGATTTCTTGCTCGGGAGCGCGGAGTGCTACAGTACACACCAGCAACTAACGAGACCGAGCGTGAGTGTTCTCTGGGCTCCCCCCTCTACATTGCGCATGGGCCTCCTTTTATATGCTCAAGGGGTCACCGACAGGTGGCAACGTAGACAAGGGTAAAAATGTAAAGGTGCTGCGGTAGGTACAGCTACCTACTACAGTGTATCATACCTAACCCTGACAGCAGGGGACAAGGGCATTAAATGCCCGTCTGTGTCGCCTAAACAGTGCAAAAAGGGACCGTCAGGGACGCCACCGCTCGCCACGATGGCAATCTTATCAGCGCCGCTTGCCACCGCGCACCGCTGGCTACACAGCCTCCCGCCACGCACGCCTGGAAGGGTCCCAGAGCGACATGTCGGTGGATGTGCTGGAGCGCAGACACGGGGTGGTGGCTTGCCGTGGCAAGCACCTTGCCGCGGTCGTTGTCTTGTCGCATCCGGGAGCTTGTCGCTCACCGCGCCTTGCCGGGACGCGCGGCGCGTCGCGGCAAGTTCCTCGAGATGCCTTGGTTGGCCTTCCCGGCAAGCTCCTCTTGCCGGGGTCTTGGGATGCCTTGGTTGGCCTTCCCGGCAAGCTCCTCTTGCCGGGGTCTTGAAATGCCTTGGTTTGGATACTTTGTTCTTGAATGGCTCCAAAGGAACCACGGAGGACCTTGGCGGTCACCCGGCAAGCCTTGCCGTGGGATGCTGCGACTTCCCGTGCACAAGTTCGGGATACTAGGGTACCCCTACTCTAGTACACCGACAGGAGCCCCCGGGCCTGGGCCATACACGGTGCCGAGCGCTGTTGGGCCAGGCCCAAAACAGGGCACGGGCACGCGCGGCCTAGGTTACGCCGTATCTCTCTCCGCATCCACTGCGCCCTCCCCGAACGGCACGCGTTGAATGCGGCGTCGTGGGAGAGATCGTGGGTGGTTTCTTTATTCGGAAATGCGGAACGTCCGCCCCCTTCCTCTTTATAAGCAGGGGAAACAAGGGCCGTCCGCCCATTCGCCCGTTGCTGCTTCCAATCTCAGAAATCTCCGCCGCTCCCCCATCTTCCCAAAGCCGAAAGAGAGCAGCGCTCCGCCCCCCATCGCCACCAGCACCACCAACGCCGTCGACCTCCTCCACCACCTCCGCCATGGCTCCGAAAACCGACAAAGGGAAGGTCGTGAAGTCGACAGAGGCACAGCGGCTTGCGGCGTTGCGGAAGGAGCGGGCGTTCTTTCCCCCCAAGCTTGCCGCGAAGGAGCTGAGGGAGAACTACTACCTCTTCTGGTCGACGGAGACGCGCGCGCATCCGCGCACGAAGGTACTCCCCGCCGCCGCTTGGAAGAAGGCCCCAAACGGATACCCTTTCTTCGCATTGTTCTTCTACTGCGGGCTATGCCCGCCTTTCTCTGAATTCTTCTGTGACATCATGAATACCTACGGATTCCACCTCCTTGACTTCACCCCCAATGCCGTTCTGACCATGGCAGTTTTCGCACATCTCTGCAAAAACTTTGTCGGAGTCCATCCCAACATAGCCCTCTTTCGCCACTTCTTCATACCCCGAGTAGAGAGAGGAGAGCCTCTATCCGACGGAATCGCCTGGATCTCGAGGGCCGGCAAGAAGGAAACCTATTTGGAGGGAGAATTCCGTGGCAAGTGGGAGGAGTGGAGAGCAGACTGGTGCTGGATTGACGAGGAGAACCCGCAGCCATTCACCACCCGGCGCCGAACCCCAGTAGCACGCGGCAGCGATTGGAGTGACGTGGCCCCGGAAGATGACAGGCTGAAGATTGCCGTCACCAGGATCCTACGCCTTAGGCTTGCCGGGCTCACTGTAGGTGCTGTTGGCGCAGATTTCCTTCGCCATTGCATCGCCCCCCTGCAGGAACGGGGGAGGCCCACTTGGGAGTTCAAGAACGCGGCAGACATCATGAGGCTGCGTCCGGGCCTCAACTTCAACTTCACCGTTCTGGAGCTCAACGCGATGCTACAGGAGCTCTTCAAGTATGACCCCCAACATCCCAAAGTGTTTAGGTTGCCCGGGGGCGTCGTTCCGCTGTGCAACAATTCCTCGCTCGACCGCATCCGTGCAATGATGCCGCTGTGCGACTCGCATGGAATTGTTCCAACTTGGCAGGAGCCTGCAGACGACGTCGTGCAACAGTTCTTCGATGACTTGGTGGAAGTGCCGATCCGCTCCGACGAGAAGGACAGCCTCATCCGCGACACCACGGATGCGGAGATGGCGCTCATCGCCACTAGGCTGGAAGAGGCGGCGGTAGCCGCAGCTGCGGGCGAGTTTGGATTCACCATGGAGGAGGCAGATGCAGCAGAGGCGGCAAGCCGTGCCGAGCGAGGGGAGCCCGCCGGCAAGAAGGAGCTTGCCGGGCGTGACGCCGAGCCGAGCGATCCCGCCAAGGACACGAGCGGCTCGCTGGAAATCAACTCATCTTCCACCTCGTCTTCAGACAGCTCGCCACAAGCAGAACCTTCATCCCCACCAAGAAGGCGTCTCCGCAAGGCCGGTGATGTAGCGGAGCGGCAAGTGGGTCAACAGTCGCCGCGCCGCGTGACACGCTCCACCGCGGCAAACACCGTTGCCGCGGGAGCGCCTCATGCTACGACAACAACTGGAGCGGGATCTAGCCGGACCACCGCTTCAGTTCCTGCCGCTGTTCATGCCGCGCCAGCAGCTGGAACGGGGTCGTCTCAGACCACCGCCACTGCTCCCGCCAAGCGGCCAAGGGAAGCTTCTCCTCCGCCTCCTCGCGCTGGGCGTGCACTGGACTTCGACTTCTCCGTGTTCAGCTTCGACGAGGAAGAAGAAGAAGAGTAAGCTTCTCTTGCTGTACTTGCAGTTCTTCAATTCTTGCTGTTTGTCTTGTATCTCATTTGCTTTTCTTTCTGAACTTGTTCCTCTTTAGGACTATGGCCCAGAGAGCGGCAAAGAGAGCTAAGGTCCCGGTGATCGTCATCGAGGACAAGCCCACTGCGACAGCAGGTGGCGCGCCCGAGACAACCTTGCCGGACCCAGCGACTTTTCTCCAGAGCAGCCCCCAGCGTAAGTGTATGATTTACTTTCCGCTGCGAGGCCCGCATGGGTACTTGTCTTTGCTGATATCTGCTTGTTGATTTGTGTAGGAGCCGAGCAGCCCCACCAGGAGCCAAGGGAGAATCCCCCGACAAGGGAGAACTCTCCGACAAGGGAGGGCTTTCCGGTAAGGGAGAAGTCTCCGGCGAGGGAGGGTTCTCCGGCAAGGGACAGCACCAGCGGCCCCCCGACGGCGGAGACCACGGTAGCAGATCCCGGTAGAGGTAACCCTTTTGCTTCAAAACCTCCCTTGGGTTCTTCTTCTCTTGATCTTCTTGGGTTTTTGCTGGATTTTCTTTGACTCTTCTCCCCTTGCCGGCTGTCAGACCCATCTGCTGCGGAGCAGATGGAGACCGAGGTCGCCGCCGAAGAAGCGACCGGTGCTGACGATCCCGCCGGCGTAGAGGCCGCCAAGGCTGCCGCCGCGGCAACTGGCGAGGGATCTGGCGATCGTACTGACGGCCCTGAGGCCGCAGGAGTGCCAGGCGCTACACCGACCGCCGACCCGTCCGCCGCTGCCGCAGCGCCAAGCTCCGAAGAGCCCCAGCCAGGCGTATACTTGAAGGCCGGCGAAGGCATCTTCATCAACCTCCCCTTGGCGTCAAGCTCCAGGGCGCCGGTCGAGGGAGAGATCTTTGACGGGGAAGTGCTTGCCTCTACGGGACTGACGTTGGTTGACGCGCCGAGCAGCAGCAACGAGCCTGAGGAGGAGCGGCTGCTGCGGAAGCTGGTGTCGCTCTACCGCGCGCGGCAAGCCAAGCTGGAGTCCCGCGAGGCGCTTGTCGCGAAGGCGGGAGCAGACATCGAGAAGCGCGTGGAGGAGCTCCGGGGCTTCCACCAGGAAGCTCGTCGGTCCTTGGCAGAGGAGCGGGAGCAACTCGACGAAGCGCAGAAGGCCTTCCTCCTCGAAAAAGCTGAAATCGAAGAGCAATAGCGGCTTGCCACCGTGAAGCTATCCACGGAGGAGGGCGAGCTGGCGCAGCGGAAGGTTAATCTTGACGCCCACGAGGAGGAGCTCGCCGTGCGCGAGGAAAAACTCGGCGGAGCCCTCAAGCAAGCAGAGGATGCTGCCGCCGCCGCCGAGGCCGCCAAGAAGGAGTTGGAGACGAAGGTGGCGCAGCTAGAGGCCGCTCTCACCGAGAAGAGCAAAGAGCTCAGCGCCGCCAAGGACTCCAACACGGGTCTTGAGTTGAAGCTGACCGCTTTGACCAAGACGTTGGACAACGCCAAGAAGCAAGAGGCGGCCTTGAGGGAGGAGATCAAGGCCGACAAGGCGCTACTAGAGAGTGTTGCTGCCACCCAAAATGCCTTCAGGGAAACTGTGGAGCACTGGACGGAGAGTCTTGTGAATGCCGCCACAGACATTGACAAGGAGCTGGCGCAGCTGGGGATGGAGGACCTTGGGTATCCCTCCGACAAGAACCTCCAACCCAGCGCCAAGCTCGTCTTGTTATTCAAGGGCGTGGCGACGGCCCTCCAGCGACTCCGGGAGAGGATCCCAAAGCAGCTGGCCGACGAGTCGCGCAAGATCTGCGCGGGAGCCCTTCAGAAGGTGTTGGTGAAGGTTGTCTTCCGAAACTCGGGCCTCAACCTCACCAACGTCCTCAAGACCCTGCCGCCGGATGCTGATCTGCAGGTGCTCAAGGCCCTTGTTGCACCCATTGTGGACAAGGTGAGCGGGATCAAGAGGATCGAGGGCGATCGCGTATATTAGGCCGCCCGTTTCTTCTTTTCTTGTCGTTTTCTGTTGTTTGCTTCCCGGCAAGGAGAAACTTTCTTGAACGACGCCTGGTCCATACCATTATCTTCTTCTTTCCCCCCCGGCAAACTTGTGGGCAAGGGAACCTTTCTTTCCTTGAGAAAAAAGAAACAAGAGAAAATAAAGATACGGAGCCTTACGGCTCGTTATTGCTTACCGTGGAGTAGGTGCTGCACAAAGTGTCAGATCATATATGCAAAAAAATAGAAAGCATGAAATTGAAAAAATGTGCGGAGCACATGAGCTTTACTTATGCACGGTGTCTACGCCCGGCTTTGTACAAAGGATTACATGCAACAGCGGCAAGACTTGTATAAAAGGTGGTTGCCGGAACAGGTTCCGACAACCGCGCGGTTGGGGAACGTTGCAGAAAACAAAAAATTTCCTATGGTTTCACCAAGATCTATCTATGAGTTCATCTAGCAATGAGTGATTAGATGCATCTACGTACCTTGTAGATTGCGAGCGGAAGCGGTCAAAGAACGGGGATGAGGTAGTCGAACACGACGTGATCCAAATCACTGAAGATCCTAGCACCGAATGGATGGTGCCTCCGCGTTCAAAACACGTACGGAACGGATGACGTCTCCTCCTTTCTTGATCCAGCAAGGGGGGGGGAGAGGTTGATGAAGATCCAGCAGCACGACGGCGTGGTGGTGGATGCAGGGCGTCACAGTAGCAGGGCTTCGCCTATACTACGAGAGAGAGACGTAACGGGGAGAGAGGGAGGCGCCAAAGGCTGAGGTCTGAAGTCCTCCCTCTCCTCAACTATATATAGGAGGGCCCAGGGGGGGTGCGCCAACCTAGGAGATCCAATCTCCTAGGTGCGGCGGCCAAGGGGAAGTTTCCCTCCCCCCCAAGGCACCTAGAGGTGCCTTCCACCATTGGGACTCTTCCCTTTTGTGGAAACCTAGGCGCATGGGCTTTTGGGGCTGGTGCCCTTGGCCCATGCAGGCCAAGGCGCACCCCCTACAGCCCATGTGGCCCCCCCCGGGACAGGTGGCCCCACCCGGTGGACCCCCGGGACCCTTCCGGTGGTCCCGGTACAATACCGATAACACCGAAACTTGTCCCGATGGCCGATACTGCACTTCCTATATATAATTCTTTACCTCCGGACCATTCTGGAACTCCTTGTGACGTCCGGGATCTCATCTAGGACTCCGAACAACATTCTGGTTACTGCATATACATATCTTCATAACCCTAGCGTCACCGAACCTTAAGTGTGTAGACCCTACGGGTTCGGGAGACATGCAGACATGACCGGGACGACTCTCCGGTCAATAACCAACAGCGGGATCTGGATACCCATGTTGGCTCCCACATGCTCCACGATGATCTCATCGGATGAACCACGTTGTCGAGGATTTAATCAACCCCGTATACAATTCCCTTTGTCAATCGGTATGTTACTTGCCCGAGACTCGATCGTTGTTATCCCAATACCTTGTTCAGTCTCGTTACCGGCAAGTCACTTTACTCGTACCGTAATGCATGATCCCATGATCAATAACTTGGTCACCTTGAGCTCATAATGATGATGCATTACCGAGTGGGCCCAGTGATACCTCTCCGTTATATGGACTGACAAATCCCAGTCTCGATCCGTGTCAACCCAACAGACACTTTCGGAAATACCTGTAGTGCACCTTTATAGTCACCCAGTTACATTGTGACGTTTGATACACCCAAAGCACTCTTACGGTATCTGGGAGTTACACGATCTCATGGTCAAAGGAAAAGATACTTGACATTGGAAAAGCTCTAGCAAACGAACTACACGATCTTGTGCTATGCTTAGGATTAGGTCTTGTCCATCACATCATTCTCCTAATGATGTGATCCCGTTATCAATGACATCCAATGTCCATAGCCAGGAAATCATGACTATCTGTTGATCAACGAGCTAGTCAACTAGAGGCTTACTAGGGACATATTATGGTCTATGTATTCACACGTGTATTACGATTTCCGGATAATACAGTTATAGCATGAATAAAGACAATTATCATGATCAAAGAAATATAATAATAATGCTTTTATTATTGCCTCTAGGGCATATTTCCAACAGTCTCCCACTTGCACTAGAGTCAATAATCTAGTTACATTGTGATGAATGGAACGCCCATGGAATTTTGGTGTTGATCATGTTTTGCCCTAGGGAGAGGTTTAGTCAACGGATCTGCTATATTCAGGTCCGTATGTACTTTACAAATCTCTATGTCTCCATCTTGAACATTTTCACGAATGGAGTTGAAGCGACGCTTGATGTGCCTTGTCTTCTTGTGAAACCTGGGCTCCTTGGCAAGTGCAATAGCTCCAGTGTTGTCACAAAAGAGTTTGATTGGCCCCGACGCATTGGTATGACTCCTAGGTCGGTGATGAACTCCTTCACCCATATTGCTTCATGTGCTGCCTCCGAGGCTGCCATGTACTCCGCTTCACATGTAGATCCCGCCACGACGCTCTGTTTGCAGCTGCACCAGCTCACTGCTCCACCATTCAACATATACACGTATCCGGTTTGTGACTTAGAGTCATCCAGATCTGTGTTGAAGCTAGCATCGACGTAACCCTTTACGACGAGCTCTTTGTCACCTCCATTAACGAGAAACATTTCCTTAGTCCTTTTCAGGTACTTCAGGATATTCTTGACCGCTGTCCAGTGTTCCTTGCCGAGATTACTTTGGTACCTTCCTACCAAACTTACGGCAAGGTTTACATCAGGTCTGGTACATAGCATGGCATACATAATAGAACCTATGGCTGAGGCATAGGGGATGACACTCATCTCTTCTATATCTTCTGCCGTGGTCGGGCATTGAGCCGAGCTCAATCTCACACCTTGCAAAACAGGCAAGAACCCTTTCTTGGACTGATCCATTCAAAATCTTATCAAGGTATGTGCTTTGTGAAAGACCTATGAGGCGTCCTAATCTATCTCTATAGATCTTGATGCCTAATATATAAGCAGCTTCTCCAAGGTCCTTCATTGAAAAACACTTATTCAAGTAGGCCTTGATGCTGTCCAAGAGTTCTATATCATTTCCCATCAAAAGTATGTCATCTACATATAGTATGAGAAATGCTACAGAGCTCCCACTCACTTTCTTGTAAACGCAGGCTTCTCCATAAGTCTGCGTAAACCCAAACGCTTTGATCATCTCATCAAAGCGAATGTTCCAACTCCGAGATGCTTGCACCAGCCCATAAATCGAGCGTTGGAGCTTGCACACCTTGTTAGCATTCTTAGGATCGACAAAACCTTCCGGCTGCATCATATACAATTCTTCCTTAAGGAAACCATTAAGGAATGCCGTTTTGACGTCCATTTGCCATATTTCATAATCGTAGAATGCGGCAATTGCTAACATGATTCGGACGGACTTCAGCTTCGCCACCGGTGAGAAAGTCTCATCATAGTCAACCCCTTGAACTTGTTGATAACCCTTAGCGACAAGCCTAGCTTTATAGATGGTCACATTACCATCCGCGTCTGTCTTCTTCTTAAAGATCCATTTATTTTCTATGGCTCGCCGTTCAACGGGCAAGTCAGTCAAAGTCCATACTTCATTTTCATACATGGATCCTATCTCGGATTTCATGGCTTCTAGCCATTTGTCGGAATCCGGGCCCGCCATCGCTTCTTCATAGTTCGAAGGTTCACCGTTGTCTAACAACATGATTTCCAAGACAGGGTTGGAGTACCACTCTGGTGCGGAACGTGTCCTTGTGGACCTTCGAATTTCAGTAGGAGTTTGATCAGAAGTATCTTGATCATCATGAATAACTTCCTCTCTAGTCGGTGCAGGCACCTCAGGAACATTTTCTTGAGTTGCGCCATTTACCGGTTCAAGAGGCAATACTTCATCAAGTTCTACTTTCCTCCCACTTACTTCTTTCGAGAGAAACTCTTTCTCTAGAAAGGATCCATTCCTGGCAACAAAGATCTTGCCTTCGGATCTGAGGTAGAAGGTATACCCAGCAGTTTCTTTAGGGTATCCTATGAAGACGCATTTTTCCGACTTGGGTTCGAGCTTTTCAGGTTGAAGTTTCTTGACATAAGCATCGCATCCCCAAACTTTTAGAAACGACAGCTTAGGTTTCTTCCCAAACCATAATTCATACGGTGTCGTCTCAACGGATTTCGACGGAGCCCTATTTAAAGTGAATGCGGCAGTCTCTAAAGCATAGCCCCAAAAAGATAGCGGTAAATCGGTAAGAGACATAATAGATCGCACCATATCTAATAGAGTGCGATTACGACGTTCGGACACACCGTTACGCTGAGGTGTTCCAGGCGGCGTGAGTTGTGAAACTATTCCACATTTTCTTAAGTGTGTGCCAAATTCGTGACTCAAGTATTCTCCTCCACGATCTGATCGTAGAAACTTGATTTTCCTGTCACGTTGATTCTCAACCTCACTCTGAAATTCTTTAAACTTTTCAAAGATTTCAGACTTGTGTTTCATTAAGTAGACATACCCATATCTACTCAAGTCATCAGTGAGGGTGAGAACATAACGATAGCCACCGCGAGCCTCAACACTCATTGGACCGCACACATCAGTATGTATGATTTCCAATAAGTTGGTTGCTCGCTCCATTGTTCCTGAGAACGGAGTCTTGGTCATTTTTCCCATGAGGCATGGTTCGCACATGTCAAATGATTCATAATCAAGAGACTCTAAAAGTCCATCTGCATGGAGCTTCTTCATGCGTTTGACACCTATGTGACCAAGGCGGCAGTGCCACAAGTATGTGGGACTATCATTATCAACCTTACATCTTTTGGTACTCACACTATGAACATGTGTAGCAATATGCTCGAGATTCATTAAGAATAAACCATTGACTATCGGAGCATGACCATAAAACATATCTCTCATATAAATAGAACAACCATTATTCTCGGATTTAAATGAGTAGCCATCTCGTATTAAACGAGATCCTGATACAATGTTCATGCTCAAACATGGCACTAAATAACAATTATTGAGGTTTATAACTAATCCCGTAGGTAAATGTAGAGGTAGCGTGCCGACGGTGATCACATCGACCTTGGAAACATTCCCGACGCGCATCGTCACCTCGTCCTTCGCCAGTTTCCGTTTATTCCGCAGCTCCTGCTGTGAGTTACAAATATGAGCAACGGCACCGGTATCAAATACCCAGGAGTTACTTACGAGTACTGGTAAGGTACAAATCAATTACATGTATATCAAATATACCTTTGGTGTTGCCGGCCCTCTTGTCCGCTAAGTATTTGGGGCAGTTCCGCTTCTAGTGACCCTTCCCTTTGCAATAAAAGCACTCTGTCTCAGGCTTGGGTCCATTCTTTGACTTCTTCCCGACAGCTTGCTTGCCGGGCGCAGCAACTTCCTTGCCGTCCTTCTTGAAGTTCTTTTTACCCTTGCCCTTCTTGAACTTAGTGGTTTTATTCATCATCAACACTTGATGTTCCTGCTTGACTTCTACCTCTGCTGATTTCAGCATAGCAAATACTTCAGGAATGGTCTTTACCATCCCCTGCATATTGAAGTTCATCACAAAGCTCTTGTAGCTTGGTGGAAGTGACTGGAGGATTCTGTCAATGACCGCGTCATCCGGGAGATTAACTCCCAGCTGAGTCAAGCGGTTATGTAACCCAGACATAGTGAGTATGTGCTCACTGACAGAACTATTTTCCTCCATCTTACAGCTGAAGAACTTATCAGAGACTTCATATCTCTCGATCCGGGCATGAGCTTGAAAAACCATTTTTAGCTCTTCGAACATCTCATATGCTCCATGTCTCTCAAAACGCTTTTGGAGCCCCGGCTCTAAGCTGTAAAGCATGCCGCACTGAACGAGGGAGTAGTCATCAGTACGTGTCTGCCAAGCGTTCATAGCGTCTTGGTTCTGTGGGACGGGTGGATCACCTAGCGGTGCTTGTAGGACATAATCTTTCTTGGCAGCTATGAGGATGATCCTCAGGTTCTGGACCCAGTCCGTATAGTTGCTGCAATCGTCTTTCAGCTTGGTTTTCTCTAGGAACGCGTTGAAATTGAATACAACGTTGGCCATTTGATCTACAAGACATATTGTAAAGATTTTTAGACTAAGTTCATGATAATTAAGTTCATCTAATCAAATTATTAATGAACTCCCACTCGGATTAGACATCCCTCTAGTCATCTAAGTGTTACATGATCCGAGTCGACTAGGCCGTGTCCGATTAACACGTGAGATGGACTAGTCATCGTCGGTGAACATCTTCATGTTGATCGTATCTTCCATATGACTCGTGTTCGACCTTTCGGTCTCTGTGTTCCGAGGCCATGTCTATACATGCTAGGCTCGTCAAGTTAACCCTAAGTGTTTTTGCATGTGTAAAACTATCTTACACCTGTTGTATGTGAACGTAAGGATCTATCACACCCGATTAACACGTGGTGCTTCGAAACGACGAACTGTAGCAACGGTGCACAATTAGGGGAGAACACTTCTTGAAATTGTTGTAAGGGATCATCTTATTTACTACCGTCGTTCTAAGTAAACAAGATGCAAAACATGATAAACATCACATGCAATCAAATAATAATAGTGACATGATATGGCCAATATCACATAGCTCCTTTGATCTCCATCTTGGGGCTCCATGATCATCCTGTCACCGTCATACTCATCGACATGTAAGTTGTGATTCCTTGTATAATAGCATGAACATCTCATACATCACATATCGATCATTCATCCTTCATCACAACTTTGGCCATATCATATCACAAAGCACTTGCTGCAAAAACAAGTTAGACGTCCTCTAATTGTTGTTGCAGGTTTTACGTGGCTGAAGTAGGGTTCTAACAAGAACGTTTTCTTACCTACGTGAAAGCCACAACGTGATTTGTCAACTTCTATTTACCCTTCATAAGGACCCTATTCATCAAATCTGTTCCAACTAAAGTAGGAGAGACAGACACCCGCCAGCCACCTTATGCAACTTGTGCATGTTTGTCGGTGGAACCGGTCTCACGTAAGCATACGTGTAAGGTTGGTCCGGGCCGCTTCATCCCACAATTCCGTTGAAGCAAGATAAGACTAGTAGCGGCAAGAAAGTTGACAACATCAACGCCCACAACAAATTGTGTTCTACTCGTGCAAGAGAACTACGCATAGACCTAGCTCATGATGCCACTGTTGGGGAACGTTGCAGAAAACAAAAATTTTCCTACGGTTTCACCAAGATCTATCTATGAGTTCATCTAGCAACGAGTGATTAGATGCATCTACGTACCTTGTAGATCGCGAGCGGAAGCGTTCAAAGAACGGGGATGAGGTAGTCGAACACGACGTGATCCAAATCACCAGAGATCCTAGCACCGAACGGACGGTGCCTCCGTGTTCAACACACGTACGGAACGGATGACGTCTCCTCCTTTCTTGATCCAGCAAGGGGGGGGAGAGAGGTTGATGAAGATCCAGCAGCACGACGGTGTGGTGGTGGATGCAGGGCGTCACAGTAGCAGGGCTTCGCCTATACTACGAGAGAGAGACGTAACGGGGAGAGAGGGAGGCGCCAAAGGCTGAGGTCTGAAGTCCTCCCTCTCCTCAACTATATATAGGAGGGCCAAGGGGGGGGGTGCGCCAACCTAGGAGATCCAATCTCCTAGGTGCGGCGGCCAAGGGGAAGTTTCCCTCCCCCCCAAGGCACCCAGAGGTGCCTTCCACCAATGGGACTCTTCCCTTTTGTGGAAACCTAGGCGCATGGGCTTTTGGGGCTGGTGCCCTTGGCCCATGCAGGCCAAGGCGCACCCCCTACAGCCCATGTGCCCCCCCTGGGATAGGTGGCCCCACCCGGTGGACCCCCGGGACCCTTCCGGTGGTCCCGGTACAATACCGATAACCCCGTAACTTGTCCCGATGGCCGATACTGCACTTCCTATATATAATTCTTTACCTCCGGACCATTCCGGAACTCCTTGTGACATCCAGGATCTCATCCGGGACTCCGAACAACATTCGGGTTACTGCATATACATATCTTCATAACCCTAGCGTCACCGAACCTTAAGTGTGTAGACCCTACGGGTTCGGGAGACATGCAGACATGACCGGGACGACTCTCCGGTCAATAACAAAGAGCGGGATCTGGATACCCATGTTGGCTCCCACATGCTCCACGATGATCTCATCGGATGAACCACGATGTCGAGGATTTAATCAACCCCGTATACAATTCCCTTTGTCAATCGGTATGTTACTTGCCCGAGACTCGATCGTTGGTATCCCAATACCTTGTTCAGTCTCGTTACCGGCAAGTCACTTTACTCGTACCGTAATGCATGATCCCGTGATCAATCACTTGGTCACCTTGAGCTCATAATGATGATGCATTACCCAGTGATACCTCTCCGTTATATGGAGTGACAAATCCCAGTCTCGATCCGTGTCAACCCAACAGACACTTTCAGAAATACCTGTAGTGCACCTTTATAGTCACCCAGTTACGTTGTGACGTTTGATACACCCAAAGCACTCTTACGGTATCCGGGAGTTACACGATCTCATGGTCAAAGGAAAAGATACTTGACATTGGAAAAGCTCTAGCAAACAAACTACACGATCTTGTGCTATGCTTAGGATTAGGTCTTGTCCATCACATCATTCTCCTAATGATGTGATCCCGTTATCAATGACATCCAATGTCCATAGCCAGGAAATCATGACTATCTGTTGATCAACGAGCTAGTCAACTAGAGGCTTACTAGGGACATATTATGGTCTATGTATTCACACGTGTATTACGATTTCCGGATAATACAGTTATAGCATGAATAAAGACAATTATCATGATCAAAGAAATATAATAATAATACTTTTATTATTGCCTCTAGGGCATATTTCCAACACGCGCCTTACGGGTAAAACTTACGAAGATGCTCAATGTTCCAGGAGTTGCTCACCGGAATGCCATCTTCAGTCTCAAGGCGGACAACGCTAGGCCTAGTGACTCGTTTCACCCGGTAAGGGCCTTCCCACTTCGGCATCAACTTGTTGGAATTCTTGGCGGACTGAACACGCCGAAGAACAAGGTCGCCTTCCTCGAGACTTCTGGCGTTAACTTGGCGGCTATGGTAGCGGTGCAAAGCTTGCTGGTAGCGAGCAGCTCGCACAGCAGCCTCAAGACGGTCTTCCTCAAGGAGCAGCGCATCATCTTGTCGCAGCTGCTCTTGCTCAAGCTCATCATAAGCGAGCACTCGAGGTGACCCGTATACGAGTTCTGTGGGGATAACTGCCTCTGCTCCATAGACTAGAGCGAAAGGTGTCTGGCCAGTGGCTCGATTTGGCGTCGTCCTGATCGACCAAAGAACCACCGGCAGCTCCTCGATCCAGTTTTTTCCGCACTTGTGCAGCCTGTCGAAAGTCCTGGTCTTGAGCCCACGCAGCACTTCAGCATTTGCCCTCTCCGCTTGACCGTT
Organism: Triticum aestivum; assembly: GCF_018294505.1. Taxonomy (NCBI): domain Eukaryota; kingdom Viridiplantae; phylum Streptophyta; class Magnoliopsida; order Poales; family Poaceae; genus Triticum; species Triticum aestivum. The sequence goes on along the minus strand of NC_057809.1, from coordinate 200,082,927 downwards.
TCTTCTCGGGTGAGCAACAGAAGCGAAGCAGACCTTGGCGCCAAGGTCTTGGACGTACTGCATGAAGGTGCGGCTCGTAAATTGTGTACCGTTGTCGGTGATTATCCTGTTAGGGATCCCGAAGCGGCAAACAATCGACCTGAAGAACTTGACTGCTGACTGTGCTGTCACCTTCCTCACTGGTTCCACTTCTGGCCACTTTGTGAACTTGTCGATTGCTACGTACAAGTACTCAAAGCCCCCGACTGCTCGGGGAAAGGGGCCGAGGATGTCGAGCCCCCAGACCGAAAATGGCCAGGATAAAGGGATCGTCTGGAGAGCTTGAGCTGGTTGGTGTATCTGCTTGGAATGGAACTGGCACGCTTCACACTTGGTTACTTGTGCAGTTGCATCCTGGAGGGCTGTCGGCCAAAAGAAACCTTGCCGGAATGCTTTGCCGACAAGTGCTCTTGCGCCAATGTGGTGACCACATATGCCTCCATGTATCTCTGCCAACAGCTTTTGTCCGTCTTCCCGGTGAATACACTTCAATTTCACACCGTTGAGTCTTCTTCTGTACAGTGTCTTGTCGACAAACTGGTACATACTTGACTGCCGGGCTACTCTTTCCGCTTCTTCTTGCTCTTCGGGAAGTTCTCCTGTCTGAAGGAAACGGACAATCTGTTGTGCCCATGCTGGAGCTTGTGGCTCGACAACAAGGACTAAAGGCAAATTTGCTGCTGCGGGAACATCCGCTTCCACGGCGAGAACCTGCGGCTCCGCCGGAGCTTGACGTTCCCCGGCAAGTTTGCCGGAGCAAAACTTGTCGGGAGCTTCTGCTTCGACGGAACAAACCCTAGGGTTTGCCGGAGCAGATTGCTCCTCAGCGCAAGGCAAATCTGTTGCTGCGGGAACGTCCGCTTCTACGGCGAGAACCTGCGGCTCTACCGGAGCTTGACGTTCCCCGGCAAGCTTGCCGGAGCAAAACTTGCCGGGAGCTTCTGCTTCAACGGAACAAACCCTAGGGCTTGCCGGAGCAGACTGCTCCTCAGCGCTCTTGGCGTTGATCTTGGGGACCTTCTTGGCGGCGGCTTCGGGAAGCTCTGCCGGCAAATAGTCACCAGAAATCAACTTCCTCTTCTTGCTCTGTCTAGTCGGTGGCATTACGGACGGTTGAGACAGCTTGAGCACAAAGATCCCTGGTTCCACAGGTAACTTAAGTGCGGCGCACTTTGACAGGCTATCGGCAATGGCGTTCTGAGCTCTTGGAACATGCTCCATCTGCAGGCCGTCAAAGTGCTCTTCTAGCTTTCTCACTTCGTCGACGTAAGCTTCCATCAACGGACTCTGATAGTTCTTGTTTACTTGGCGGATGACAAGCTGTGAGTCACCCCTGACAATGAGCTTCTTGATCCCAAGGTCTGCCGCGATCCTGAGACCGGCAAGCAAGCCTTCATACTCTGCGGTATTGTTTGTTGCTTGCTCCTTGGGAAAGTGCATCTAGACTACGTACTTGAGGTGCTCTCCGGTGGGTGCGACAAGCAGCACACCAGCGCCGGCGCCTTGCAGCGAAAAGGCACCATCAAAGTACATCAGCCACTCTTTGCTTGCTTCCTTGATGGGGATGCTCATTTCTGGAATTTCTTCATCTAGTGTTGGCGTCCATTCTGCTATAAATTCTGCCAATGCTCTGCTTTGGATAGTTGAAGTACTCTCAAACTTAAGGCCAAAGCTTGACAGTTCCAGTGCCCACTCAACAATCCTGCCTGTCGCTTCTGGATTCTGCAGTATCCTCTTCAGCGGAAAGCGAGTGACAACTGTGATCTCATGTGCTTGGAAGTAATGGCGCAGCTTTCTCGAGGCCATGAGAAGGCCGAAAAGCAATTTCTGCACGCCAGAGTACCTTGACCTAGCCCCCTGCAGAAGGAAGCTGACAAAGTAAACTGGGCGCTGCACCATTTTCTTCTGTATTTCCTCACGCATCTGCGCAGATCCATCTTTGTCGGGACCAGAGCTTGTCGGGGAAGCTCCTTGCTTGTCGCTGGATGTGCTTGCCGTGGTTGCGGGCTCGTCATCTGCCTCCCTCTCTGCTACTAATGCAGCACTAACCACTTGATTGGTTGCCGCTATATACAGCAGCAACTTCTCTTGTGGCTTAGGTGCGACAAGTATTGGAGGGGAGGACAGGTATCTCTTCAAGTCTTGCAGCGCAGCCTCCGCTTCTGGAGTCCATTTCATTGGACCTGCCTTTTTCAATAGTTTGAAAAATTGCAGGGCGCGCTCAGCAGACCTAGAGATAAACCTGCTGAGAGCAGCCACGCAACCGACAAGTCTTTGTACATCCTTGACGCGCTTTGGTGCTTCAATCTGCTCAATGGCCTTGATCTTGTCGGGATTGGCTTCAATTCCCCGCTGAGACACGAAGAACCCGAGAAGCTTGCCGGAGGGAACTCCAAACACACACTTCTCTGGGTTGAGCTTGAGGCTGATCTTGCGCAAATTTGCAAAGGTCTCGTCTAAATCTTGAATCAGAGTTGCCTTGTCCTTGCTCTTGACCACTATGTCATCCATGTAGGCTTCCACATTTCTGTGTATTTGTGGCTCGAGAGCGACATAGACTACTCTTGTAAATGTTGAACCAGCATTTTTTAATCCGAAAGGCATCCGTATGAAACAGTACGTGCCACATGGAGTAATAAATGCGGTCTTCTCCTCATCCTCTTCTACCATGAAGATCTGATGGTATCCTAAGTATGCGTCAAGAAATGAAAGCAAATCACATCCGGCTGTGGAGTCAACAATTTGGTCAATGCGCGGCAAAGGAAATGGGTCTTTGGGACAAGCTTTGTTAACATCGGTAAAATCGATACAAAGTCTCCATTTCCCATTCGCCTTGCGCACGACTACAGGATTGGCCAACCACGTAGGATGGAGCACTCCTCTGACAAGGCCTGCTGCTTCCAAGTTCTTGATCTCTTCTGCGATGAATTCTTGGCGCTCCACTGCTTGCTTCCTGACCTTCTGCTTGAAGGGCCGCGCATGAGGACACACGGCAAGGTGGTGCTCAATTACTTTCCTGGGAACACCGGGGATGTCAGACGGTTGCCACGCAAACACGTCGACATTCGCCCGCAGGAAAGCAATGAGCGCGCTTTCCTATTTAGGGTCGAGAGTGGCACTGATGGTGAAGGTACCACCAGTGCCGTCCTCCTTGGCGGACACCTTCTTCGTGTCTGGCGGAGCTGCCATTGTCTTCTTACACTTGCTGGTGGAGCTCGATGGTGCGTCCTCGACGGCAGCGCAGCACTCCGAAGAGGTGCGCTTGCCGGAGTGGGCATCAGAACTCTTGCCGGACTTGGTCTTCTTCTTCCCCCTGGGAGCTTCAGCGGCAAGTGACTTGTGATCTGCTGCGGCTGCTGCTTCCCGGTAGATCTTGTCGGCGCAGATAAGAGCATCCTTCTTGTCGCCAAGGACAGAGATGACGCTTATTGGGCTGGCATCTTCAGCATGTTGTATGCGTAGTGAGAGGCCGCCATGAACTTGGCGAGTGCTGGACGGCCAAGTATCCCATTGTAAGGCAATGGAATATCGGAAACGTCAAAAGTGACCCTCTCAGTCCTGAAGTTCAGCTCGCTGCCAAATGTTACTGGCAACGTGACCTTCCCCTTCGGCTTGCTCCTTCCCGGGTTGATTCCTTGGAATGTGCCGGTTTCTTCAAGCTCGCTGTCAGGGATCTTGAGTTTCTGGAGTACAGCGGAGGAGATCAGGTTCAAACCGGCCCCGCCGTCAACTAACATCTTAGTGACCTTGAGGTTGCGGATAGTTGGTGAAACCAACATCGGCAAGCACCCGACCGCAGTTGTGCGATCAGGGTGGTCCTCAATATCAAAGATGATAGGCGTGCTGGACCATTTCAGAAGCTTGCGTGACTCGACAGGTGGTTCTGCTGCATTGACTTCTCGCACCCATTGCTTGAGTTGGCGGTGCGAAGTATGCAGAGAAGCACCGCCATCAATGCACAAGACTTCTATGGCTTTCTAGAACTCCTGCTCACTGGTCTTGACATCATCGATGTCTTCGTCGTTGTCGTCGTATTCATCGTTGTCGCGGACGTGGGGAGGTCTGTCTCCTTGCCGCTGCTTGGCCTTGCCGCAGCGTCCTCCCTGGCCGGCGCGCTTCTTGCCGGATTCTCCAGCACCTCCTTGGGCCCTCTCCTTGTCGCATCGCTCGTATTCAGCCTTTTGCTGCTGAACAAGCTGCTCGACTTTCTTGCAGCTTTGGAGGTCATGGCCCTTGGTGCGGTGAATCTTGCAGTACTGCTTGTCGGTGCCGTCCTGCTTGTCGGCGACTGCCACAGCCTGGCAGTTGGTGCATGCGGCAATCTCCTTGCCGGAGCTACCAACTTTGGCTTTCTTGGCGCCACCTTCGTTGCCGGACTGCTCAACGACTAGCACGTCGTTGCCTTTCTTCTTCCTGTTCCGCCGCCAGTTTTTCTTTGCCGGGGCAGCATCCTCGCTATCAGATCCTTCTGCTCCGGTATTCTCTCTGGGGAGTTTCCTTCCTTCCTCAGTGCGTGCACACTTGTCGGCCAGGGCATACAGCTCACTGACGTCTCTGATCCTGCACATCGCCATCTCCTCCCGCATCCTGCGGTTACGCACGTTCTGATGGAATGCGCTGATGACCACGGCGGGGTGGACATCTCGGATGTTGTACTGTACACGGCTGAAACTCTGAATGTACTTGCGCAGGGGCTCTCCTTCCTTCTGGGCGAGCAGATGAAGGTCACTCTCTTGGCCATGAGGTTTGTGGCCGCCTGTAAAGGCGCCGACAAACTGATGGCATAGGTCTGCCCAGGAGGATATGGAGTTGTCCGGCAAGTGCATGAGCCAGGACCTGACGTTGGGCTTGAGCACCAGAGGGAAGTAGTTGGCAAGGATCTTGTCGTCCCGCCCCCCGGCAGCCTGCACCCCGATGGTGTAGATGCTGAGGAACTCCGACGGATGCGTCTTGCCGTCGTACTTCTCTCGTACGTATGGTTTGAAATTCTTCGTGCTAGGCCACTGGACTTGCCGCAGCTCACGAGTGAACGCAGGGCAACCTACCGCGTACGGCAAGTCGCCTGGTTCCCCTGGCGCATGCATGTCGACAGAGGGCCCAGCGCGCTGGTCTGATTGACGTCGCGCTTCTCTTCGGCGCTCGATGCGAGTACGAGCGTCTTCTTGTTGTCGTTCTTGAAGAACTTGGCGCTGATCGCGACGAGCTCGCGGATCTGATGACGCGGTGGAGTCGCTGTCGAGGTGGATCCGGCGAGTCGGCGATCTTGGCCTTCGGGGCGGAGAGTGCACAGTGGTTGCACCCCCACCGGTCTTGTCGCCATCGGCTCGTGCCTGGCTGACCGGCTGCGGCTGCGACGTGCTCGGCTGCCGTTGAGTGTCGCCGTTGGCGAAGCCGATGAGACCCTGAATGGTAGCCCTCCATTCGTCGATCTTGTCTGCTGTTGGAGGGTAGTCTAGGAGCAGTTGAGCTCGCGCCAAAGCTTCTGCTGTAGTGGCGGGTGGTGGTGGCGAACGGTGCGAGGAGCGGGATATGCTCGGGCTTCTAACTATGTTAGAAGGAGCAGTGTCCTGTCCAAGCGACCGTGCCTCGCTCGTGCCAGCATGTTGGCGTGCATGCTGGTCTTGAGCGCCCCGAGATCCACCAGCTCGATCTTGGTCCAGCAAACGCATGGTACCGTGAGTACCATGACGCTGTCGATCCCGTGCCTCCTGAGATGGGCACGGTGCATGTACGGACGCCGAGGTCTTGGAGTGCGCCCAGTCGTTGTGGGAGCCGGCTACGCCGCCGATGGACAGCGCAGCTTTGTCCTTGGACCTGGCAGCACCATGAGCTCCCTCGTCGACGCCCGTTCTTCCGCCGGCGCCTGCCCCATCAGCCGTTTGCTCCGGCGGTGGTGGGCTCGGCGCGGACGGAGCAGCCGCTTCCGAAGTCTTCTTCTTCGGCGGCATGTCGATGAATATGATGAAGATCTAGCTCGCGTGAACGCCGGATCTGGTTCACACAACCTCGACGCCCCCTACCTGGCGCGCCAAAGATGCTGGGGTACTGATCCACGGGCACCTATGGGACCGGCGGACCGGGTCCCCTTCGGTTCGGCGAGGGCGGGGATCGTGCAAAGAGCGGATCGAGGCGAAGCACACGAGCGGTTTACCCAGGTTCAGGCCGCAGGGATGCGTAAAACCCTACTCCTGCTTTGTGGTTTGTATTGATTTCTTGCTCAGGAGCGCGGAGTGCTACAGTACACACCAGCAGCTAACAAGACCGAGCATGAGTGTTCTCTGGGCTCCCCCCTCTACATTGCGCATGGGCATCCTTTTATATGCTCAAGGGGTCACCGACAGGTGGCAATGTAGACAAGGGTAAAAATGTAAAGGTGCTGCTGTAGGTACAGCTACCTACTACAGTGTATCATACCTAACCCTGACGGCAGGGGACAAGGGCATTAAATGCCCGTCTGTGTCACCTAAACAGTGCAAAAAAGGACCGTCAGGGACGCCACCGCTCGCCACGATGGCAATCTTATCAGCGCCGCTTGCCACCGCGCACCGCTGGCTACACAGCCTCCTGCCACGCACGCCTGGAAGGGTCCCAGAGCGACACGTCGGTGGATGTGCTGGAGCGCGGGCACGGGGTGGTGGCTTGCCGCGGCAAGCACCTTGCCGCGGTCGTTGTCTTGTCGCATCCGGGAGCTTGTCGCTCACCGGGCCTTGCCGGGACGTGCGGCGCATCGCGGCAAGTTCCTCGAGATGCCTTGGTTGGCCTTCCCGGCAAGCTCCTCTTGCCGGGGTCTTGGGATGCCTTGGTTGGCCTTCCCGGCAAGCTCCTCTTACCGGGGTCTTGAAATGCCTTGGTTTGGATACATTGTTCTTGAATGGCTCCAAAGGAACCACGGAGGACCTTGGCGGTCACCCGGCAAGCCTTGCCGCGGGATGCTGCGACTGCCCGTGCACAAGTTCGGGATACTAGGGTACCCCTACTCGAGTACACTGACACAATGGGATATCACGTGATCCACTGATGTATGTTTTGGTGATCAACTTGCGAGTTTCGTGACCTCGTGAACTTATGCATAGGGGATGGCACACGTTTTCGTCTTGACTCTCTGATAGAACCTTTGGGGCACTGTTTGAAGTTCTTTGTGTTGGTTGAATAGATGAATCTGAGATTGTGTGATGCATATCGTATAATCATACCCACGGATACTTGAGGTGACATTGGAGTATCTAGGTGACATTAGGGTTTTGGTTGATTTGTGTCTTAAGGTGTTATTCTAGTATGAATTCTAGGATAGATTGAACGGAAAGAATAGCTTCGTGTTATTTTACTACGGACTCTTGAATAGATCGATCAAAAAGAATAACTTTGAGGTGGTTTCGTACCCTACAATAATCTCTTCGTTTGTTCTCTGCTATTAGTGACTTTGGAGTGACTCTTTGTTGCATGTTTAGGGATAGTTATATGATCCAATTATGTTATTATTGTCGAGAGAACTTGCACTAGTGAAAGTATGAACCCTAGGCCTTGTTTCAACGCATTGCAATACCGTTTTTGCTCACTTTTATCATTAGTTACATTGCTGGTTTTATATTTTCAGATTACAAAAACCTATATCTACCATCCATATTGCACTTGTATCACCATCTCTTCGCCGAACTAGTGCACCTATACAATTTACCATTGTATTGGGTGTGTTGGGGACACAAGAGACACTACAAAAAAATACACTTCCATGATGATACGTGTTTGTCACAGTAGGTCGCTTTTTTTGTCATGCATGTACATCCATGACAAATTTATGACAGAATCAAGATAGTCATACCTATGCTGTCGTAGAAGTGTTCCATGACATTACCAAAATTATCATCACGGAAGTGTCCACTTCCATGACGATAAATCGCGCGTCACAGAAGTGCTTTCGTCAAGGGTGATCGACACGTGGCATCCACCGTAATGGAACACCGTTAAGCTATCGGGTCGGGTTTTGGATCCGATAACCTGTTAACAACCCCGACCAATGGGGATTTTCCACGTGTAAAATCATCATTGGCTGGAGGAAACACGTGTTGGCTCATCGTTGGGACAGATGTCAGCCACTCATTGGACGGAAGGCGCCTATGATATGTCGACACATGGCACGGCCCAATAGAGGCCCATTCCTGTGAAAAGGCCGGCCCATTTGACTTGGTCAAAAGGTGGCGGGCCGGCCCATGGAAAGCCTGTTAACAGCCTATTCGCATATAGCCCATTTACAGCCCGCTAACCCAAGGCTTGTTACGCCCTATCCGAATTAGGCCCAGTAGCGTCATCTGGGCCATCCAATATGATTCCAGCCTGTTTTCACTTCTGGCCCATGTATGGCCCATGACGTCTTTCGGCCCATATGAGGCCCTATGTAACTCTTGGCCTATTAACGGCCCATGGTGAAACTGGCCCGTAATGAACAGTGTATCACTTTACACCCATTAATGGCCCGTGGTGAAACTGGCCCATAATGAACAGTGTATCACTTTATACCCATTAACGGCCTGTTATTCCGTTGGGCCGTTTCCAGCCCATGTTATCTTTCGGCCTTCTCAGAGCCCATTTATTCTTGGGCTCATTTCCAGCATTCGTTTACTTACGGCCCATTACTGTCATTTTCTGCTTGTGGGCCAAATTCAGCCCGTGGTTACAGTCGGCCCATTTGTGGTTCGTTAATATGTTGGGCCCTTTTCATAGCGTCATCAAATAGGGCCTATTAACGATGGCCCGTTATGGTCGGCCCATGAACGGACGATTCCAACTCTAGCCCATTTACGGCCATAATGCGGCCTATTATTGGCCAATGTTTGGCCAATTGATCATACGGCCCGTATATCGCCCATTGATGATACGGCCCGTAGAAGGCACATTGTTTCTACGGCCCGTAGAAGGCCTACTGTTTCTACGGCCCGTAGAAGGCCCACTGTTTTTACGGCCCATAGGAGGCCCAGTGTCACTACAGTAAATATTAGCCCATGGTTATAGTGGCCTAGTTTAAAAAAATAGGTTATTGCAGCCAGTAGTTAACCGCGGAAAAAGAACTGCAATGACTACAAGCAAACAAATAAACAAGACAACAAGGAAATAAATAAGCAAGCAATTAACACTAGGCTATCACGGCTATTACACATATTACATCCACTAGGCATCAAAGTTCGCCACCAGTGCAAATATAGGGAACAAAGCAGCATATCATATACACTGGCCGTCAAAATTGGCCACCAGTGCAAATAAACGCGGCAGCAAAACAAGAGCATAACTGAAACAACTTCAGAAGAGCTCAAGAAACGTTATCCTGGGTATCCACCATGCTGGCAATAAGCTTAGTGAGCTGATTAGGTTTGTCCTGTTTGGCGCTAAAATCCTCCAACGCTTGTTGTTGCACCAGAATGTATGCATTTGAATGCTCCAGGGACTTCCGCAGTCCTTCCGCTTCTTGTCGCAGCACAGCTGATCGATGTCTTTCAGCTTGTAGTGGAGACTCAACAAAACAAACTGATTCAGATAGTGAGTTTGAATAGCTTGTGCAAGCGGTAGTGGCAAGTAACTCCAACACTAAACCAAGACAAGATGTGTCACTATCCTGAACCTTATCTGCAATACTTCCTTTACCGTTGCTTAATAAGGCACTCTTCCCAATATTCTGTCAGCATTGTAAAAGAAGAAACAAGAAGACACATAACCAGTTTAGCATGTACTAGTATATGAAACTCATTTCGGTGAACCAGTTCATTAGTAAGGTGGACAGGATTAAACTACCAAGTCTTCTACTGCCAAGTACTAGTACATAATAAAAGCATCAAACAAACATATATATATGTCCTATGGTAGCAATGTAATCTTAAATTAGAACAGTTGTTCTTCAGGTTTAGGCACTTGTTCTACATGAACAGAGTACAGTAAGACGCAAGAATATACTACTTAAAAATAGAAAATGAGCTCATAGACCTTACCACGTTCTTGGTTCGGGACCAGTACAGAACAAGGCGTTCCCAGTCATCGTCCAGTAAATGTGTCTCAGGAGAACGTAAGGGAATTTGATGAGTTTCTTTGCTGGTGAAGTACGTTTTCTTCAGGTAATTCCGATACTGCCACCAAGCATTCTTGAAGATAGAAAAGGTATTAGCACAGGTTACCTCATCCTGAGTTTCCAAATCGGTCCTTCTCTATAGAGAAAAATGGGAAAATTTGTTGTATTATAACCATCATGGAGGTAGGATGTATGGGACGAAGCAAAGTAATTGCCATGAATAACATTACTTACACATAACTCCTGGACAAACACCTGCAACTGGCTTTTTCCTTCATCTTCAGTATAATATTTCCAAGATGGGAAGATATGCACATACGATTTAACAACATCAAATGCGATAGATGCTAAACTACGACTAGTTGGTTGTGCTTCCTCCAAGGGAATAGGCGTACTAACTGGTGGAGTTGGGGTTCGCCGTGATAGTACTGGCCCTATGGGCACTGGAGCTGCCTTACTAACTGCTCTTGTTTGGGAGCTCTGTGGTGGAGATGGTGCTGTGTCAACAGGAACTGGGTTACTATCGGCTGGGGTTGGGGTTAGATTGGGTGAAGCTGGTTCTCTGTCCATCGTAGTAGGGGTACAATCTGCGAGAATTTGGGATATGTGTGGTAGGGCTGGTTCTTGTGCATGTACAACCGGGGTGCTATCTCCACCAAGAGGTAGCACTGTTTTATTTGAAGACCGTGTTTTTAGTCCGCTAGATACTGGCATCACCCGCTCCAATTCATATGGCTGATAAACAGGAAACATAGTTGAATATACAGACATTGTATGAGAGACAGATGCAATAGATAGTGTGGAAAAAAGAGGGCATGCAATAGTTGACATGCATATTGTTTAACTAACGGATAGCATGACATAATTTCACATATATGATGTCTATCTAAACTGGATAGCATAGCATAACATAATTCAAAGATATGATGAATAACTAAACAGGATCACATGACATAATTCACCTACATGTTATCTAAGTAATCAGGATCGCTTCATTTAATTCACATATGTGATTTATATGCTAAACAGAGGGCATTCAATATGATGTCTGAACTAAGAACATGGTGTTCAATATTGTGTATATGATGTCTAAACTATGCAATGCAAGACACCGTATGCATGATATGAGCAGTATAACCATGCCAAGTTAGAGCGTACACCTCAGTGGGGGAATACGACTAGTCATCTGTCTCTGAATCCATCTCTGTGGAGCTATCGGGACCCAACAAGAGATCTCCTTCGACAGGTAGCACTGTCTGCTCTGAAGGCCTTGTTTTCACTCCAGATTTTTTCCATCTCCCACCCAAATGGCTGATTCACAGGAAGAGTAGTTTAATGTACAAACATTATCGACAAATGGAAATGTAATGAAGAAAAGGATGGGCAAGATATCATTCAAATATATGATGCCTGGTTAAACAGGATGCCATTGCACATTTCACATATATTATGGCTGGCTAAAAGACATGAGACTGCATAATTCCCATATATTATATAGAAACTAAACAGGTGGCATTACAGAACATGTCTAAACTAAGCAGATGACATATATGATGTTAAAAGTAGGCACTACAAAGCAACATATGCATGATATGACTAACATCATCATGCCAAGGTAGAGCAAACACCTTGGGGGGTAAATAGGAGTGGTCAGCGGCGTCCGAATCCGCCTCGGAACAGATATCTTCCCCTGGATTACAATCTGGAGAGGGGTGGGGAGGGTTTGCCATTGAACCCACCATGGAGCGATGTCTGCATGACACTGTATTGCCGCGCAAAACTCTTCTCTTTTTCTCTACATGTTCAGCATGACTGTGTACAATATCTGACATGCATACGAAAAAAATATGGTGAGATTATGTAAGGAGAGCATGCAGAAATTTAGAGTGATGGTAACAACCAGTGGATCAATGTTTTTCCGTTGAACCAAAATAGCCCTAATGGATCGACGTGAACGTATAGTAATAAGTGATGCAACAAGTGTACAACCTCTTTGCCATAGCCGTGTCGACCTCAACATCATTGGGTTGGTCGCTGAAGCAGTTGAGGCAGAGGTGGCTGTCGGAGGTGTGGAGGAAGATCTGAGGAATCTGTAGATGGCGTCCAGGGCACTTCTCTATTGTGACGGATCGTTCTATCATTGGAGCAGCTCCGGTGAGCCGTAAGACGTCAAGGCTGAAGCAACACAAGACATACATCATCAATCTCAAGTGGGATTCTAATAGCATCTCCAATCGATGATGTAAAATGGATGTAAAATTAACATCACCAAAAACCACCTGACTACAATAGATGAGGTAAAAACTATTGACTCTGAACTTAACTGTCGAAAATGAAATTTACTATGGAATCTGAATGCTACTGTCGAAAATGAACGCAATGGTAGCAGAGAGGCACTTGACATGTAGTTTAGGGAGGGCCTGCAGTTCATCTTCAACCTGCACCCCCCTGAGCCGCCAGCCACCACCGGCCGAACTGCCGGCCCCAGCGCCGCCTCGCCGCCCCGAAACAACTCGCCACCGCCCCGGCCAGCCCTCTAGGCCCCCGCCCCTCCACCGTGAACCCTAAGATAGATAGTCGGGTACCTCTCCGGCGAGCCCCCGTCCCCGCTGCAGGTGGTTCTTCCTTAACTCCGGTGAGGCCCCCCAACCCCTGAAAATCGACTGACCCAAAAGTCGATTCAGTCGACTAAAGTGTGGCTTAATCGGAGCAGAGCAGCAGCACGAGCGAGGGGGAGAGCAGCAGCAGCAGCTGGGCGAGCGAGCGATCGAGCGAGAGACGGAGCAACAACAGCAGATACGGCTGGTATGGACGTCGCCGCCGAAGGGGCCTCGCACTGGGGGAGAGCCGCCGTGGAGATGTTGCCCGCGGTGCCGGCTTCAAGGTAGCCGCTCCATGGGGGTGCGGGATGGAGCACCGTCGGCGCCGGGAGGTCGAGTTAAGGAGAAGGTGCGATGCGATGAGTGTACAACCTCTTTGGTGGCGCCGAGTAGGCCTCGGCTTCGTCCGGGGAGTCGGTGAGGATGCTGCGGTTCCGGTGGAGCAGGTTAAGGCGGCGCTGTGGGGATGGAGCAGCTGCGATAGACGAGACGATCATCGGAGAAGCTCCTTGGAGGTCGAGGACGGGGGGGGGGGGGGGGCTGAACCGGCGGGACGGCGAGATGGACGACGGATCCTCATCTGGGGAGGTGGACGAGGGACGTCGAGCTGTTGCGCTGGACGACATCGTCGGGGAAGAGGCTCTGGCTGGGCAGCGGTGACGTGGCGGGCGGAGGAGGGTGGGGTTTCGCAGCTGGAGCGGAGAGGTTATGGCGGCCTGAGATTTCGGATGGCGAAAAGGGGGCGATGGGAGGGGGTGAAGCATGACTTAGGAACGCGCTTGTCCAAAATGTAGGGTGTGTTACAAAAGTACCCCCCACCGATTTGAACTAGCGGCCCTTTCGGGTCAGGGTTAGAAGGGGGATTTCGCGTATCGGGATTTGGCAGCTGGAGGGAGTTTTTGCGCGCTTTGTAATTTCGGGATAGCAAGGCGCGGGTTGTGAAGGCGCTAGTTTTGGGAGCACGATATCTGAATTTTCGGCATATAACAACACGCGGGTTGAATTTTAAGGACAAGCCTAACGTGTAGTAATATTGTACTTGTACATACCAAATCAATTCGCACTTCCCTCAACCAAAAAGAAAACGAAAAAATAAAACTATTCACACCACACAAAGAGAGAGTCTTGCCCCGTTTTACTATACAAATGGTATTCGAAGCTACTCCCTCCTTCCATCTATATAGGGCCTAATGCGTTTTTTGATGCTAACTTTGACCAAATATTAGAGCAATGATATATGACATGCAACTTACACAAAGCACACCGTTAAAATCATCTGTGAAAGATTCTTTCAATGATATAATTTTCACATTGTGCATGTCATGTACTATTAATCTTGTCAATAGTCAAAGGCGGTCTTAAAAATCTCATTACAGCCTATATAGATGGAAGGAGGGAGTATGAATCCATGTTATGTCCGATTAAATTTTTTCGCTTGTTGTATAATGCATGTAACCTACTCATACCAACATTTTAGTGCATTCCAAATGTCTATACTACCGCTGCAATTCGGACTAAATTTGAATTCGTTTCTCTATTTCAATAAGAATCTACAATCATGATTGTTGCCAACTTCAACCATCATAGTTTCCTTGCTATCCGCCAGATATAAATCAGGCGGCCTATAATGCAGGATTGCAGGCACACCATCATCAACAACTCCGTTTTTTATAAGAGTAGAGATAAAACATATTAAATGTAGTATACCATGTTCATAACCACACCATGTGTATCACCGTTATATATATTCACACATCCGTCGGTTTGAAACACTATGATAAATTCTTCAAATATCTGAATTCGCTTTTTATAATGAAGTATATATGATCTCTATTCGTCTTTTACACCCACACAACCCTCTTATCTTTGTAGCTAAAGCTAACTTTCTCTTGTGCATGCACACGCCCGCATCCCTCTCACCCTCCCTCAGCATTCTCTAGCTCCATCGCGCAAATTCGTCTTTTCACTTTAGGTCGTTCACCCACGGTGTGTGTTGGCCCCCAGCTCCTTTACGGCACACATCGATCGATATGCCTCTCTAGCCAGGTGTGCCTAGCACAAACACAAGCTACCCCTCTTCTCTTGTCACCGTACATGCCTCACTCCCACCACTCTTTTCATCGTTCTCGTACTCGCACACTCCTCCCCCTCGATATAGTATGCCTCTCGTACCACCTCCTACATGCATCCCTCTCTCTATATCCTTCTCCTCGTGCCTCATTTGCTTATAACACACACATGCATGTATACCGATCGATCTCCCAACATATACCTAGATCGACTTTAACTACCCCCCCATCGATCAACTTACCTCACAAGTTATGTCTCTCCTTTATCTTACAAAGGGTGATTGATCTTCCTATGTAGTTACATCTGCTTACCACAGCCACATCGCCCCCCCTCATCATTCGTGCATGCCTCCTGACCCGTCTCTCACATGCACGTGCACATACAACAAGTAGGCATCTCCTCTCTTATTGATATTGCTGGCGTGCCCTCCGTTTGTCTAGCAAGCCTATCCCACCATTTGTTAGAAGCAACTCCACTACCAACCCCTCCAACACTCTAGCTCTGTCTCTCCCCCAACCTTATTCATCTCCTGCACATATGCATGGATGCCGATCGATCTCCCTTAATACACGAGGCAGAACGATCTCCTTAATACATGAGGTAGGCCTCTCTCCTCCTCCACACATATACCAGCCATTGTACCTCTATACTTAATTGGGCCTCCCTCTTCCCTCACCACACACCGATAGTCTAGCGCTGCAGGTAGGTATCCATGCCACAGAGACAAACTGCACATGTCCCATCTCACGTTCCAGTAGGCCAGCCACTCTATATCTTTGACGTGGACACACACAAATTCGATGGCACTCTTTATCGATCACGCGCGCGCGCACACACACACACACGCACACACATCATCCCTCTCTTTGATTCTATGGACACCTCAAGACGATGATACGTCCACTCTCTTCTCGTGGATCACCCCCTCTATATATATGTTATATCCAGGACTCTATTTCACACACATTGCATATGTTAAATTTTTTGATTTACCCCCCCCCCCCCAAAAAAAACTCTCAAGAACCCACACACTATATCTCTCTAGGTTTGTATCTCTCTCACACAACCCCACGTAGGTGGTCTACGTATACAAGAAGAGAATAGGTGCACCGTGCACGTACTCATGCTTCGTGCCCAGCCACACCCGCGCGGGTACACGGTGGAGCTCATTTCACCGCAGAAGCTGAATTTGTTTTTGAAACATCAAGTGGCCAGAGACTCGAAAACTTATTTGCCCATTAGTGACTTGTCAGGGCGGTGGATTTTAGTTTGTACGATAATGCTGCATCCACCTAAAGTAACAAAAGTTCTTACATAAACTTCCTAGTAATTCCCTCTTCATAGGTGCAGCATTACTCCTAACATTTGTAATACCAGTTTGAAACTTGTAATATTGTTGTGTCCTATTCGGCTATTCCTGCGTTTTCAAAATCCTGCGAATCAAAGAGGTCCTGAGTTGGTGATGATGTTGTGCCTCCCATCTTTCACCGATAGTCGTCGGATCTAGATCTGACGCATACAAGCCAAGCTTCTCCATTTTTGCAAAAAGATGCTCGCACTTGTTCCCTATTTACAAACAACTTCTTGTCTCTCACAATCAGCCTCATCTCCTCCCCACCACATCTAGGAGTAGAAGGCCGTGGAAAAATCTGGCGCGATGGCCGCTGTCAGAGCCGTCCACCCCCAATCTTGGTGTTCCGTGCAATGCACGGGCATCTATGCACAGGAAATTATGTCGAATAGGGCTAGTTGTAAGAAGGCTAGCTCTACAGCCATGATGATAGTGACTGCAGACGGTGAGGCTGACTATGCTATGCCGAACACGGCGCCTATACTCAGGTGTGATCTCCGGCGTAGGGTCTTGTCACTTCACTATGAGGAGCAGCACGTAATAATTTGACCAACGGATAGTATAGTGCTAGTACTCCTACTACTACATTGGTAGTACTACTACTAGTACTAGTAGCACCACCGTCTGGATTTAGGAGTACTACCACATCCATTTGGATTTTAGTATTTGACTAGCAATATCTAGTCATGCATGTCACCAAAAATGTACTACTCCCTCTGTAAATAAATACATGGTGTTTTATTCCTATCGGCGAGAGAACTTAATGTTTTTTGCTACTCCTAACTAGAGTACTAATAGGATTACATGCGATGAACTAAACACTGCATGTCATGTTTGGTAGTCTCAAGTCATTGAAAGCATGCACGGCCCACATCTCTCATTGGTTGATATGTCATGAAATAAGAAACAAGGAGGGAGTTAATGCACCGTGCCTAAGTATTTTGGGATTATTTGGTTTTCGTAAGGTGACTTACACAACATTTTTGTTTACATGCATTAACATTTAATAGTTAAATCAAAGGTCAAAACTTGGCGCAAAATGCAAACGGGACCAATAAACCTGTAAACATCAAACTTCTCTTGTTTGGCCCCAACTAGAGGTCCGGTGAGATGACTATACTGCACCGGCACAGAGGGGGTCGCAACTTCATTGACTTACGGCAACTGCCTTTGGGTGAATGACACTTGGCCCCAGGGGGTGGCTGTCCCACCTATCATACAGCCAAAGGTAGGTGCAGTAGAGGGCCGAGGAGTAGTACGAAATCCTACGCACCTATGCACGCTAACCAAGGGCTGAGTGATCACTCGAATCGCAAGATCAGTTGACTAGAAGCTACGCTAGACCCATGAAGGCGATGAGCGCGAGCATCAGCCAGCTGTGCCAGATGGTCCATGACGCCGGCCTGCGGCCCGGCACCGAGGAACGTCTCCAGGTAGTATTGCTTGAGGCTGCCAGGGCGAGGGGCTGCTTGGACGACAGCTTCGTCTCCTTTTTCGATGAGGTCCTCGTCGGTTTCCTTGACAAGTTCACCGTCATCAATATGCTTGCGGATGACTTTGACATAAGCCTCCAGCCGACGCGCCCAGGCTCTGCGATGGCCGCCACCCTCAACGGCCACTATGGTAACAACCTCTTCGACGCACTGGTAGCCCTGCGACTGCCCGCTGTCGCGCCAGAGAATGTCCACCTCGAGGTCGCGCTCGCTGCGCAGCGCCTGGCGCAGCAGGACACCATCGATATAATCACCCACGTCACACGCAAATCGTCCACAAGGACTACTACATGCAAGAGGAGGACGATAGGACGCTGGCCTTCTTGGAGTGCAGGGCAACCTTGGACGACACTATTCAGAAGCACGTTGAGCTCGCCACCAATGCCGGTGCTCCTCACACGTCGGTTGGTGACCCGGCGCACTAGGGCGTGAGGATGTCGTTGAACGTTGATGGGTCCGTATGTATTTTTATCTTTCCGTCAAATCCATGTAGTAGTATATGATACTACAGTAATTATCTTACCTTTCGCATCAACTTCATAATTTTCATACGTACTCCCTGCATGAACGGCGCTAGAACCAAACTTCTCATTACTCTAGGCAGAATCGTTATTTTCTATCTATCGGTCGCACCATGGAGCAGAACCAAATTTTACAAGTTACGAGTTCAAAAGGAAAAGCCTGTCGTGTTCGCGTCGCACCCCCACACGGTTGGTCGGCACGCCGCTCAAGTGGGAATGCGTGCGGTGTTGCATTTTCACTTACAAGTGGGACCGCAGTTGAGCAAACCGACTATCGGCAAACCCCCACCCCGCCCACCGCGCGATGGCTAAGAAAACAGGAGGGAGAAGAGATGGCTGTAGCATGGACTCCAAGAAAATTGGTGTCGGATGGGACTCGTGGGTGGCGTGTGTCGTACTGCTAGACGTGAATGCTACTGAGTTATGGCCCATGCCACCCCACTATATCGAGGTACGTAGAACAAATTTCCTGCAGTCTGTGCTCAGCCCTCCTCTATCTCTCTTCTCAGTCAGCCAGCGAATGCGCGGAGCCCATCGTCTGTTTGCTCACATGCGGCCCCACATGTCAGTGAAAATGCAAGAGGACCCACTAAACCTGCACATCTTTCACCTCGACATGCTGGTGATGAAAAACAAATCCAATAAAGATCTTCGGTGGCCACTTCTATTTACAGTTTAACCCAAGATGCACATCTCGTGGCTTCAACTACCACTCTATTTTCTTTCATGACACGACCTGGATGCTGGATGTCCCACGTGTCGGCAAAAGGAGGAAGAACCCGACCAAATCTTCGATTCTGCTCTCGGATTAGACTAGTTGTGCTAAATTAAAATTTTTATTGTGTACTCCCTCCGTTCCAAAATAGTTGACTTCCATTTGTCCAAAAATGGATGTACCTATATACTAATACATGTCTAGATACATATATATTTTGACAAATAGAAGGCATGTATTGTGCAACGGAGGGAGTAGAATGGATGCAAGTTTTTGTATTGGGAAGAAGAGTACATCCATATATTGATAGAGCGCAGTTTAGTAGATGTTCTATCAATTTTAGCTAGCACAGACGCAAGATCGAGCCTCCGCGGATCAACAATGAATGCATCGAGAAGGCACTAATCCAACTTACAGGAGTAGTAAAATGTATTCTTGTGGTTCTTGTTTTCTTTGGTCTTGCTTTTCTAGTCAAAATTATCGTTGGAGTTCGTGCATAACGGAGGTCCGTTTGGGGTCATGCGTTGGAGTTTGCCTTACAAGTGGGACCGCAGTTAAGGAAACCGACTATCGGCAAACCCCCACCTCGCCCGCTGCGCGATGGCTGAAGTTAGGCTGGTCATAGTGGGAGTAACTTAGCAAGTAACATAGCGCATTTCAAGACAAGTTTGCTTATGTGGCATATAGTTAATGAGGAGAGAAATGTTTGGAGTAACATAATATGTTACTATAACATAACGAAAACCAAAGCAAAATGAGTCTATAATGTAATAAATGCAATCATCTATGATACTACTTGTATGTTACTTTGCACTATGAAGGTAGTAACAAAGACTAGTGTCATATGCATGACACTAGTCTAAGATACTCCCCACTATAACCAGCCTTAGAGAAACGACGAGGTTGAAGAGATTGCTCTAGCACGGACTCCAAGAAATAATATGGGGTCATATGGATGTCGTGGTGGTGGCGTGTGCCGTACTCCTACTAGTATATAGTATACTATTATCAAGGATTCGAGGTGCTGGTTACGTACAACAAACACATTAACATATGGCTACAGTAAAAACACCCGCCCGACGCACGAAGCATGTGAAGCTAGTAAAAATTTAGAGAAGCGACTCGAAAGCCATTCATAAATTTAGTAAGTTTATCACAAGCATATCATTTTCTTACATACAACAGGTCATCAACCCACATCGACAACGAGGATACATTATAAATACTAAAGTTTTCACCACACAACAAATAGCAAGCCATGAAATGAACTTCAACACAACCATTCGGCGGCATTGGAAACGCTTGCTTTGAACCACAACTGATTCTCTGGGACGGGCCATCTGTTGTCGACCTGGAGACCAACGCAGGACTGATCATCCAGGCTGAAGCGGCCTACTATATCAGTACGAGGGTAGGGAACCACCCAAATGTCTGAGGTATAGACACAATTGCTTCTCATAAATGTGTCAACAGCAGTTGGATTGCCTTTCACCATCATCGGATAGTTTTGTCCAAGAAAGAGCGAGTTTTCTCCAAGACTATCAATTCTGTGCCAGGCAGAAGGAGTTGGCGCTAGCACACTAGTATCCACCCCGAATACCATGCAACGGGTGTTGGAATAGGTCCGGAGAGTGCGACCATGGGAGACACCTGCTTCCTTACCAGTAACATCATCAGTGCGTTGTATACACACAAGAAGAGGTGATCCATCGGAATTAGTTGCCAGGCGCTACAGAGTATATCGGCGCTGCTCATCCTCATGCTTGTGATCATCACCATCGTCATCTCCCCCTTGGTTATAAAATTTTTCAAGTATAGGTGGTGGGATGTTCACAGGACCTTGGAAACACAAGAAGAAGGTTAATTAGTAAAGGGAAACTTGCTAACCCGCATGCATGTGGATGAAACAATTATAATTACGGTGGAAGACAAACGTACCGAAACTACTAGGATGCCATGCAAAAACAGTGCCACGAGTGGTGGCAGCAAACACAAGGCCCTCGTATTGAATTGCATCACAGTACTCATCCGTGTACAAAAACTGATTTTTGAGCAATATCCATCGAGTCGAACCATGAAGGACGGCAACAAGCTTGTCGAAAATAGCAACAACTTGATAGTTGTTGTAATTCCAAGAGCGGTTGGGAACTCGACAAATTGCTATCTTCCGTAGAAGACAGTCAGCATGATCATATTTGAACGTGCGTACATTACCGGTGTGCTCAACCTCTGGGCAGTGTGTTGAGATTTTTGGAAGTGGAACCCGGTGACGAGTGTACACATTCACAAGTTCCCACTCGCAGTTGGACCCAATGTAAACAACCCAATCTCCATTTGCGCCCGCCCAAGCCTTGCCCTCGAGCGATGGCATCTTAACATCATACGTATCATTATCAAGCGGCATCAACTGGCACAGGGCGAGGTCTCCGTCGTGCCGGCGCCAGTCATCAGGGTCACAACAAAGAAGATAGGGGAGATCAAACCGCTCCTAGACTCTTGGGTTCTTTGTAATGATGTTATTAGTTGAGTCGAGAATGGGCTTGAACGAACCTGCCATGCTAGCCGAGGTGATGATGTCGCACCGATCAATGAGTTCCTCCACCACGTCATCTTTTAGATCGGGGCAAGAATAACAGGGTCGTCTCCGGCCTGTTCCCTCAATGGAGAAGATGATCGAACAATGGCAGAAGAAAGGGTGAAGGGCTGAAGGAAAATGGAGGAGGGAGAGGAAGAGCATGCGATAGCAGTTCCAACTCGAGAGGGAAAGGCGAAGAGTTGGTGGACGGTTGCGAGTTTTCCACGATTCACGAAGAGGCGCCCCGGCCTACACGTCCATTCGGAAATACTCCTACTACTCGCCGTCGTCTCACTGATATGTTGGAATGGGACCACATGTCAACGAAACATGGTGTGTAATTTCTCGTGCAAAATTCGATCTGGTCGCGTTGGCCCGAGGTGCCGCATTAGTTATCGACCTTCATTTTTTTTAATGGCGTGCCGATCAGTTTTGAAGCATGACTAACTTGTACTGTACGTGGAGAGGATGACAGCAGGGACCCGCCAAGGTCATGGCAGTACGCAAGCAAGTGCCTCCTTATTTGAAGCCAAAAAAAATGGCTCATCCTAGTGGATTTCTGACATCTGGGTCCCATGCCATTGTCAACGTAGTCAATAAACGAGAGAATTGCACAACGAGCGGCTGACACCAGGGACCCAGCAGCTCGCCTAGTTATTTTTGTTTTGGGTTAATTTGATAAATGCCACTCCAAATCTGGTGTATCCGAGAAATGCCACTACAATTTCCAAACTTTGAAAAATGCCATTTCATGCCATTTCTAGTGGCATTTTTCGAAGTCCGGAGTGGCGTTTTTCAAAGTTTGCAAACTAAAGTGGCGTTTTTCAAAGTTTGCAAAAATTGTAGTGGCATTTTTCAAAGTTTGGAAATTGCAGTGGCATTTTTATGAATCGCCATAATTGGAGTGGCATTTATCTAATTTGTTTTTGAGACGGAAGCAAGGTGTCAACTGGGCTGTGCGGGACACTCTGGCCTGTCTAGACAACCTTTTCTTTTATGTTTACCACAGATCAGCCCAGTAGTTTTTTTTCTTTCTGAAAATGGCTAGCCCAGTTCTTTTGTTTTTCAAGTCGCTTTATCAGGCCTGCTGGGCTGCAAATCTTTCAAGACGTGGAGAGCTTCATTCGGCTGGCCGAGAAAATGGCCTATCAGTAATGAGAAATGGGTTGTACATTTTTAAAACACATCAAACCAGCAATTATTTTCAAATATCTTTTTGTCATTTCGAGATTTTAAATTGCATTGATTTTTATGCGTGGACAATTTATTGGATTTTATATTGACATACATTTATTTTTAAAATCAGTCTGAATGTGACTCGAAATTTCTGGATTAAAAATAGTTCAGACCGCACCGACATATGCAAAATTTCGTATTATTTTTTAACCGTGGCCACAATATGGGCTGTAATGCTAACATAAATAATATGGGCTCCAAAAAAACCCGTAAGAAATAATGGAAGGAAATGCCTCCTTATTACGCGCAAAATAATGATTTCCTCCACCTGACATCTGGGACCCACTGAAACGGCCTCTGTATTTCGTGAAAAAAACGTTACCACCGCAGACAGCTCGGACCCACCAGCTATATCTTCGCACGCAAGGAAGTGCCTCCTTATTACGCACAAAAAAATGAATACTCCCCTTGCTAGCTGGGACACATTATAGTGGGCCTACTAAGTTCACGGGGACGAAGGGCTTTGTCAACTTAGTCAATATGCACGATTCTAGCTCGACTGACCGTACGATGTCCATCCAATGGCCATAGTGCTTCTTCAACCTCTGGTCTTCTTGCTCCAGCCGCCCAAACCAGCCTGGTCGTGCCGCCTGCTCCTACCTCCCGTGGCCGGCTGTGCTGTCGCGGAGGCCTCACCGCCCCCATAGTACTCCCACCGCTGGCCAGGCCATCCCTCCACTCCACTCAGCCACACCCCCTGTTATTCTACGGCGACGACAGTGCAGCCGAACCAGTGAACCCTCGTACTCCTCTCCGCATGGGCATCCACTGCCGCGTCTTCCCCAGCTGCGCGTCGTCCCCTTCCTAGGCCTCGCCGTCGTCCACCGCTATGGTGTTGCCGGCGCGGCGTGGTCAATGTGGTCAACGACCGAATTCCATCGGAAGAATACTGTATGTGGAGAGGCTAACAGCTGGGTCCACGACAACCACAAGGAAGTGCCTCCTTATTACGCGGAAAATAATTATTCCTCCACCTCACAGCAGGGACCCACCGGACACCCACCAGTATATCGCGAAAAAAATGTTTGCCCTTGACTGCTGGGACCCACCCGACGGGCCACCGTATTTCACGAAAAAAATGTTCCCCCTGCTGTCAGCTCGGACCCACGGGAAGTGCCTCCTTATTACGCACAAAAAATGAATACCCCCTGCTAGCTGGGACCCACCTTAGTGGCAGGCTGACTTGTGGGCATACTAAGTTGACGGGGACGGAGGGCTTTGTCAACTTAGTCAATATGCACGATTCTAGCTCCAGTGACCGTATGATGTCCATCCAACGGCCGTAGTTCTTCTTCAACCTCTGGTCTTCTTGCTCTTGCCGCCCAAACCAGCGCCGGTCGTGCCTCGTGCTCCTGCCTCTCGTGGCCTGCTGTGATGCGGCAGAGGCCTCACCGCCCCCTACTACTCCCATCGCTGGCCAGACCATCCCTCTACTCACCCACACCCCCTGTTATTCTGCGGCGACGGCAGCCTCACACCGCAGCGAACCAGTGAACCCTCGTACTCCTCTACGCGTGGGCATCCACTGTCGCGTCTTCCCCGGCTCCGTGTCGTCCCCATCCTGGCCTCACCGTCGTCCACCGCCCTGGTGCTCTCGGCACGGCGTGGTCAACGTGGTCAAGGAACGGCTTCCATCAGATGTGGACTGTACGTGGAGAGGCTGACAGCTGGCTCCACGGCCGCAGCAAGGAAGTGCCTCCTTATTACGTGCAAAATAATTATTCCTCCACGTGACAGCGGGGACCCATCGGATGGGCCACCGGTATTTTGCGAAAAAAAATCTTTTCCCCCCGACTGTTGGGACCCACCGGACGGGCCATCGTATTTTGTGAAAAAAACGCCCCCCCCCCCGCCGTCAGCTCGGACCCACCGGAAGTGCCTCCTTATTACGCACAAAAAAAATGAATAATCCCCCGGCTAGCTAGGACCCACCTTGCTGGGAGGCTGACTTGTGGGCCTACTAAGTTGACGGGGACGAAGGGCTTTGTCAACTTAGTCAATATGAATGATTCTAGCTCCAGTGACCGTACGATGTCCATCCAACGGCCGTAGTGCTTCTTCAACCTCTGGTCTTCTTGCTCCAGCCGCCCAAAGCAGCGTCGGTCGTGCCGCATGCTCCTGCCTCCCGTGTCCGGCTGAGTTGCCGTAGAGGCCTCACCGCCCCCTACTATTCCCAACGTTGGCCAGGCCCTGCGGCGACGGCAGCCTCACACCGCAGCCGAACCAGTGACCCCTCGTAGTCCTCTCCGCGTGGGCTTCCACTGCCGCGTCGTCCCCTTCCTAGGCCTCGCCGTCGTCCACCGCCGTGGTGCTCTCCACACGGCGTGGTCAACGTGGTCAAGGAACGACTTCCATTGGAAGAGTACTGTACGTGGAGAAGCTGATAGCTGGGCCCACGGCCACAACCTAGTTTTTTGTGATTTTCCAAGTAAGTCGCTTTGTTAGGCCTGTTGGGCTGCAAATCTTTCAAGACGAGGAGAGCTTTCATTCGGCTGGCTGAGAAAATGGCCCATCAGTAATGAGAAATGGGTTGTACATTTTTAAAACACATCAAACCGGCAATTAGTTTCAAATATCTTTTTTTTCATTTCAAGATTTTAAATTACATTAATTTTTATGCATGGAGAATTTGTTGGATTTTATATTGATATACATTTATTTCTAAAATCAGTTTGATTGTGAGTCGAAATTTCAGGGTTAAAAACAGTTCGGACTGCACCGAAATATGCAAAATTTCGTATAATTTCTTTACCGTTGCCACAATATGGGCTGTAATGCTAACAAGAAGAATATGGGCTCCAAAAAAACCTTAAGAATTAGCAAATGGGCTGTAAATTATTAGAAATAATGGCAGATGGGCTCTATGATGTTTTCCACAGATTTGAGGCTTTCCTAAAAAATGGTTGACGCACAAGCACTGACTGTTGGATGTCCATCCATCGGCCGTCGTGCTTCTTCAATCTCTGCTCTTCCTGCTCTAGCCGCTCAAACAAGCGCCGGCGGGACTGCCTGCTCCATCCTCCTCGCGGCCGGCTGTGCTGCCGCGCAGGCCTCACCGCCCGACCGTACTCCCATCGCTGGCCTAGCCATCCCTGTACTCACCCACACCTGTTGTTATTCTCCAGCGACGACAGACGAACCAGTAAACCCTCATACAGTCGTACTCCCCTCCGCGTGGGAAACAACTGCCGAGTCATCCCTGCCTTCGTGTCGTCCCCTTCCTAGGCCTCGCCGTCATCCACCGCCCTGGTGCTCTCGGCGCGGCGTGGTCAATGTGGTCAAGGAACGACTTCCATCGGACGTGGACTGTATGTGGAGAGGCTGACAGCTGGGTCCACGCCCACAGCAAGGAAGTGCCTCCTTATTATGCAGAAAATAATGATTCCTCCACCTGACAGCTGGGACCCACCAGACGGGCCACTGTATTTCGCGAAAAAAGCGTTTCCCCCTGACTACTGGGACCCACCAGCTACATCTTCGCACGCAAGGAAGTGCATCTGAAAAAAAAACGATTCGCCCCCTGACTGCTGGGACCCACCAGCTACATCTTCGCAGGCAAGGAAGTGCCTGGCAGTCGGGACCCACCTGGTCGAAGCGTACGTAGCGTTGTCATTCTGGTCGCGAACGTGTACGTACATATATACTGGTCGATGTAGAGGCGTGCACGTAGCATGTACACGTACGTACATCGGCCAGGGTGCAAGAAAGAAAATATGGCCACGTATGTGTACATACGGGCGGGGTCTTGAACGCCTACTCGCGCATACGTATGGCCAGGGCTTGTGTACATGGCTGGGTCGAAACGGAGAAATAGCGTCGTAGTTGTGTTCATGGGGAGGCAACGGAATGCATCGTGTTCATGGGGAGGCAATGGAATGCGTCGTGTTCATGGAGAGGCAACGGAATGCGTCGTGTTCATCGGGAGGGCTTGGAGAGAACAAGCGATGGAAACGAGGCCTGGTGTACCGCAGATCGGAGGAAACGGCCTTGTGTTCGACCGACCACGTTCGAAATGGGATCCTGT
Organism: Triticum aestivum; assembly: GCF_018294505.1. Classification (NCBI taxonomy): domain Eukaryota; kingdom Viridiplantae; phylum Streptophyta; class Magnoliopsida; order Poales; family Poaceae; genus Triticum; species Triticum aestivum. The sequence goes on along the minus strand of NC_057809.1, from coordinate 200,056,252 downwards.
TGATCAGGAGGGGTCCGACGTACCGCAAAACGGAGGAAACGGACCTCCTACGGTAGAAACGGGGGTCCTGTTGATCGAGAGGGGTGTGGCGTACCGCAAAACAGACGAAATGGACTTGTGTTGGAGCGCTACGGTCGAAACGGGGGTCCTGTTCATCGGGAGGGGTGTGGCGTACCGCAAAACGGGACTCCACGGGATACTGTTCATCTCCACTGTCGACCCCCTCCAGCCTCCATGAGCTACTGTTCATCCACCGTCGACCTCCTCCAGCCTCCACCTGTGACTGTTCATCCACGGGCTCCTGTTCACCCAGCCTCCACCGCGCACTACTCCACCGGCTACTGTTCAACCACCCCTCTCCATGGGTTCCTGTTCAACCACCCTCCACGGTCTACTGTTCATCCTGCCCTCCACCGTCTACTGTTCACCCTGCCCTCCACGGGGTGGTCTTGTTCATCTAGCCCTCCACGGGGTCCTGTTCATCCAGCCCCAACCGGCTCGATCGATCGGGGTCCTGTTCATCCAAAGGCAACACCACGGGGTCCTGTTCATCCACCCCCATCGGGAACTGTTCATCCATCCCCCCCCCCGCAACACTCACTGTTCATCCAGAGGCAGCATCGATCGACTTCAGTTAGCAGCAGTAGTGAAGGAATCGCTCGATCGGGTTCAGTTAACACCCATCGATCGATCGCTCGGGTTCACCAACGCGTAGCCTGCAGTGCAATCGCTCGGGTTCAGTTAGAGCCCAACGCCTCGCTCGGGTTCAGTTAGAGCCAACGCCTCGCACACACGCGCGTACGTGTACGAGAGAAACGCGCATCACTCGGCCCCCGACCTCCCACCATAACCGGGAACTACCCGAAATTTTACTCCCCCTCGCTTCTACCACGGTTTTTTCCATCATGGATGGCCCAAAGAATGTCATGCAGCTGCGTCTCCATCCCGCCCAGGAAGAAAAGCCCATTTTCTGTCATGATTTTTTGTCATAGAAGTAGGAGCCCACCACATCTATGATGATACCGGGTTTTGTCACAATTATCATCATAGAAGTGTCATATGTATGACAAAAAAAAATTTCGTTCGGCCCAAAATGTCACGGATGTGTCTTTTTTTTGTAGTGAGACTCTTTGTTATTTGGGTGCAAGGTTGTTTGAGAGAGACCATCTTCATCCTACGCCTCCTACGGATTGATAAACCATAGGAAATTTGCTACTATCCAGCAAGCCTCTACACTTGGAAGCCCAACAACGTCTACAAGGGGAAGGTTGTGTAGTAGACATCAAGCTCTTTTCCGGCGCTGTTTCCGGGGAGGTTAGCGCTTGAAGGTATATCTTTAGATCTTGTAATCGAATCTTTTAGTTTCTTGTTTTATCACTAGTTTAGTCTATAAAAGAAAATTACAAAAAATGGAATTAAGGGTACCTCATATGCTTCATCTTTTTAATGTCTTTCATGAAAATAAGGATTCCGATAATTGTGCCGAAGTGTTAGAAGAAGAATGTATTAAAATGTCTGGCACTAAATTTTTGGATGATGAGCATGATTGCAATGTTGTTAGTATGAATTCTATGAATATCCATAGTACTAATAATGATTGAACTAGTCATGATGAAAATGTCTCTTATAAGCATGTCAATTTTTGTGGAGTGCATAGAGTTTGCAAGTACACACCAAATAGGGAAGATAGATTTTGCAAGAGGCATAAGTATTTAGAAACTAAATGGTTGCAAGAAAGGCTAGATGTTTGTGCTGAAAATTTAAATTTTCTTAGCCATCCTTGTGAACTTTGCAATGAACGTGGTCATTTAAATATCCAATGCCAATTTTTTCATGATCGTATCATGTCCAAAAATTGGGATGACTTGATTTCCCTTGCACATCATAATGAACTTAGTTTGCTTCTGGGTTATGAAGAAATGAAACGTATAACTAAGGATTTTCCAGAATTTGCCCTTGATAAAGTTCTTGATTTTGATCTAGAGGAAATTTATATGTATTGTGCGGTGAATTGCATTGAAAATCCTTATATTGCCAATTACATAAAGTCAAGAAAACAAATAGAAGATGAAGAAATACTAATGAAAGGGAAGAGACTTCCCAATGTCCTCCTATTATTTCTTATGATGAATCAGGTAACGGGGAGGAGCCTTCTATTCAACCAATCTAATTAATAAGGAGATCCAAAAAGAGGATTAAACCCACACATGATGTGGAGAAGAAAAAGAAAAGATGGAGAAGCATAGGTAAAAAGGAATCCCTCTCAAATGATGTTGCTCCTACTACTCATTGTGATGATATTAGTTGCTATAATATTGGTTCTATCCATACTATTAATGATGAGAGTGATTATGCTTATGACATGAAAAGGCCCAAGCTTGGGGATGCTATGTTTGATGAAAATGACATGTTTGAGAGTTTATTTGCTACAATTAATGTTTTTCCAAAGCTTGGGGATGATATGTTTTATGAAGATGATATTTTTAACCTCCCATGTTTTGCTATGCAAATTTGTTATGATGATAGCATGCCTCCTATTTATGATGATTATTTGGATGAAAGTGGGTTTGGAAGAGTGTCAGCTTTAGGAAGTAATGATCCCACTATTTTGGAGGGTGTTGAATCTTATTGTGACAATTATGAAAGTGGATTTGGAGAGGTTATGACTTTATTTAGTGATGATTCCACTATCTTGGAAAAGGTTTCAATCGATTATGATGAGAACAAACTTGCTACTTATGATAATTATTGTGATGATACTTATGCTATAAAAAGTAGCAATGATTATATCTATAAACTTATCATGATTATGATTACCCTTTTTCTGAAATTTATTCTTTCAATGCAGAAACAATTTATAGTATTCGAGTTTCTTATGATACTCTCACTATTCCGAATGAGAAGAACTTTGCTTATGTGGAGAATAGTATGCTTGTAGATCATGAAAATAATGCTTTATGTGATGGTTACAATGTTGAATTCATTCATGATGCTACTGAAAATTATTATGAGGGAGGAACATATGCTTGTAGGAATTGCTATAATATCAAGTTTCCTCTCTATGTGCTTAAAGTTCTGAAGTTATGCTTGTTTTGCCTTCCTATGCTAGTTGATTATTGTTCCCATAAGTTGTTTTTTCACAAACTCCCTATGCATAGGAAGTGGGTTAGGCTTAAATGTGCTAGTTATATTCTTCATGGTGCTCTATTTATGTTTCAATTCTTATCTTTTATGTGAGCATCATTGAAATCATCATGCCTAGCTAGGGGCGTTAAACAATAGCGCTTGTTCGGAGGCAACCCAATTTTGATTTTGTTCTTTGCCTTTTGCTCCAGTTTAGTAATAAATAATTCATTTAGCCTCTGTTTAGATGTGGTTTTATTTTTTAATTAGAGTTTGTGCCAAGTAGAACCTTTGGGAAGACTTGGGTGAAGTCTTTGTGATCTTGCTGTAAAAAACAAAAACTTTAGCGCTCACGAGATTAGCTACCATTTGTGACTGGAGAGTGATATTAAGTTGATTCTTTTTGAAGATGATTAATAGACAAATTCCTCGCGTCCACCAATTTATTTCAGATTTTTTTTAGTTCCAGAAGTATACGTTTGATACAGATTACTATAGACTGTTCTGTTTTTGATAGATTCTATTTTCTATGTGTTGTTTGCTTATTTTGATGAATCTATGAGTAGTATCTGAGGGTATGAACCATAGAGAAGTTGGAATACAGTAGATACTACACCAATATTAATTTAAAATGAGTTCACAACAGTACCTAAGTGGTGATTTATTTTCTTATACTAACGGAGCTTACGAGTTTTCTGTTAAGTTTTGTGTTGTGAAGCTTTCAAGTTTTGGGTAAAGATTGGATGGACTATGGAATAAGGGGTGGCAAGAGTGTCGGTGTCAAAACCGGCGGATCTCAGGTAGGGGGTCCCAAACTGTGCGTCTAAGGCGGATGGTAACAGGAGGCAGGGGACATGATGTTTTACCCAGGTAAGGGCCCTCTTGATGGAGGTAAAACCATACGTCCTGCTTGATTTATTCTTGATGATATGAGTATTACAAGAGTTGATCTACCACGAGATCGGAGAGGCTAAACCCTAGAAGCTAGCCTATGGTACGATTGTATGTTGTCCTACGGACTAAAACCCTCCAGTTTATATAGACACCGGAGGGGGCTAGGGTTACACAAGGTCGGTTACAAAGGAGGATATATACATATCCGTATTGCCTAGCTTGCCTTCCACGTCAAGTAGAGTCCCATCCGGACACGAGACGAAGTCTTGAATCTTGTATCTTCATAGTCCAATAGTCTGGCCAAAGGATATAATCCGGCTGTCCGGATACCCCCTAATCCAGGACTCCCTCAGTAGCCCCTGAACCAGGCTTCAATGATGATGAGTCCGGCGTGCAGTATTGTCTTTGGCATTGCAAGGCGGGTTCCTCCTCCAAATACACCACAGAAGAATTTGAATACAAGGATAGTGTCCGACCCTGCAAAATAAGTTCCACATACCACCGTAGAGAGAATAATATTTCCACCAATCTAATCTGCTGACTTGTTTCGGCAACATGACATTATGCCATGGCCCGATGATTATTCGAACTGTTTTCCTTTAACTAGCCCCGCACATAACGCGAGGCAGTTTTTTGACATGTCTTGTCAAAGCAGAGATCGTGTCCCCCTGATTATGGGATTCTCATCAATACGGGCGTGGGTAACCCAACCGCGCCATCGATTATGGCGCTTGGGGATAAGCGAGTTTTACCAAGCTAGTGGGGGCGCATAGTTTCGGCCGCCCTTATAAAGGGACAAGGTTTAACCTTTTTCTACCCATGCCTTCTTCCTCCTTGCTCATCCACTCTTGCGCAATCGAGCTCCAACTCCCAAGCCCACATCCTTTCCCTCAACCTTCTCCAATCATGTCCGGAGTGGGAGGCAAATGGATGGCTTCCTCCGTTATGGAGGGACACATCAAGAAGTTGCGCGGAGCCGGATACTTGGCCGTGAATATCTCGCATTGACTGCCCGCTGCGGGGCAGATCATTCCTACCCCTGAACCTCACGAGAGGGTAGTTTTCCTCCACCACTTCCTCCGCGGACTGGGGTTTCCCCTCCATCCATTTGTCCGTGGTCTCATGTTCCACTACGGGCCGGACTTCCATGATCTAGCCCCGAACTTTGTCCTCAACATTTCGGCGTTCAACATCGTGATTGAGGCTTTCCTCTGCATCCGGCCCCACTTCGGCATGTGGCTAAAGACCTTCAATATCAAGCCGAAGGTGGTGGGCGGCCAACAAGCAGAATGCGGTGGAGCCATGGTGGGCAAGATGGCCAACGTTATATGGCTGAAAGGCTCCTTCGTGGAGACCATAAAGGGGGGGCAATCGGCGTGGTTCTACATCACCGAGCTGCGCGACGCCAAATGGGTGGCTGCCCCAAGTTTCGATCCGGAATCCCCACGCGGCTCACCTCCTGGAAAGAGAAGGGCATGTCCTGGAGTTCATCGGTAGAGCTAGACGGACTCTAGAAATGTATCCGGAATCTGGCCAGCAAGAAGCTCAAGCTTGTCAACATAGTCCAGGTCATGCTCATCCGCCGGATCCTCCCGTGCCAACAGTGGGACTTCAACTTGTGGGAGTTCGACCCGGCCCAGCACCAGACTCTGAGCGAGCTCTTCGACACGATGCACAAGGACGTCTGGAAGGTGTTGTTCAAGGGCGCCGAGGTCCCTCCCTCCCTCACCGAGGACCGCGGGCTAAGTGCGAAGCGCCAAGCGCATTCAGTGAGCTCCATACATCTGGTAGGATATTTATTTCCCCCAGCTTAATCATGTGCGGGGTCTGAGCTCCACGCCTTTGACAGGACTGGGTGGAGACGTCGGGGCAGATTAACTGTCCGGCCCCTCTACCCGAAGACACTGCGGACGCTCTTCTGACGAAGATGCTGACTCCGGCTCCTTACAAGGTGCCAGAGAAGACCAAGAAGGCCAAGGTAAGAACCCGGAAGAGTTCCCGACGCCAGGTGTTATTGGACTCATCGTCCGATAACTTTGCGATGCACTCCTCCCCCGAAGATGAGGAGGAAGATGAAGATGCTCCCCCTCCGGTCGGGGGAGACAAGAAAAGGAAGGCCGCCCCAACTGGGGGGGGCGAAGGATCCAAGAAGGGGAGGACTCTCCTTCCAGACTACTCCATCACCGCCGCCGAAGGCGAAGACGAGTGGCTACTCAGGGCCAAGCCCCTGGCGAAGTCGTAAGTATTCGGATGCCAGAGTAACTCATAGCATACCTTCCTCGCACTGCCTCTCCTAACACCGAATTATGACTATGCAGACCGCCACGAGCCCGTATCGATGTTTCGTCGGACGGCTCCCTAGGCTCGTCGGATATGGATAGCGATCCACTTCCGACCGCCACCTCCCCGTGCCCTACGGACAAAGACGAGGTATTGTCTCAAGAGGCACTGGGTCGAGGGGAGACAGTCCCGGAGGTGCCTCAAGGCGACCTTCCGGACTCTGGGAGCAGAGGGAGCAAGGCTCCTGAGGGCTCCGAGTTCGGCCCTCAGCCGAACAATGCGCCGGAACCCCCAGTGGTTCCGGACTCGGGCAGGCGGCCTCCTTACAAAAGGGGCAAGACGCCTGTGCCGGTGACCTTTGTCCATCCAGAGGCACCGGACAATCTGCTGGGAGCGCTTTGCAGCGCTTCGATCGATGAAGAGCATCGCACTATTATGAGTGCGGTGGTCCAGAAGGTTCAGTCGGCCAAGAGCGGACTGACTGAAGCCTGTGCCAGCCTTCTATACGCTTTGAGGTAAGTATATAGGAAAAATATTGCCGCATAGACAGTAGCCCCTGATGCTCTATTCGGTGTTCACGAAGAAAAGCCGAACAGAGGATCAAACAATATCGCAGGAGTCTAATATAAGTATGTCTATATGCGTATGCAGGCTTCGCTGCTAGCCTCTGCCGCACTGAATGCGGAGGTCACCACACTGAAGCAGGACTTCGAAGGGTCCAAGAAAGAGCTCGGCCTTGCCAAGAGGCATCTCGAGGAGAATAAAGGTAAGTAGTACCTAGTCTATGGATATATATAAAAAGAATGCGATTGCAAAATGACAGGATCATCGTAAATTTGCCAGGGGCCATGACCGAAGTGGCGACCCTGAAGCAAGTGCTATCCAAGGCCAAAAAGAAAGCGGCCATGGAGCGCACCGAATGGGAAAGGAATGAGGCTCGGGTGGGCGAGGTGCAGCAAGAGCTCCACGCTCTCGTGACGAAGCACGAGGTGTTGGAGCTTGACTTGAAGACGCGAGAGTCTGAGCTTGCCGCGGCCCTCGAGAGCGCGAAGAGTGCCAAGGCCAAAGCCCAAAAGGCCCTCCAGGAGATTGATGCGATGAAGAAGATAGCGGCGGGTAAGGCATTCTATATGCAAAGAAAGCATGCAAAAGTAAATTACCTGTTACTTACCCGAATCCAGAGCTCTCTAGGAGCATTCGCAGATTTGCCCCGCAGCATGTCGGATGCCGCACAGTTTTACTAGGCCGAGGAGGGAAGCTCAACAGAGAAGCTATTCTAGTCTCAGTATACTGGGACAGAACACCCGATTCCACTGAGCGACCAGCTGAAGCAACTAGTCGAGCTAAATAAGGTGGCCGAATAGGCCATGAAGGGCTTTATAGTCCGGATGTGGCCTAGCGACGCCCTTCCCAACAGCTACTTCGGCCTGGTGAGGCGGCTTGTGGATGCCTGCCCATGGCTGGAAGTCATCAAGCGGTCCGTCTGCATCGAAGGTGCACGCCGGGCTTTCGCCCGTGTGAAGGTGCAATGGTCCAAGCTGGACACCGTGAAGCTGATTAAGGAAGGGCCGCCGGAGGGCAAGGAGCATCGCCACCCCGAGATGTACTATGAGGGTGTCCTGAAGGGTGCTCGTATCATAGCGGATGAGTGTACGAAAGATATAATATTCGAGTAAACTTGCTCGTGTAATCCTGTAGCTATGAAAACTTGTTCATATGCGCTATGCAACGCATGTTTGAATTTAAAATATTACCTTCTGTTCGGCTGTTTATCAAATCTGAGAGATGGCTAGTCGTCGGCTTCTGCCCCCACGCCATGAGTGCTGGGGTGTTCGGGATAAACCTGAGCACTCTTGTTCCCATTATTGGGTCCTTCGAGGGAGGTCCTCAGCACAATGAACAACGCAATCGGACTATAATGCGCTATCACTCTCACTTAACCATATAATTCTATAATTTTAAATTTTGGCGAAGCCCCTAGTATTCGGAAAGCCGAATTCGGGGCGCGATACACGCCTTAAGCCGGACAGGGCCGACTCCTCGCTCTAAGCGGCATAAGCCTTTAGGGACTCGAAACCTCTCGAATAGCGACCAGTCTCTCGCCTTATCATGACAGTCAGTTTTAGCTTTCTCTACTGAGGTGCTTAGCCCAGCAGAACCGGGGCACAATCGCAGTAGTTCTCCCAGTGCTACCTTAGCCGATATAGCGGAACGTAAGGTACCAAAACATGGGAGCCGGGCAAACCCAACTATTGACCCAAGACATGATTCGGAGCTGATGCATATGATGCTATAAGTTCGGGGTGCCGCACTGTCGAAAGTGTTCGGACTTCTCACGCCGTATTATGGGGTATGCTTAAGCCCCTAGCGTATTGGCCGTACCAGTGTGTATGGGTGCTGGATGTCATGAATGAACATATATATAAAAAGGAAGAATGCAATAATAGTCTTAATGCTATGCATTTTTTATTCAAAAAGGTGCGTTAAAGCAGAATGATACAAGTAGTGCGAGAAGCAAAAAGTAGGAATGTTTGACATGTCCCTTCCAAGGGCAAGCTGAGGAATAGTATTAAAGCAAATATTTCACTCGTTATCGTAATCCACCTGGGAGTTCCGTGGTGTGACATAGTTTTCTGCCTCCTTGGTTACTGCATCATGTGTTCGGCAATCACGCTGCTGGACAGGGTTTCCAGAGATTGAAGTCCTGAAAGAAAAAAATTAACAAAGCGGGAAGCCCCTAGTGCGGTTTAAGCCGCGTATTGGGGTGTGCCGTGGTTGTGCCCCCCTCCCCGCCCGTGCCCATGGTATTTTTAATGCGTAATTATGTACGCATGGCACGAATTTCACCGTTTGGATGGGACCAGGGTGGGTGCGCATTGCTATACAAGCTCGGGACGTGCCATGCGGTCCAGTTGCCGATTACTCCGGGCACGCTTGAAGTTGTCCGGGTCCTTAATCGCCGAACTAGTGGATTTCCTTAAGAGGCTGCTTTGCACTTCTGTTGCGAGGGCCGCAGTGTGTTCCTCCGTGCGGAGAGAGCGCTCTGTGTTTCGATTGACTGTGATGACCCCCTGAGGTCCTGGCATCTTGAGCTTGAGATATGCATAATGCGGTACCGCATTGAATCTTGCAAATGCGGTTCGCCCGAGCAGTGCATGTTAGCCACTGCGGAACGGGACTATGTCGAAGATTAATTCTTCGCTTCGGAAGTTATCCGCAGATCCGAAGACCACTTCCATTGTTACTGAGCCTATGCAATGGGCCTCTACACCTGGTATAACGCCTTTAAAGGTCGTTTTAGTGGGTTTGATCCTTGAGGGGTCTATACCCATTTTGCGCACTGTGTCCTGATAAAGCAGGTTCGGGCTGCTGCCACCGTCCATTAGGACTCGAGTGAGGTAAAATCCTTCAATGATTGGGTGTAGGACCAGTGCGGCGAATCCGCTATGACGGATCCTAGTGGGGTAGTCCCTGCGATCGAAGGTGATCGGACAGGAGGACCATGGGTTGAACTTGGGGGCGGCTGGCTCCAACGCATATAGTCCCTGAGCGCACGCTTCCGCTCCCTCTTGGGGATGTGGGTTGCGTATATCATGTTCACCATTCGCACTTGTGGGGGGAACCTCTTCTGTCCTCCGGTGTTCGGCTCCCGGGGCTCCTCCTCGTCATCGCTATGTGACCCCTTTTCTTTGTTTTTGGCATTTAACTTGCCGGCTTGCTTGAACACCCAACAGTCCCTGTTGGTGTGGTTGGCTGGCTTGTCGGGGATGCCGTGTATTTGACACGAGCGATCGAGTATACGGTCCAAACTGCACGGGCCCGTAGTGCTTCTTTTGAATGGCTTTTTCCGCTGACCGGGTTTAGAGCCTTTGAATCCGGCATTGACTGTCGTATCCTCGGTATTGTCGCTGTTAATGCGGCGCTTATGCTTGTTGCGACGTGACCTGCCATTGCCGTCCTTGGTATCCGAAGTACCATGGTTCTTTGATATGTTATTACTGCGAGCCAGCCAACTGTCTTCTCCTGCGTAAAAGCGGGTCATGAGTGCTGCCATAGATTTCGGTTTTTCCTGACCAAGGTGCCGGGCTAGCCACTCGTCGCGGATGTTGTTCTTGAAAGCTGCTAGGGCCTCTGCATCCGGACAGTCGACAATTTGATTTTTCTTAGTGAGGAACCATGTCCAGAATTGCCTGGCCGATTCCTCTGGCTACTGAATTATGTGGCTCAAGTCATCGGCATCTGGTGGTCACACGTAAGTGCCCTGAAAGTTGTCGAGGAATGCGGCTTCCAGATCTTCCCAACAACCAATGGATTCTGTTGGCAAGCTGTTGAGCCAATGCCGAGCTGGTCCCTTGAGTTTGAGTGGGAGGTATTTGATGGCGTGTAGGTCATCACCGCGGGCCGTGTGGTTGTGCAGGAGGAAATCCTCGATCCATACCGCAGGATCTGTTGTGCCGTCGTATGATTCTATATTTACGGATTTGAAACCCTCTGGGATTTGATGGTCCATTACTTCGTCTATGAAGCATAAGGGGTGTGTGGCGCCTCTGTACTGGGCTATATTGCGACGCAGCTCGAATGAGTCTTGCCCGCTGTGTTCGGCCCGGCCGGTCTTGCTTTTACCGTATCCGGCGTGACGATTATCGTCTCGCATAGTGGCGCGCCCTCGCGATCCGTAGGTCGATCTTGCATGTTTTTCTTTGTCCTCCAATACGTCTCGCAGGCCTGGCGTATTTCCCCATGCCTTTTTATTTGAATGACGTCGGGGGTGCGGTATGAGCTTTTGGCTGGAATGTCTCTCTGTCGTGGCCACGAGGTGGCCGATCAGCCGCATCATACGCCGGGGATGTAGGTTTTGGTGCTTCCTCCTGCAGTCAGGGTAGCAACCTGCATTTTGGGTAACTCTTGGAGGGGCGTTCGAGTTTATACTCTTCGGCCGCCAAGACTTCAGTCCATCTGTCAGCCAGCAGATCTTGATCAGCTTGAAGCTGCTGCTACTTTTTCTTGAGGCTATTTGCCATGGCTATAAGCCTGCGCTTGAAGCGCTCTTGTTCGACGGGATCCTCTGGCACGGCGAATTCATCATCGCCGAGGCTTGCCTCGTCTTCGGAGGCGGGCATGTAATTATCATCCTCCGCCTCTCCATCTGCCGCTCTCTCAGGAGGGCTGGCTCCTCCATCCTCCTGCTCTAAATCTTGCTGGAGGGGATTGTTGTTGTCTTCAACACTGTCCGGAGTGCTATTATCTCCGGTGCTGGTATCACCACTTTTGCCTTGGCGGGACTTAGAGAGGCATCGCTGACGCCGGTGCTTGGGTTGCTTCTTGGAGGGGTCATCCTCCGTTGTCTTGTCGCCACTGCCTTCTTTGGGTGTGTCCACCATGTATATATCGTATGATGAGTTGGTTGTCCAGTGCCCTGTGAGCAGTGGTTCCTCTTCGACTCCCGCATCGTCGTCCATACCGTCGATGTCGTCGTAGTCGAAGTCAAGCATGTCGGTTAAGTCATCGACAGTGGCTACTAAGTGGGTGGTGGGTGGGCGGCGAATTTCTTCGTCCTCCGCATCCCAATCCTGTCGGACGACGTTCGACCAGGATCCCTCTGACAAGGAAATAGATCTTAATGAGTTCGGTATGTCGCCGAAGGGCGAGTGCTGAAAAATATCCGCAGAGGTAAACTCTATGATCGGCACCCAATCGGCTTCGATAGGAACGGGCGCAGGCGGTTCGGAGTCCGTGGCCGGAGAAGGGTCCGGCAGTTTGGCTACACGGCTCTCGTGAAGGGTAAGGTCTATATTCGGCTCGATCGCTGCAGAGGGTACGGCCTCCATGACAGGGTCTGTCCACCCGTCCACGGATGGCGAAACTGGCTCCGAATTGAGGGTCGGAGCGGCTCCCGGTGCGATATCCTGAATACGGTCCGATGGTAGAGCTAAATCATACTCATCGTGACCGTGTGGCGCACAAGGCAGGGGCTCGAATCCGTCGAAGATCAAGTCTCCGCAGGTATCGGCCGTGTAGTTTAAGCTTGCAAACCTGACCTAGTGGCCAGGGGCGTAACTTTCGATCTGCTCCAGGTGGCCAAGCGAGTTGGCCCACAGTGTGAAGGCGCCGAACACAAAGATCTGTCCGGGAAGAAAAGTCTCACCCTAGACCGCATCGCTATCGATGATCGTAGGAGCCATCAAGCCTAACGGAGACAACATAGAGGAACTCTTAATGAAAGCACCAATGTCGGTGTCAAAACTGGCGGATCTCGGGTAGGGGGTCCCGAACTGTGCGTCTAAGGCGGATGGTAACAGGAGGCAGGGGACACGATGTTTTACCTAGGTTTGGGCCCTCTTGATGGAGGCAAAACCCTACGTCCTGCTTGATTTATTCTTGATGATATGAGTATTACAAGAGTTGATCTACCACGAGATCAGAGAGGCTAAACCCTAGAAGCTAGCCTATTGTATGATTGTATGTTGTCCTACGGACTAAAACCCTCCGGTTTATATAGACACCGGAGGGGGCTAGGGTTACACAAGGTCGGTTACAAAGGAGGAGATATACATATCCGTATTGCCTAGCTTGCCTTCCATGCCAAGTAGAGTCCCATCCGGACACGAGACGAAGTCTTCAATCTTGTATCTTCACAGTCCAATAGTCCGGCCAAAGGATATAATCCGGCTATCCGGATACCCCCTAATCCAGGACTCCCTCAAGGAGCCTAAGCTTGGGGATGCCCAAGGCACCCCAATGTAATATTGAAGGACAACCAAAGCCTAAGCTTGGGGATGCCCCGAAAGGCATCCCCTCTTTCGTCTTCGTTCATTAGTAACTTTACTTGGAGCTATATTTTTATTCACCACATGATATGTGTTTTGCTTGGAGCGTCATTTTATTTTCTTTTGTTTTGCTTGCAGTTTGGATGAAATATAAAGATCTGAAATTCTTAAATGTTAGAGAGTCTTCACATAGTTGCACAACTATTCGACTACTCATTGATCTTCACTTATATCTTTTCGAGTAGTTTGTCATTTGCTCTAGTGCTTCACTTATATCTTTTTAGAGCATGGCGGTAGTTTTATTTTGAAGAAATTGTTGAACTCTCATGCTTCACTTATATTATTTTGAGAGTCCTAAACAGCATGGTAATTTGCTTTGGTTATGAAACTAGTCCTAATATGATGGGCATCCAAGATGGGTATAATAAAAACTTTCATATAAAGTGCATCGAATACTATGAGAAGTTTGATGCTTGATGATTGTTTTGAGACACGAGGATGGTGATATTAGATTCATGCTAGTTAAGTAGTTGTGAATTTGGGAAATACTTGTGTTGAGGTTTGCAAGTCCATAGCATGCACGTATGGTAACCGTTGTGTGACAAATTTGAAGCATGAGGTGTTTCTTTGATTGCCTTCCTTATGAGTGGCGGTCGGGGACGAGCGATGGTCTTTTCCTACCGATCTATCCCCCTAGGAGCATGCGTGTAGTTCTTGGTTTTTTGATGACTTGTAGATTTTTGCAATAAGTATGTGAGTTCTTTATGACTAATGTTGAGTCCATGGATTATACGCACTCTCACCCTTCCATCATTGCTAGCCTCTTCGGTACCGTGCATTGCCCTTTCTCACCTCGAGAGTTGGTGCAAACTTCGCCGGTGCATCCAAACCCCGTGATATGATACGCTTTGTCACACATAAACCTCCTTATATCTTCCTCAAAACAGCCTCCATAACTACCTATTATGGAATTTTCATAGCCATTCCGAGATATATTGCCATGCAACTTTCCACGGTTCCGTTCATCATGACACACATCATCATTGTCATATTGCCTTGAATGATCATGTAGTTGACATCGTATTTATGGCAAGGCCACCATGCATAATTTATCATAAATGTCACTCTTGATTCATTGCCCATCCTGGTATACCACCGGAGGCATTCATATAGAGTCATACTTTCTCTCATTATTAGAGCATTGTCCCGTGTGAGGAAATAAAAAAAGAGAAAAAATAGAAAGGCCACAAAAAGAGAAGGCCCTAAAAAAACAAAAAAAAGAGAAATAGAGATAAGGGGCAATGCTACTATCCTTTTACCACACTTGTGCTTCAAAGTAGCACCATGGTCTTCATGATAGAGAGTCTCTTATTCTGTCACTTTCATATATTAGTGGGAATTTTCATTATAGAACTTGGCTTGTATATTCCAACAATGGGCTTCCTCAAATGCCCTAGGTCTTCGTGAGCATGCAAGTTGGATGCACACCCACTTAGATTCTTTTGTTGAGCTTTAATACATTTACAGCTCTAGTGCATCCGTTGCATGGCAATCCCTACTCCTCGCATTGACATCAATTGATGGGCATCTCCATAGCCCGTTGATTAGCCGCATCAATGTGAGACTTTCTCCCTTTTTGTCTTCTCCACACAACCTCCATCATCATATTCTATTCCGCCCATAGTGCTATGTCCATGGCTCACGCTCATGTATTGCATGAAAGTTGAAAAAAAGTTTGAGATTACTAAATTATGAAACAATTGCTTGGCTTGTCATCGGGGTTATGCATGATGGGAGCATTTTTGTGTGATGAAAATGAAGCATAGCCAAACTATATGATTTTCTAGGGATAAGCTTTCTTTGGCCATGTTATTTTGAGAAGACATGACTGCTTAGTTAGTATGCTTGAAGTATTATTATTTTTTTGTCAATATTAAACTTTTATCTTGAATCTTTTGGATCTAAATATTCTTGCCACAATAAAGATGATTACATAGATAAATATGTTAGGTAGCATTCCACATCAAAAATTTTGTTTTTATCATTTACCTACTCGAGGACGAGCAAGAATTAAGGTTGGGGATGCTTGATACGTCTCCAATGTATCTATAATTTTTGATTGTTCCATGTTATTATATTATCAACCTTGGATGTTTTATATGCATTTATATGCTATTTTATATAATTTTTGGGACTAACCTATTAACCTAGAGTCCAGTGACAGTTTCAGTTTTTTCCATGTTTTTGAGTATCGCAGAAAAGGAAAACCAAACGGAGTCCAATTGACCTGAAATTTCACAGAGATCATTTTTGGACAAGGATAAGCCCACAGAGTACCGGAGATGGGCCAGAAGAGTCCCGAGGCCACCACGAGGGTGGGGGCACACCCTACCCCCTGGGCGCGCCCCCTACCTCGTGGCCGCCTCGGGGACCCCCTGACTTGTTCCCGACTCCAACACCTCTTATATAACCCCAAACTTCCAAAAAAAACCTATATCGGGAGTTCTGCCGCCTTAAGCCTCTATAGCCACCAAAAACCAATCTATAACCCGTTCTGGCACCCTGTCGGAGGGGGGACTCCCTCTCCGGTGGTCATCTTCATCATCCCGGCGCTCTCCATGATGAGGACGGAGTAGTTCACCCTCGGGGCTGAGGGTATGTACCAGTAGCTATGTGTTTAATCTCTCTCTCTCCCTCTCTCTTTCTCTCTCTCTCTCTCGTGTTCTTTATTTGGCATGATCTTGATGTATCGCGAGCTTTGCTATTATAGTTGGATCTTATGATGTTTCTCCCCCTCTACTCTCATGTGATGACTTGAGTTTTCCCTTTGAAGTGATCTTGTCGGATTGAGTCTTTAAGGATTTAATAACACTTGATGTATGTCTTGCATGTGCTTATCTGTGGTGACAATGGGATATCACGTGATCCACTTGATGTATGTTTTGGTGATCAACTTGCGAGTTCCGTGACCTCATGAACCTATGCATAGGGGTTGGCACATGTTTTCGTCTTGACTCTCCGGTAGAACCTTTGGGGCACTCTTTGAACTTCTTTGTGTTGCTTGAATAGATGAATCTGAGATTGTGTGATGCATATCGTATAATCATACCCACGGATAATTGAGGTGACATTGGAGTATCTAGGTGACATTAGGGTTTTGGTTGATTTGTGTCTTAAGGTGTTATTCTAGTATGAATTCTAGGATAGATTGAACGGAAAGAATAGCTTCGTGTTATTTTACTACGGACACTTGAATAGATCGATCAAAAAGAATAACTTTGAGGTGGTTTTGTACTCTACAATAATCTCTTCGTTTGTTCTCCGCTATTAGTGACTTCGGAGTGACTCCTTGTTGCATGTTTAGGGATAGTTACATGATCCAATTATGTTATTATTGTGGAGAGAACTTGCACTAGTGAAAGTATGAACCCTAGGCCTTGTTTCAATGCATTGCAATACCGTTTTCGCTCACTTTTATCATTAGTTACCTTGCTGGTTTTATATTTTCAGATTACAAAAACCTATATCGACCATCCATATTGCACTTGTATCACCATCTCTTCACCGAACTAGTGCACCTATACAATTTACCATTGTATTGGGTGTGTTGGGGACACAAGAGACTCTTTGTTATTTGGGTGCAAGGTTGTTTGAGAGAGGCCATCTTCATCCTATGCCTCCCACAGTTTGATAAACCTTAGGTCATCCACTTGAGGGAAATTTGCTACAGTCCTACAAACCTCTGCACTTGGAGGCCCAACAACGTCTACAAGGGGATGGTTGTGTAGTAGACATCAAGCTCTTTTCCGGCGCCGTTTCCGGGGAGGTTAGCACTTGAAGGTATATCTTTAGATCTTGCAATGAATCTTTAATTTCTTGTTTTATCACTAGTTTAGTCTATAAAAGAAAACTACAAAAAAATGGAATTAAGGGTACCTCATATGCTTCATCTTTTTAATGTCTTTCATGAAAATAAGGATTCCGATAATTGTGCCGAAGTGTTAGAAGAAGAATTTATTAAAATGTCTGGCACTAAATCTTTGGATGATGAGCATGATTGCAATGTTGTTAGTATGAATTCTATGAATATCCATAGTACTAATGATGATTGCACTAGTCATGATGAAAATGTCTCTTATAAGCATGTCAATTTTTGTGCAGTGCATAGAGTTTGCAAGTACACACCAAATAGGGAAGATATATTTTGTAAGAGGCATAAGTATTTAGAAACTAAATGGTTGCAAGAAAGGCTAGATGTTTGTGCTGAAAATTTAAATTTTCTTAGGCATCCTTGTGAACTTTGCAATGAACATGGTCATTTAAATATCCAATGCCAATTGTTTCATGATCGTATCGTGTCCAAAAATTGTGATGACTTGATTTCCCTTGCACTTCATAATGAACTTAGTTTGGTTCTAGGTTATGAAGAAATGAAACGTATAACTAAGGATATTCCAAAATTTGCCCTTGATAAAGTTCTTGATTTTGATCTAGAGGAAATTTATATGTATTGTGGTGGTGAATTGCATTGAAAATCCTTATATTGCCAATTACATAAAGTCAAGAAAACAAATAGAAGATGAAGAGAATATTAATGAAAGGGAAGAGACTTCCCAATATCCTCCTATCATTTCTTATGGCGAATCAGGTAACGAGGAGGAGCCTTCTATTCAACCAATCTCATTAATAAGGAGCTCCAAAAAGAGGACTAAACCCACATATCATGTGGAGAAGAAAAAGAAAAGACAAAAAAGCAAAGGTAAAAAGGCATCCCTCTCAAATGATGTTGCTCCTACTACTCATTGTGATGATATTAGTTGCTATAATATTGGTTCTATCCATACTATTAATGATGAGAGTGATTATGCTTATGACATGAAAAGGCCCAAGCTTGGGGATGCTATGTCTGATGAAAATGACATGTTTGAGAATTTATTTGCTGCAATTAATGTTTGTCTAAATCTTGGGGATGATATGTTTTATGAAGATGATATTTTTAACCTCCCAAGTTTTTATATGCAAATTTATTATGATGATAGCATGCCTCCTATTTATGATGATTATATGGATGAAAGTGGGTTTGGAAGAGTGTCAGCTTTAGGAAGTAATGATCTCACTATTTTGGAGGGTGTTGATTCCACTATCTTGGATGAGGTTTCAATCGATTATGATGAGAACAAACTTGCTACATATGATAATTATTGTGATGATACTTATGCTATAAAAAGTAGTGATGATTATATTTATAAAACTTATCATGATTACCCTTTTTCTGAATTTTATTCTTTCAATGTGGAAACAATTTATAGTATTCGAGTTTCTTATGATACTCTCACTATTCCAAATGAGAAGAATTTTGCTTATGTGGAGAATAGTAAATTTTTTATGCTTGTAGATCATGAAAAGAATGCTTTATGTGATGGTTACATTGTTGAATTCATTCATGATGCTACTGAAAATTATTATGAGGGAGGAACATATGCTTGTAGGAATTGCAATAATATCAAGTTTCCTCTCTATGTGCTTAAAGTTCTGAAGTTATGCTTGTTTTGCCTTCCTATGCTAATTGATTATTGTTCCCATAAGTTGTTTGTTCACAAACTCCCCATGCATAGGAAGTGGGTTAGGCTTAAATGTGCTATTTATATTCTTCATGATGCTCTCTTTATGTTTCAATTCTTATCTTTTACGTGAGCATCATTGAAATCATCATGCCTAGCTAGGGGCGTTAAACGACAACGCTTGTTGGGAGGCAACCCAATTTTATTTTTATTCTTTGCCTTTTGCTCCTGTTTAGTAATAAATAATTCATCTAGCCTCTGATTAGATGTGGTTTTATGTTTTAATTAGTGTTTGTGCCAAGTAGAACCTTTGGGAAGACTTGGGTGAAGTCTTTGTGATCTTGCTGTAAAAAAACAGAAACTTTAGCGCTCACGAGATTAGCAACCATTTGTTACTGGTGAGTGATATTAAGTTGATTCTTTTTGAAGATGATTAATATAAAAATTCATCACGTCCACCAATTTATTTCAGAATTTTTTAGTTCAAGAAGTATACGTTTGATACAGATTACTACAGACTGTTCTGTTTTTGACAGATTCTATTTTCTATGTGTTGTTTGCTTATTTTGATGAATCTATGAGTAGTATCGGAGGGTATGAACCATAGAGAAGTTGTAATACAGTAGATACTACACCAATATTAATTTATAATGAGTTCACAACAGTACCTAAGTGGTGATTTATTTTCTTATACTAACGGAGCTTACGAGTTTTCTGTTAAGTTTTGTGTTGTGAAGCTTTCAAGTTTTGGGTAAAGATTCGATGGACTATGGAATAAGGAGTGGCAAGAGCCTAAGCTTGGGGATACCCAAGGCACCCCAAGGTAATATTAAAGGACAACCAAAGCCTAAGCTTGGGGATGCCCCGAAAGGCATACCCTCTTTCGTCTTCGTTCATCAGTAACTTTACTTGGAGCTATATTTTTATTCACCACATGATATGTCTTTTGCTTGGAGCGTAATTTTATTTTCTTTTGTTTTGCTTTCTGCTTGGAGAAAATATCAAGATCTGAAATTCTTAAATGTTAGAGAGTCTTCACATAGTTGCACAACTATTCGACTACTCATTGATCTTCACTTATATCTTTTGGAGTAGTTTGTCATTTGCTCTAGTGCTTCACTTATATTATTTTGAGAGTCCTAAACAGCATGGTAATTTGCTTTGGTTATGAAACTAGTCCTAATATGATGGGCATCCAAGATGGGTATAATAAAAACTTTCATATAAAGTGCATTGAATACTATGAGAAGTTTGATGCTTGATGATTGTTTTGAGACATGAGGATGGTGATATTAGAGTCATGCTAGTTAAGTAGTTGTGAATTTGATAAATACTTGTGTTGAGGTTTGCAAGTCCCGTAGCATGCACGTATGGTAACCGTTGTGTGACAAATTTGAAGCATGAGGTGTTTCATTGATTGCTTTCCTTATGAGTGGCGGTCGGGGACGAGCGATGGACTTTTCCTACCAATCTATCCCCCTAGGAGCATGCGCGTAGTGCTTGGTTTTTGATGACTTGTAGATTTTTGCAATAAGTATTTGAGTTCTTTATGACTAATGTTGAGTCCATGGATTATATGCACTCTCACCCTTCCATCATTACTTGCCTCTTCGGTATCGTGCATTGCCCTTTCTCACCTCGAGAGTTGGTGCAAACTTCGCCGGTGCATCCAAAACCCGTGATATGGTACGCTCTGTCACACATAAACCTCCTTAAATCTTCCTCAAAACAGCCACCATAACTACCTATTATGGCATTTTCATAGCCATTCCGAGATATATTGCCATGCAACTTTCCACTGTTCCGTTCATCATGACACACATCATCATTGTCATATTGCCTTGCATGATCATGTAGTTGACATCATATTTCTGGCAAGGCCACCATGCATAATTTATCATACATGCCACTCTTAATTCATTGCCCATCCTGGTACACCGCCGGAGGCATTCATATAGAGTCATACTTTGTTCTAGTATCGAGTTGTAATCTTTGAGTTGTAAATAAATAGAAGTGTGATGATCATCATTATTAGAGAATTGTCCCGTGTGAGAAAAAAAAGAGAAAGTCCAAAAAAAGAGAAGGACCCAAAAAAACAAAAAATATGAGAGAAAAAGAGAGAAGGGGTAATGCTACTATCCTTTTACCACACTTGTGCTTCAAAGTAGCACCATGGTCTTCATGATAGAGAGTTCCTTATTCTGTCACTTTCATATACTAGTGGGAATTTTCATTATAGAACTTGGCTTGTATATTCCAACAATGGGTTTCCTCAAATGCCCTAGGTCTTCGTGAGCAAGCAAATTAGATGCACACCCACTTAGTTTCTTTTGTTGAGCTTTCATACATTTATAGCTCTAGTGCATTCGTTGCATGGTAATCTCTACTCCTCGCATTGACATCAATTGATGAACATCTCAATGGCCTGTTGATTAGCCGCTTCAATGTGGGACTTTCTCCCTTTTTGTCTTCTCCACACAACCTCCATCATCATATTCTATTCCACCCATAGTGCTATGTCCATGGCTCACGCTCATGTGTTGCGTGAAAGTTGAAAAAAGTTTGAGATTACTAAAATATGAAACAATTGCTTGGCTTGTCATCGGGGTTGTGAATGATGGAATCATTTTTGTGTGATGAAAATGAAGCATAGCCAAACTATATGATTTTGTAGGGATAAGCTTTCTTTGGCCATGTTATTTTGAGAAGACATGACTGCTTAGTTAGTATGCTTGAAGTATTATTATTTTTATGTCAATATTAAACTTTTATCTAGAATCTTTTGGATCTGAACATTCTTGCCACAATAAAGAGGATTACATAGATAAATATGTTAGGTAGCATTCCACATCAAAAATTCTGTTTTTATCATTTACCTACTCGAGGACGAGCAGGAATTAAGGTTGGGGATGCTTGATACGTCTCCAACGTATCTATAATTTTTGATTGTTCCATGTTATTATATTATCAACCTTGGATGTTTTATATGCATTTATATGCTATTTTATATGATTTTTGGGACTAACCTATTAACCTAGAGTCTAGTGGCAGTTTCAGTTTTTTCCTTGTTTTTGAGTATCGTAGAAAAGGAAAACCAAACAGAGTCCAATTAACCTGAAATTTCACGGAGATCATTTTTGGACAAGGATAAGCCCACGGAGTACCGGAGATGGGATAGAAGAGTCCCGGGGCCACCATGAGGGTGTGGGGCACGCCCTACCCCGTGGGCGCGCGCCCTACCTTGTGGCTGCCTCGGGGACCCCCTGACTTGTTCCCGACTCCAATACCTCTTATATAACCCCAAACTTCCAGAAATAAACCTAGATCGGGAGTTCCGCCGGCACAAGCCTCTGTAGCCACCGAAAACCAATCTAGACCCGTTCTAGCACCCAGCCGGAGGGGGGACTCCCTCTCCGATGGCCATCTTCATCATCCCGGCGCTCTCCATGACAAGGAGGGAATAGTTCACCCTCGGGGCTGAGGGTATTTACCAGTAGCTATGTGTTTGATCTCTCTCTCTCTCTCTCTCTCTCTCGTGTTCTTGATTTGGCACGATCTTGATGTATCGCGAGCTTTGCTATTATAGTTGGTTCTTATGATATTTCTCCCCCTCTACTCTCTTGTGATGAATTGAGTTTTCCCTTTTAAGTTATCTTATCGGATTGAGTCTTTAAGGATCAGAGAACACTTGATGTATGTCTTGCATGTGCTATGGTGACAATGGGATATCGTTTGATCCACTTGATGTATGTTTTGGTGATCAACTTGCGAGTTCCGTGACCTCGTGAACTTATGCATAGGGGTTGGCACACGTTTTCGTCTTGACTCTCTGGTATAAACTTTGGGGCAGTCTTTGAGGTTCTTTGTGTTGGTTGAATAGATGAATTTGAGATTGTGTGATGCATATCGTATAATCATACCTACGGATACTTGAGGTGATAGAGTATCTAGGTGACATTAGGGTTTTGGTTGATTTGTGTCTTAAGGTGTTATTCTAGTACGAATTCTAGGATATATTGAACGAAAAGAATAGCTTCGTGTTATTTTACTACGGACTCTTTAATAGATCGATCAGAAAGAATAACTTTGAGGTGGTCTCGTACCCTACAATAATCTCTTCATTTGTTCTTCGTTATTAGTGACTTTGGAGTGACTTTTTGTTGCATGTTGAGGGATAGTTATATGATCCAATTATGTTATTATTGTTGAGAGAACTTGCACTATTGAATGTATGAACCCTAGGCCTTGTTTCAACGCATTGAAATACCGTTTTCGCTCGCTTTTATCATTAGTTACCTTGCTGTTTTTATATTTTCAGATTACAAAAACCTATATCTACCATCCATATTGCACTTGTATCACCATCTCTTCATCGAACTAGTGCACCTATACAATTTACCATTGTATTGGGTGTGTTGGGGACACAAGAGACTCTTTTTTATTTAGTTGCAGGGTTGTTTGAGAGAGACCATCTTTATCCTACGCCTCCCACGGATTGATAAACCTAGGTCATCCACTTGAGGGAAATATGCTACTGTCCTACAAACCTCTGCACTAGGAGGCCCAACAATGTCTACAAGGGGAAGGTTGTGTAGTAGGCATCAATGATTTATCATGTTTGCTATTTTAACCTTCAACCAGGACCAGCCGCAGTCAAATTCAATTCAACTAAAGTTGGAGAAACAGACAACCGACAGCCACGTTTATGCAAAACTAGTTGCATGTCTGTCGGTGGAACCAGTCTCATGAATGTGGTAATGTATGGTTGGTCTGGGCCGCTTCATCCAACAATACCGCCGAATCAAAATAAGACATTGGTGGTAAGCAGTATAGCGATCACCGCCCACAATTCTTTATGTTCTACTCGTGCATATCATCTACGCATAGACCTGGATCGGATGCCACTGTTGGGAAACATAGCATGCAATTTCAAAATTTTCCTACGCTCATGCAAGATCTATCTAGGAGATGCATAGAAACGATAGGGGAAGAGTGTGTCCACGTACCTCTAGATCGAAAGCGGAAGCGTTTGACAACGCAGTTGATGTAGTCAAACTTCTTCTCGTTCCGAGCGATCAAGCACCGAACATACGACACCTCTGAGTTGTGCACACGTTCAGCTCGATGCCATCCCTCGAACTCTTGATCCAGCAAAGTGTCAAGGGAGAGTTTCATCAGCACAAAGGCGTGGAGACGGTGATGGTGAAGTGATCTACGTAGGGCTTCGCCTAAGCACTACGACAAGATGACCGGAGGCATAAACTGTCGAGGGGGGCGCCGCACACGGCTAACAATCGTTGTTGTGTTTCTAGTTGTGACCCCCTCATATATATTGGTTGGAGGGGAGGAGAGGCAACCAAGGGGGCGCCCCAAGTAGGAGGAATCCTACTTGGGCGCCTCCCAATTCGCCCCGCCCTTTCCATACTCATCCGGAGGGGGAAGGAGGGATGAGGGAAGGAAGGGGGAGGCCGAATCCCTCCCCTTCCTTTCTCCCTTATCCTATTTCCTCCCCCCTTATTTCGGCCTACATGCGGCGCACCAGCCCCTTAGGGCCAGTCTGTCCCCCTCTTGGCCCATTAAGGCCCGTATAGTTGCCCGGGGATGCCCGTAACCCCTTCCGGTGACCCGGTATGCACCTGGTACCCCCGGAACACTTCCGTGTCCGAATACCATCGTCCAATATATTAATATTTACCTCTCAACCATTTCGAGACTCCTCGTCATGTCCGTGATTGATACATCTCCAACGTATCTATAATTTTTTATTGTTCCATGCTATTATATTATCTATCTTGGATATTTTATATGCATTTGTATGCTATTTTATATGATTTTTGGGACTAAACTAATTACCTAGAGCCTAGTGCCAGTTTTTCCTTGTTTGTGAGTTTCACGGAAAAGAAATATCAAACGGAGCCCAATTGACATGAAACTTTATGAGGATTGTTTTTGGACCAAAAGAAGCCCACGGAGTACCGGAGATGCACCAGAGGAGTCCCGAGGCCTCCACAAGGGTGGATGGCGCCCCCACCCCCTAGGGTGCGTCCTCCAACCTTGTGGGCCCCTCATGGACTCCCCTAACTTGTTCTCGACACGAACACCTCTTATATATCCACAAACATCTAGAACAGAACCTAGATTGGGAGTTCCGCCGCCGCAAGCCTCTTTAGCCACCAAAAACCAATCGGGACCCGGTTTCGGCACCCTGCCGAAGGGGGAAATCATCACAAGTGGCCATCTTCATCATCCCAGCACTCTCCATGACAAGGAGGGAGTAGTTCACCCTCGGGGCTGATGGTGTGTACTAGTAGCTATGTGTTTGATCTCTCTCTCTCTCTCTCTCTCTCTTGTTTTCTTGATTTGGCACGATCTTGATGTACCGCCAGCTTTGCTATTATAGTTGGATCTTATGATGTTTCTCCCCCTCTACCTTCTTGCAATGGATTTAGTTTTCCCTCTGAAGTTATCTTATCGGATTGAGTCTTTAAGGATTTGAGAACACTTGATGTATGTCTGGCATGTGCTTATCTGTGGTGACAATGGGATATTCGCGTGATCTACTTGATGTATGTTTTGGTGATCAACTTGCGGGTTCTGTGACCTTGTGAACTTATGCATAGGGGTTGGCACACATTTTCGTCTTGACTCTCCGGTAGAAACTTTGGGGCACTCTTTGAAGTTCTTTGTGTTGTTTCGAATAGATGAATCTGAGATTGTGTGATGCATATCGTATAATCAAAGCAATGGATACTTGTGGTGACATTGGAGTATCTAGGTGACATTAGGGTTTTGGTAGATGTGTGTCTTAAGGTGTTATTTTAGTACGAACTCTAGGGCTGTTTGTGACACTTATAGGAATAGCCCAATAGATCGATCAGAAAGAATAACTTGAGCTAGTTTCGTATCCTACAATAATCTCTTCGTTTGTTCTCCGCTATTAGTGACTTTGGAGTGACGCTTTGTTGCACGTTGAGGGATTGTTATATGTTCTAATTATGTTATCATTGTTGAGAGAACTTGCACTAGTGAAAGTATGAACCCTAGGCCTTGTTTCCAAGCATTGCAATACCATTTTCGCTCACTTTTACTACTAGTTACCTTGCTGTTTTTATATTTTCAGATTACAAAAACCTATATCTACCATCCATATTGCACTTGTATCACCATATCTTTGCCAAACTAGTGCACCTATACAATTTACCATTGTATTGGGTTTGTTGGGGACACAAGAGACTCTTTGTTATTTGGTTGCAGGGTTGTTTGAGAGAGACTATCTTCATCCTATGCCTCCCACAGATTGATAAACCTTATGTCATCCACTTGAGGGAAATTGGTTGTTGTCCTACAAAACTCTGCACTTGGAGGCCCAACAATGTCTACAAGGATAAAGTTGCATAGTAGACATCAAGCTCTTTTCTGGCGCCATTGCCGGGGAGGTTAGTGATTGAATGTATATCTTTAGATCTTGCAATCGAATCTTTTAGTTTCTTGTTTTATCACTAGTTTAGTCTATAATAAAAGAAAACCACAAAAACGGAATTTTGGTAGCCTCATTTTCTTCATCTTTTTAATGTCTTCCGTGAAAATAAGGATTCCGATAATTGTGCTCAATTGCTAGAGGAAGAATGCAATAAAATGATTGGCAATAAATATTCGAATGATGAGCATGATTGCAATGTTGTTAGTATGAATTCTTTGAATATCGATGATGCTAATGATATGCAAAGCCACAAGCTTTGGGATGCTATGTTTCATGAAGATGATATTTTTTGTCCCCCTAGTTTTGATGATCAAATTTATTATGATAAAAGCATCCCTCCTATCTATGATGATTATTGTGATGACATGTATGCGATAAAGAATAATGATTTCCATGAAACTTGTCATCATGATTTTAATTTTCAATTGGATTATGCCTCACATGATAGTTATTTTGTTGAGTTTTCTCCCACTATTCCGAATGAGAAGAATTTTGCTTATGTGGAGAGTACTAAAATTTGTATGCGTGTGCATCATGAAAATAATGCTTTATGTGATGGTTATATTGTTTAATTCATTCATGATGCTTCTTAAAATTATTATGAGGGAGGAATATATGCTTGTAGGAGTTGCAATAATATCAAGTTTCCTCTCTATATGTTGAAAGTTTTGAAGTTGCACTTATTTTGCCTTCCTATGCTAGATGATTCTTGCTCCCATGAATGGTTTACTCAAAAAATCCCTATGCATAGGAAGTGGGTTAGACTTAAATGTGCTAGTCATATGCTTCATGATGCTCCCTTTATGTTTCAATTCTTATCTTCTATGTGAGCATCATTGCAATCATCATGCCTAGCTAAAAAGACATTAAAGAAAAGCACTTGTTGGGAGACAACCCAATATTTACCCCTACTATTTTGTGTCTTAACATGATTAAGCTACTGTAGTGATCATGTTTTATAGCTTTCGTTTCAATAAAGTGCCAACTAGGACATTTGGGATGATCTATAGTGATAGTTGATTTGATCTTGCTGAAAAACAGAAACTTTTGCACCCAGGAGATTAGTTTTCATTTTTAACAGA
This sequence comes from Triticum aestivum, assembly GCF_018294505.1. Lineage (NCBI taxonomy): Eukaryota > Viridiplantae > Streptophyta > Magnoliopsida > Poales > Poaceae > Triticum > Triticum aestivum. Next base: position 200,029,065 of record NC_057809.1, on the reverse strand, counting down.
AGCACGGTAGAATACTGACTCTTTTTGCAAAGGATAAGTCAACAAATTGCCTATGACTTCCTAATTTCTCAGGATTTTTGGAGTTACAGAAGTATTCGGGAGTTACAGATTACTACAGATTGTTCTTTTTTGAAAAATTCTGTTTTCGATGCATAGTTTGCCTATTTTCTAGTTTCTATGGCTTATATTGCTTAATATATATTGTAGAAATGATATGGTACAGTAGGCATCATGTGAGCAAAATTATGAATCTTGTCTTGACAGTACCTAAGTGGTGATTTGCTTTCTTATACTAATAGAGTTTATGAGTTTTCTGTTGAGTTTTGTGTTGTGAAGTTTTCAAGTTTTGGGTAAAGTTTTGATGGACTACGGAATAAGGAGTGGCAAGAGCCTAAGATTGGGGATGCCCAAGGCACCCCAATGTAATATTCAAGGACAACCAAGAGTCTAAGCTTGGGGATGCCCCGGATGGCATCCCCTCTTTCGTCCTCATTCATCGGTAACTTTACTTGGAGCTATATTTTTATTCACCACATGATATGAGTTTTGCTTCGACCATCATTTATTTTATTATGATTTGCTTGCTGTAATTTAGAGTAATTTTTTTCATATTTTATTTCAATAAAAAGTCAAGTATATCCTTTACCATGCTTGTTTTTTAAGTCCATATGTTGCTGTTTTAAAAATATAAAGTTTCTGTTATGTTTTGAATATTTCTGAGTTGTTAGAACATGATAAAATCTTAAAATTTTGAGACAATGGGTAACAACAAATTATCTAAAGTATTGTAATTTTTCAGAATTTTTGGAGTTAGGGAAATATGATTCCTCTTGCATTCTTTACAGACCGTTCTATTTAGACAGATTGATGTTATGTTTGCATTGTTTGCATGTGTTTGCTTGTTTAATGATTCTATTTGAGGATAGGAGTATTAAATATGCAGAGGCATTTAGTAGGCAATATCAAATTATAATTTTAGTGATTTTCTATAGTAGAGAATGATAAGGTTTATCATGGATTTATACTAACTTATCTCACGAGTTCTTATTGAGTTTTGTGTGGATGAAATTTTTAAGAACTAAGGAAAATGTGATATGAGAGGAATTAAGGAGACACAAAAGCTCAAGCTTGGGGATTCCCAAGGCATCCCTAGTTAATATTCCAAGAAGTCTCAAGCATCTAAGCTTGGGGATGCCCCGGTTGGCATCCCACCTTTCTTGTTCAACAATGATCGGTCAGTTTGGTTGAACCTAAGTTTTTGCTTCTTCACATGATATGTGCTATCCTTGCAATGTCATTTTATTTTGTTTTTCTTTCTGTTTGAATAAAGTACTTAAGATCTGAATTTTTATTTATGAGAAGGAGTCTTCACATAGTTACATAATTATTTAACTACACATTGATCTTCACTTATATCTTTTGGAGTAGTTTGTCATTTGCTCTAGTGCTTCACTTATATCTTTTTAGAGCTTGATGGTAGTTTTATTTTGAAGAAATTGTTGAACTCTCATGCTTCACTTATATTATTTTGAGAGTCTATAAATAGCATGGTAATTTTCTTAGGTTATGAATTTATTCCTAATATGATGGGCATCCAAGAGGGATATAATAAAAACTTTCATAATAAGTGCATTGAATACTATCAGAAGTTTGATTCCTTATGATTGTTTTGAGATATAAAGATGGTGATATTAGAGTCATGCTAGTGGGTAGTTGTCAATTTTAGAAATACTTGAGTTAAAGTTTGTGATTCCCGTAGGATGCACGTATAGTGAACCGTCATGTGATGAAGGCAGAGCATGATTTATTTATTGATTGTCTTCCTTATGAGTGGCGGTCGGGGATAAGCGATGGTATTTTCCTACCAATTTATCCCCCTAGGAGCATGCGCATAGTACTTTTTTTCGATGACAAATAGATTTTTGCAATAATTATGTGAGTTCTTTATGACTAATGTTGAGTCCATGGATTATAAGCACTCTCACCTTTTCGCCATTGCTAGCCTCTCCAGCACCGTGCAACTTTCGCTGGTACCACACACCCACCATATACGTTCCTCAAACCAGCCACCATACCTACCTATTATGAAATGTCCATAGCCATTCTAAGATATATTGCCATGGAACTTTCCATCGTTCTGTTTATTATGACACGCTCCATCATTGTCATATTGCTATGCATGATCATGTAGTTGACATCGTATTTGTGGCAAAGCCAGCGTTCATAATTCTTTCATACATGTCACTCTTGATTCATTGCACATCCCAGTACACCACCGGAGGCATTCATATAGAGTTATATTTTGTTCTTAGTATTGAGTTGTAATTCTTGAGTTTTAAGTAAATAAAAGTGTGATAATCTTCATTATTAGAGCATTGTCCCATGTGAGGAAAGGATGATGGAGACGATGATTCCCCCACAAGTCGGGATGAGAATCCGGACGAAAAATAAAAAAACAAAAAAGAGGCAAGAAAAAGAGAAGGACCAAACAAAAAAACAAAAAAATGAGAGAAAAAGAGAGAAGGGGCAATGCTACTATCCTTTTACCACACTTGTGCTTCAAAGTAGCACGACGATCTTCAAGATAGGGAGTCTCCTATGTTGTCACTTTCATATACTACTGGGAATTTTTCATTATAGAACTTGGCTTGAATATTCCAATGATGGGCTTCCTAAAAATGCCCTAGGTCTTCATGAGCAAGCAAGTTGGATGCACACCCACTTAGTTTTCTTTTGAGCTTCCATAGACTTATAGCTCTAGTGCGTCCATTGCATCGCAATCCCTACTCACTCACATTGATATCTATTGATGGGCATCTCCATAGCCCATTGTTACGCCTAGTTGATGTGAGACTATCTCCTTCTTTTTGTCTTCTCCACAACCACCATATTCTATTCCACCTATAGTGCTATGTCCATGGCTCACGCTCATTTATTGCGTGAAAGTTGAAAAAGTTTGAGAACATCAAAAGTATGAAACAATTGCTTGGCTTGTCATTGGGGTTGTGCATGATTTGAATATTTTGTGTGATGAAGATGGAGCACAGCCAGACTATATGATTTTGTAGGGATAAGCTTTCTTTGGCCATGTTATTTTGAATAGACATAATTGCCTTGTTAGTATGCTTGAAGTATTATTGTTTTTATGTGAATATTAAACTTTTGTTTTGAATCTAATGGATCTGAATATTCATGCCACAATAAAGAAAATTACATGGATAGATCTGGCATTCCACATCAAAAATTCTGTTTTTTTATCATTTACCTACTCGAGGACGAGCAGAAATTTAGCTTGGGGATGCTTGATACGTCTCCAACGTATCTATAATTTTTTATTGTTCCATGCTATTATATTATCTATGTTGGATGTTTTATATGAATTTATATGCTATTTTATATGATTTTGGGACAAGCCTATTAACCTAGAGCCCAGTGCCAGCTTCTGTTTTTTTCCTGGTTTTTGAGTTTCGCAGAAAAGGAATATCAAACGGAGTCCAATTGACCTGAAACTTTACGACGATTGTTTTTGGACCAATAGAAGCCTACGGAGTACCGAAGATGCACCAGAGGAGTCCCGGGGCCTCCACAAGGGTGGAGGGCGCCCCCACCCCCCTAGGGAGCGCCCTTCGACCTTCTGGGCCCCTCATGGACCCCCTGACTTATTCTCGACACCAACACCTCTCATATATATCCCCAAACCTCCAGAATAGAACCAAGATTGGGAGTTCCGCTGCCGCAAGCCTCTGTAGCCAAGAAAAACCAATTGGGGCCCTATTCCGGCACCCTACAGGAGGGGAAAATCATCACCGGTGGCCATCTTCATCACCCCGGCGGTCTCTATGACGAGGATGGAGTAGTTCACCCTCGGGGCTGGGGGTTGTACCAGTAGCTATATATTTGATCTCTCTCTCTCTCTCACTCTCTCTCTCTCTCTCACTCTCTCTCTCTCTCGTGTTCTTGATATGGCACGATCTTGATGTACTGTTAGCTTTGCTATTGTAGTTGGATCTTATGATGTTTTCCCTCTCTACCTTCTTGTAATGGATTGAGTTTTCCCTCTGAAGTTATCTTATCAGATTGAGTCTTTAAGCATTTGAGAACACTTGATATATGTCTTGCACGTGCTTATCCGTGGTGACAATGGGATATTCACGTGATCTACTTAATGTATGTTTTGGTGATCAACTTGCGGGTGTTGTGACCTTGTGAACTTACGCATAGGGGTTGGCACACGTTTTCGTCTTGACTCTCCAGTAGAAACTTTGGGGCACTCTTTGAAGTTCTTTATGTTGGTTTGAATAGATGAATCTGAGATTGTGTGATGCATATCGTATAATCAATCCCGCGGATACTTGTGGTGACATTGGAGTATATAGGTGACATTAGGGTTTTGGTTGATGTGTGTCTTAAGGTGTCATTTTAGTAAGGGCTGTTTGTGACACTTATAGGAATAGCCTAATAGATCGATCAGAAAGAATAACTTTGAGGTGGTTTCATACCCTACAATAATCTCTTTGTTTGTTCTCCGCTATTAGTGACTTTGGAGTGACTCTTTGTTGCACGTTGAGGGATTGTAATATGATCTCATTATGTTATCATTGCCGACAGAACTTGCACAAGTGAAAGTATGAACCCTAGGCTTTGTTTCTAAGCATTGCAATATTGTTTTTGCTCACTTTTACTACAAGTTACCTTTCTGTTTTTATATTTTCAGATTACAAAAACCTATATCTACCATCCATATTGCACTTGTATCACCATCTCTTCGCCGAACTAGTGCACCTATACAATTTACCATTGTATTGGGTGTGTTGGGGACACAAGAGACTCTTTGTTATTTGCTTGCAGGGTTGCTTGAGAGAGTTCATCTTCATCCTACGCCTATCACGTATTGATAAACCTTATGTCATCCACTTGAGGAAAATTTTATACTATCCTACAAAACTTTGCGCTTGGAGGCCCAGCACGAGTCTACAAGAAGAAGGTCGCATAGTAGACATCAGTGATCTTGTCCGGGACTTCGAACAACATTCGGTCACCAAATCACATAACTCATATAATACAAAATCGTCATGGAATGTTAAGCGTGCAGACCCTATGGGTCGAGAACTATGTAGACATGACCGACAGACCTCTCCGGTCAATAACCAATAGGGGAACCTAGATGCTCATATTGGTTCCCACATATTGTACAAAGATCTTTATCGGTCGTACCGTAATGACAACATACATTATTCCCTTTGTCATCAGTATGTTACTTGCCCGAGATTAGATCGTCGGTATCTTCATACCTAGTTCAATCTCGTTACCGGCAAGACTCTTTACTCGTTCCGTAATACATCATCCCGCAACTAAATCATTAGTCACATTGCTTGCAAAGCTTATTATGATGTGCATTACCGAGAGGGCCCAGAGACACCTCTCCTATACTAGGAGAGACAAATCCTAATCTCGATCAATGCCAACCCAACAAACACCTTCGGAGATACCTATAGAGCATCTTTATAATCACCCAGTTACGTTGTGACGTTTGATAGCACACAAGGTATTCCTCCGGTATCCAGGAGTTGCATAATCTCATAGTTGAAGGAATATGTATATGACCTGAACAAAGCTATAGCAATAACACTGAACGATCAACATGGTAAGCTAATGGAATGGTCTTCTCCATCACATTATTCTCCTAATGATGTGATCCCCTTTATCAAATGACAACACATGTCTATGGTTAGGAAACTTAACCATCTTTGATTAAAGAGCTAGTCTAGTAGAGGCTTACTAGGGACACAGTGTTTTGTCTATGTATCCACACATGTATCATGTTTCTAGTTAATACAATTCTAGCATGAATAATAAACATTTATCATGATATAAGGAAATATAAATACCGACTTTATTATTGCCTCTAGGGCTTATTTCATTCAAAAACCATGACGAGCCCCGTGGGGGTATGTAGAAATGGCAATGCTTTTGACTAGATGTTATTATTCCTGGTTCGGTGTCGGGATCGTGTATCTCGCCCTGGCATGGTGTTCCTTTTCGTTCTCGCGGTAGCTTAGTGCTCTACGCCGACAGGACCCAGTCCCCATGCGGGCTTCAGCCACCTCTAGTATGCCTGGTCGCGATGCCATGGTCAAGGCCAGGAGGTGAGAAACCCGAGGTTCAGAAAGAGCCCCTGAGGCGCAATGCTCAGGGGGTCCACTTTAGCGCGCAAGCGGCTTCTTGAAGACCGAAAGGGAAATGTCCTCGCCTGAGTGAGATTGCGAGAGTCAAAATGCTGAATTGTGAGGTTTACGCCGGCGTGTATGGGGTGACTTATCTCGGCGAGCCCGTGGTGGTCCTTTGGCTGCGGAGGCAAGCTTCCTGTCTGAGGTCAATCTTCGTACCTCTCCTGGTGGTCCTCCCGGGCAGAACATGCCAACTTCCTCTTCCTTGCTCATCTGGGTGCTCTACGTCCCGAGGTCTCGGTGCTCAGGCGAGGCTCAGCCGCCGCTAGTATGCCAGGTCATGATGCCGTGGTCATGGCCAGGGGGTGAGGGCTCGAGAACCGGTAGGAGCCCCTGAGGCGAGATTCTCAGGAGCCCGCCTTTTAACATGCAAGCGATTTGCGTGAAAAAAGAGTGGCCGACCCTGAGGGGATGCTGCGTCCCGGGGGGACGGGCAGCGTCGCTGATGGTCCATGCTCCGGTGGTTCCTACGAGTTATTTGAAATAGGAAACACGGGGCGCCACTGCACTTGCTATCTTGCTAATGATCTTTCCGCAAGAAGACGAAGGCACTTAAGGACTCGATGAGGTGACGTACGCGGGGCAAGCCGCCAGCCAGAGCTCGGTCTCTTAGGTTCATGAGCGCTGCAGGGACGGACCCAAGCATAGGCGTTGTGCCAGTAGCCCCCATTGTAGGGCGAGTAAGGGGCGGGTTCAGCAACAGGGATAACTCTATAGGTAACGAAACATCGGGGATAACGACGATAGCCATGATAACCTGAGCATGCATGCTGGTCCAGAATACATGAAATAAACAAGGTGTGGCTATGGGGCTGGCCCCAACAGCTCGAGGATAATGCAGCCCGAGGGGCACCCTCGATTGAACAAACCGAAAAGTGTCACCTGGCACTGTTGTTGAAGAAGTGTTGGAGTAGCTGAAGACGCGTGCCGCAGAAGCCGTTCCTCACGAGTCGCCCGACTCCTGAGCCTTGTGAGGCTTCGGAGGCCCGGGGGACTCGCGAGGGTCTGTCACCTCCTCCATCTGGTCCGCCTTGCGCTTGGCCTCGTGAGCCTCCAGGACAGCCCGCACGTGGCGCTGGTGCGCAGAAGCAGCGCTCGGTAGACCGAAAGGCCTGCGAACGTAGCTGTGTAGCGGGCCCTCGCGCCGGCCAATGTGGGATGGCCAGAAGAGCTCCTCAGATGCGGCTCTGCTGAGCCCTGGGATGTTGACGTAGGCGTGTAGCTCGCTGCCTTCACCAGGGGAAGGAGTTGCACTGGGTGGAGCAAGGCGACGCTCGCCCCGCATGGCTCTTGCTTCTTGAAGATCCTCGATTGCTTTGGTGATGAACTCCTGGGTGCCTGGCGCCTCGCGCCCTGCGCTCTTCTCACGGAAGCATGCGTTGAAGCACGCCTCCACATGGTGCCCGAATGCCTCCCTCGCGATGCTGGCCAAGTCGGAGGCCCTCCAGAGGAGACCCCCGGGCCCAACCTAAGAGGGGCGTCGGGCGCGCCTTCCTATGCGAGAGGGAAAGGCGCCCCATTAGTGGGCGTGGGGCCTGAGTCATAGTCATCAGAAGCCCCATCCTCCCAAGATCCTCGACACAGCAGATGCTTCTTCTTCTTGCAGATGACCTCAGGGGGGTAGGTGGCGCCTTCGTCCTCCGGGTTCTCGACCGCTGCAGCTTGGTAGGCACGCTCGAGGGAGCACACTGCATCCTTTTCATCACAGGTGACCATGATGATGCCGCTGCTCCCTGGCATCTTGAGGACATTGTAGCCGTGGTGAGTCACGACCATGAACTTGGCCAGAGCTAGATATCCAAGGATGGCATTGTATGGTAGGCCAATGTGGGCGACGTCGAAGTCAATGAGCTCAGTGTGGTAGTTGTCATGCTTGCCAAAGGTGACGGGGAGGCGGATCTGCCCTATGGGGACGGTGGAGCCGTCGGTCACCCCCGGGAAAGGCCTGTTAGGCTGAAGCTGGTCGTACAGCACCTGGAGCGTGTCGATAGTCTTGACAGAGAGAACATTGAGCCCGGTGCCGCCATCGCTGCGTGTCTTGGTGACAAGGACGTTGCTGATGGTGGGTGAGCAGAGCATTGGAAGCGCACTGGCAGTGGCCGCACACTTGAGGTGGTCAGCAAAGTTGAAGGTCATGGTGTACTTGGACCACCTGAGCAGACGCGACGCCTCGAGCTTGGGGAGGGCCGCGTTCACCTCGCGAGCGAACTTCTTGAAGATGCTATGGGAGGCGGGTGCCTGAGTGCTGCCTAGGATGCAACTCCCAAATACCGGAGGAACACCTTGTGTGCTATCAAGCGTCACAACGTAACTGTGTGATTATAAAGATGCTCTACAGGTGTCTCTGATGGTGTTTGTTGAGTTGGAATAGATCGAGATTAGGATTTGTCACTCCGTGTATTGGAGAGGTATCTTTGGGTCCTCTCAGTAATGCACATCACTATAAGCCTTGCAAGCAATGTGACTAATGAGTTAGTTATGTGATGATACATTAAGGAACGAGTAAAGGGACTTGCCGGTAACGAGATTGAACTAGGTATGATGATACCGACGATCGAATCTCGGGCGAGTAACATACCGATGACAAAGGGAATGATGTATGTTGTTATGTGGTTTGATCGATAAAGATCTTCGTAGAATATGTAGAAGCCAATATGAGAATCCAGGTTCCGCTATTGGTTATTGACCGAAGATGTGTCTCGGTCATGTCTACATAGTTCTCGATCCTGTAGGGTCCGTACGCTTAATGTTCGATGACGATTTTTATTATGAGTTATGTGATTTGATGACCGAAGTTTGTTCGGAGTCCCGGATGAGATCACTGACATGACGAGGAGTCTCAAAATGGTCGAGAGGTAAAGATTTGTATATTGGAAGGTTATATTCGGACATCGGAATGGTTTTGAGTAATTCAGATATTTTACCGGAGTAACGGGGGGTTACTGGAACCCCCCGGGGCAAGTATTGGGCCTATTGGGCCATATTGGAGGATAGGAGGAAGGCCACGTGAGGAGGCGCGTGCCCCCCTTTCCCAAACCGAATTGGACTGGGGGAGGGGCGGCCCCCCTCTTTCCTTCTCCCTCTCTCTCTCCCTTCCCCTTTTCCTCTCCGGTGGAAGGAAGGAGGGGGGCCGAATCCTACTTGGACTAGGAGTCCAAGTAGGACTTCCCCCCATGGCGCGCCCCCTTTGGCGGGCTGAGGGAGTCCTGGACTAAGGGGTCCTCGGGCGTCCGGCCTGTTGGGCATGGGCCGGACTGATGGGCTATGAAGATACAAGACCAAAGACTCTCACCCGTGTCCGGATGGGACTCTCCTTGGCGTGGATGGCAAGCTTGGCGTTCGGATATGAAGATTCCTCTTTTATGTAACCGACTTTTTACAACCCTAGTTCCCTCCAGTGTCTATATAAACCAAAGGGTTTAGTCTGTAGAGACAAGGATAATGACATAGGCTAGATGTAACGCCCACGATGCGGCTATATCTCCCACATGTCGAAGCATGACTTAGAGGCATAACCGCATAGTAGGCATGTTGCAAGAGGGGTAATCTTTACACATCCCATGTACTGAATATGAAAGGGATAAAGAGTTGGCTTACAAGCGCCACTTCACACAATACATGAATATAGCATTACATCATCCATATACAATCAAGGTCCGACTACGGAACCAAATAAAGAAAGACAACCCCTAATGCAATAGATCCCCAATCGCCCCGACTAGGCTCCACTATTGATCAACTAGAAAAGAAACAACACAACAAACACGATCTTCATCGAGCTCCCACTTGAGCTCAGCTACGACATCTGCACTGGTATCATCGGCACCTGCAACTGTTTGAAGTAATCTGTGAGTCACGGGGACTCAGCAATCTCACACCCTCGCGATCAAGACTATTTAAGATTATGGGTAAGAAAGGGTAGTGAGGTGGATCTGCAGCAAGCACTAAGCATATATGGTGGCTAACATACGCAAATAAGAGCGAGAAGAGAAGCAAAGCACGGTCGTGAACTTGAAGTGATCAAGAAGTGATCCTGAAACTACTTACGGTCATGCATAACACATGAACCGTGTTCACTTTCCGGACTCTGCTGGAAAGAGACCATCACAGCTACACACTCAGTTGATGCATTTTAATTAAGGTAAGTATCAAGTTATCTACAACCGGATATTAACATATTCCCATCTGCCCATAACCGCGGGCACGGCTTTCGAAAGTTCAAAACCCTGCAGGGGTGTCCCAACTTAGCCCATCACAAGCTCTCACGGTCAACGAAGGATATTCCTTCTCCCAGGAAGACCCGATCAGACTCGGAATCCCGGATACAAGACATTTCGACAATGGTAAAACAGGACCAGCAAAGCCACCCGAATGTGCTGACAAATCCCGATAGGAGCTGCACATATCTCGTTCTCAGGGCACACCGGATGAGCAAGACGTCGGGTTAGCATAGACCCAGGTTGCCCAGGGGGCGTTGGACATCGCTCAGGTTGGACCAACACTTAGAGAAGCACTAGCCCGGGGGGGGGGGGGGGGTTAAAAAAAGATGACCCTTGGGTTAGCCGACCCAAGGGAAGGGTAATAGGTTGTTAGGCAAATGTAGAACTAATTAAGGTTGGGCCTTGCTGGAGGAGTTTTATTCAAAGCAAACTGTCAAGGGGCTCCCATTATAACCCAACCGCGTAAGGAACGCAAAATCAAGGAACATAACACCGGTATGACGGAAACTAGGGCGGCAAGAGTGGAACAAAACACCAGGCATAAGGCCGAGCCTTCCACCCTTGACCAAGTATATAGGTGCATTAAATTAAATAAGAGATATTGTGATATCCCAAATAATAATTCATGTTCCAACATGGAACAAACTCCATCTTCACCTGCAACTAACAACACTATAAGAGGGGCTGAGCAAAGCGGTAACATAGCCAAACAACGGTTTGCTAGGACAAGGTGGGTTAAAGGCTTGACATGGCAATATGGGAGGCATGATATAGCAAGTGGTAGGTATCATGGCATAGCAATAGGTCGAGCAACTACCAAGCAAAGATAGAAGTGATTTCGAGTGTATGGTCATCTTGCCTGAGATCCCGCAAGGAGGAAGAATGAGTCCATGAATAAGATAAATGGACGTAGTCGAACGGATCCTCACAAACGCGACATTATCGGAACTAACCCGAAGAAGCAACACCGGAAAGAAGCAAGCAACATAGTAAACAACCATCACATAATCATGGCACGATGCACAACCAAGTATGATGCATGTCCGGTTTAATGAAGCATGGCATGGCAAAGTGCACAAGCAAAACTACAAGTTAAGTGGAGCTCAATATGCAACGAGTTGCATATTGACGAAACACCATGTGACTTATTTAGTTCCCTCTCGTTTATGTACTCAACAATATTAAATGTTGATCAACATGGCAAGAGGTGAAGCATAACAAAACTACCTATCTAGGCAAGTTTAAATGAGGCCGGAAACATCAAACAACGACTCTGGTAAACCCCCACATGCAAAATTTAGAGTTGGTACTGTTCTGCCCTAAACATAATTTTAGAGTTGTTAAACATGCTAGATGAGTGCACCATGTTAAACTAGGCATTTTTATACCCCATTTACATATAAATTTTGTTAGGTTTGGAGCTACGGTTATTTAGTTATGAAATAAAGCATTTTTGCATGGCATATGAGCAAAATTTGTCAAACAACATTTTAAACATGTTAAACATGGATGAAAGTGGCATATTATTAAACTAGATGAAATCCTAAGCATATTACATATAAAGTTTGTTTTAATCCGATGCACGGTTGATGAGTTATTAAATGCATGAACATGAGGGTTTTTCTATAAAACTGCAGTCTGTGGATAATTAGCAAATTCGCAGGTCAGGGAAAAAATGCTATCGGGCCGAAACTTCAGGCTGGCCAAATAGTAGAAATAAAACAAAAGGAGGGGCGCTATGGGTGGCCTCACCCATGGGCTTCGGCCCGTTTGAGGAGGAGGGGGTAGGCCGGCTCGCTCGGGCAGAGTTGGGCCAGGGCACTGGAGATGCGGGGCAGGACAAGGCCGAGGAGAGGCGGGCCGTGGCACTCGTCCATGCTGACACCAGATCGAGTCAACGAGGGGCAGCGCTCGTCCTGTTGCACGAAGCAGAGGAGCGAGTGGGCGTCATGGCTGCAGGCAGGGAACGACGACGCTCGATGCAGGACGACGGAGGCGCGACAGCGACGGGACTTGCAGCGGCGGTTGGATGGACTTGGCGCACGGAGGATGACCAGGAATGGCGGGATCTGGCCGGGTCCTGGGCGTGGACGAGGGCTAGAGGCGGGGCATGGCGCATGATCCGTTGACGCGGCTGGATCCGGACATGGAGGTCGTCGGGCTCTCATTCCCTGCCGGATCAAAGCGGAGGCAGGCCGGCGGACTTGGAGCTCCAGGCGGTGGCGGCTTCCTTTGGTTCCCCTATCCAAGGCGAGGGAGAGAGAGAGTTACGGGGAGAGGCGGGAGGCAACGAGAAGAAACAGGAGCGAGGAGGAGCGACGGGGAGGTCCTGGCCTGATGGCGGCAGTGTTGCTCACGGACGAGCCGCGGCTCTGGGTGATCCTGCTCGGGCCCAACCGCGGAGGGGCGTGGGGATGGATCGAGAGGAGGAGCTCGCTGGTTGGGTTGGTGGTGAAAACGAGGAGGAGATGGATTTGGTTCGAGGAATGGGGATCCCGAGGTGGGAGATGGGTGCGGCGGCGGTGGCAAGGACAAACTTCCTAGATTTTAGGGTTTGGTCTAAAAGGACTAGGGGTCTATATCTAGAAGAAATGGGTGATGATTTGGATCCTCCGATCATGATCGGGCGATTCGGAATAAATGGGTTAGGGAGACCAAATATGAAAACGGAGATATTTTGTGGATGTTTGGGGATGTTCCAGACCCATCGGTCACGACTGTTCGGGTCGGGTCCGGGACAATTTCCGGACACGTGCGAGGGGTTGATGCATTGCGCAAAGAGGGGTAGGCTGGGCCTAGGTGGACTATGAGGAAGGGCTTGGCCTGAGAGGAAAGAGGAGGAATGCAGCCCGACAACTGTTTCCAGGGACCGAAAACGTCCGACGATAGACCGACTATAATGCCGCTATAGTTTAATGGTTGGGCTATCAAACGAGCTCCGAACGCGATGAAACTTGGCATGAGGCCTACTCACAACAAAACAACACCGCATGCCAACTTTCAACCAATTCCGAGAACATTTTCCAGCCACTTATAAAATAATATTTCGGACATGCCGCGGGCACATGTAAGTGTGGCTGGGCTCAGAACGGGCAACGGAAGGAACTGAGAAACCCGGGCGAATGCAAGTTTTGAAAACATGATGATGCAATGCACATGATGACAAGACAAGATGCAACACGCAAGAGAATGACATGAAAACGATAGCGAATAACTGGAGGAAACCTGGCACATCGGTCTTGGGGCGTCACACTAGACTTCTAAGGTTTTAGCCATTATGATCTTGTGGTAGATCAACTCTTGTAATACTCATATTCATCAAGATCAATCAAGCAGGAAGTAGGGTATAACCTCCATAGAGAGGGCCCGAACCTGGGTAAACATTGTGTCCCCTGTCTCCTGTTACCATCAACCTCCAACGCACAGTTCAGGATCCCCTACCCGAGATCCACCGGTTTTGACAGCGACATTGGTGCTTTAATTGACACTTCCACTATGCCGTCATCGGAAGGTTCGATGGCTCCATCCATCACCTACAACAACGCTGCCCGGGGGGATGTCTTTCTCCCTGGACAGATATTCGTATTCGGTGCCTTTGCACTACGGGCCAACTCGCTTGGCCATCTAGAGCAGATCAACAGCTACGCCCCTGGCCGCCAGGTCAGGTTTGGAAGCTTGAACTACATCGCTGATATCCGCGGAGACTTGATCTTCGATGTATTTGAGCCCATGGCAGCTGCTCCCTGCCATTGCGATGAACATGACCTAGATCTATCATCGAACTATACCCAGGAGATTGCGCCTGTAAGCGCTCTAGCCCTAGATCCAAAGCAGCTTGCGCCATCCGAAGATGGGAGGCTTGACCCCGCCACGGAAGCCGCAGACTCAGCAGCGTTGGCTCAGCCACACACAGACCCCACCTCGAGCGGGATCTATGTCACCGGACCCCCGGATTCATCTCCGGTCACTGGCTCCGAACTACATGCATCTGCGTCTGCTGAGCCCTACCCGGCGCCGATCGTTGAATTCAGCTCCGCGGACATCTTCCGGCAATCACCTCTAGGGGATGTGCTAAACTCACTAAAAACCCTCTCTTTAGCAGGGGACTCACAGCCGAACTATATCCGGTTTGAACTGGGGGCTGATGACGGGGAATTTCTCTTCCCACCCACCTCCCACTTAATAGCCACTGTCGAAGATCTAACCGACATGCTCGACTACGACTTTGGAGACATCGACGGTATGGACGACGATGCTGAAGAGGAGCAGGCTCAAATCCCGCCATTTACCGGGCGCTGGACAACCACTTCCTCCTACGATGTATACATGGTGGATACACCTAAGGAAGTTAACGACGATGACAAAGAAGACCCAGTGGAAAATAAACCCCCTGCGATACAGCCAAAGCACCTACGACAGCGGCGCCGCTCTAAGTCACGCCGTGAAAAAGACAGCAATACCAGCACAAGAGAAAATAATACTCTAGACGATGCCGGAAATAATGAAGGCCCCACTGAGCCAGCTTTCGAACAGGATGAACAGGAAGATGGGCGAGTTAGCCCTGACGAACAGGTTGCAAACGAAGACTCGGAGGGCAGTACCTATCTTCCACCCTCCCAGGACGAGGTGAGCCTCGGCGGCGAAGACTTTATCGTGCCTGAGGAACCTCTCGAGCAGGAGCGCTTTAAGAAATAGCTAAGAGCCACTACAAGGAGCCTGAAAAAGAAGTAGCAACAACTTCAAGCTGATCGAGATTTGCTCAACGATAGAAGGACTGATGTCCTGGCAGCAGAAGAATACGGCCTCGAGTGCCCAACCAAAAGTTACCCGAAGCGTAAACTGCTACCCCAATTTGATTACAAGGCACTTGAGCCCGTACCATCAGCGCATAATGCGATTGAACGACCACCATGCGGCCAAGAAAAAATGGCAACTCACGCCGAACACCGGCCCATCCTACCTCGCCATAAGGGTAGAGACAAAACTTCTCAGGAATACACGTATGATCTCTGGCAGGGCCAGAAGAATAAAGAAGGCCCGGCCAGATCGATCTACGGATCACGGGGGCATGTCCCGACGTGCGACGACGGCCATCAAGCCGAACATGGCAAGCACAATTACGCCCGAGCCGAAAAACAAGACAGACTCCATCCGAACTATGTCGTGACCTGGCCCGATATAGAGGTGCTGCACACCCTCTTTGCTTCACTGATGAAGTGATGGAGCATGAATTCCCAGAAGGGTTTAAAACCATGAACATCGAATCATACGACGGAACAATAAATCCTATGTATGGACCAAAGATTTTCTTCTCCATATCCACATGGCCCACAGTGATGACCTCGACGCCATCAAATACCTTGCACTAAAACTAAAGGGACCAGCGCGACACTGGCTAAATAGCCTTCCAGAGAACTCCGTCGGCAGCTGGGAAGACTTGGAAGACGCCTTTCGTGATAACTTCCAAGGTACATATGTCGAGCCACCAGATGCTGATGACTTAACTCACATCATCTAGCAGCCCGAAGAGTCAGCCAGGAAGTTCTAGACTAGGTTCCTAATTAAAAAGAACCAAATTGTCAATGTTTCGACGCGAAGGCCTCGCAGCCTTTAAACATAGCATCCGAGATGAGTGGCTTGCTCACCACCTCGGTCAAGAAAAACCAAAATCCTTGGCAGCCCTTACCGCTCTAATGACCCACTTTTGCACGGGAGAAGACAGCTGGGTTGCTCATACAAGCAACAGCACCAGCGATCCGGGCACTTCCGAAGTCCGAGACGGCAACGGCATGCCACGACGCAATAAACACAAAAGTTGCAATGACAATGAAAGAGCGCAAGACACGGCGGTCAATGCCTGATTCAGAGACTCTAGACCCGGTCAAAGGAAAAAGCCATTCAAGGCAAATAGAGACGGACCATCCAATCTAGACAAAATATTGGATCGGCCCTGCCAGATTCACGGCACCCCCGATAAACCAACTAGTCACACCAACAGAAGTTGTCGGGTCTTCAAACAAGCCGGTAAGCTTAATTCTGAACAACAAGGGAAGGGGCCGCCCTAGTGACAGCGATGACGAAGAGACTCGCCAGCCAAATACCGAGGGTCAGAAGCAATTTCGCCCCGAAGTAAAAACCGTAAACATGGTATACGTGACGCACACCCCCGCAGGGGAACGCAGGCGTGCACTACGGGACGCATACGCCATAGGGCCGCCCCCCAAATTTCGCCATATCCATCCCGAAGGTTTAGCAGCCACAGTTGAAGTACCAAGCGGACTCATTAAGCCACATTACTGATCGGCCATTTCAGCCGTCGGCCTCTATTAATGTCAGGACCCCGATCCTAAGTCACACCGATCTAGCATGTAACACATCATATCACTTTGCGGCCTCACGCACGGTATTCCCACGGGTGCCACCTTACCTGGCCCGGGACCGTTTGCGCTTTTTGGCTCACGTATATGATAGTGTCGCTAGCATCCATATGACAAAGAACCCGGGCTGACATGGCTAGTCGTGAACCCAAAGTGGCACTAACTTACAGGGACAGGCATCCATGACCCAGCATCGAACGTGTCGGTCATCAGCGAGTGAATCCAGGCTGTAGCACTGGGCTAGCAGGACTCCGGTGAACCGGGCTGTAGCGGGCTAACAGGACTCTGGTATTCATCGCGTGACATTTCCCCGAAGGGACAGACACAGGAACGAAGAAGGACACATGCCGGCCAGCCTAAGTGTTCCGGAGCAGTAGCAAGCTACCATGGCATCGGTGGAAGCACTAGGAGACATTTCCCGGTAAGAGAGGCTACTAAGAATAAACAACTAGATAGTCAGATCCCACACATACCAAGCATTTCAATAACATACACACAATATGCTCGATATGTGCAAACACAACATGGCATCACAACATGACTCTACGACTCAAGTATTTATTCAATAGGCTCCGAGGAGCGAGATATTACAAACATGGGTCTCATGACCCAACAATCAGAGCATACAAATCAAAGCACAAGCGGAAGCTATCATGTCTGGGTACAGACATCTATAACTGAAAAAGCCTGAGAAGCCTGACTATCTACCAGATCCTGCCGGGGCACAAGATCGTAGCTGAGGTAACAAGCTAAACGTCGAAGTCCACGCGAAACTACTAGTGAGACCGAAGTCTCTCTGCAAAAACATAAAATAGGCAAACGTGAGTACAAATGTACCCAGCAAGACTTACATCAGAACTAACTACATATGCATCATTATCAACAAAGGGGATGGTGGGGTTTAACTGCAGCAAGCCAGCTTTGACTCGGTGGCTATCCTGAACTACGACTGCAATGTAACTCTTTTGAGGTGGCGCACACGAGTCCACATATTCACCATATCAATACACCACTATGGATCCACTCCCGTCTCCCTACGAGAGCGCCATCCATAGCACTCACGCTTATCTTGCGTATTTTAGAGTATCCACTTTCACTTGTCTATGAACTGATATAAGCAACCCAGAAGTCCTTTACCGTGGACACGGCTATTCGAATAGATGATGTTAACCCTGCAGGGGTGTACTTCTTCATACATGTTTCCACCACTTAGCGTCTGCACACGACATGTGCTCGGCAGACTTCAAGCGAAAGCCGACGTGGGTGTAGACCACGACCTACCTAAACACCTAAGTCTCTGGTCCAGGTTTATCGCCTATTCGGGTTCCATCCATGAGGAGATCCGGCCGGAGTTTCGCTCACAGCCCCAAACGATGTGAACAGGGTTCCCGAGATACCAAACGGGCATCCGATACACCATGCCACGTACCTACCGCATCACAGCCCACCCCTACGGTCAGCGCTGTCCACGGCCTCCAGTAAGCTACAAACACCAGAAACTACTTGCAACTCCTGGACAGAGGACTAGGGTGAATAAGAAGTCGAGCGGGGTCATATTTCAGGGCCCAATGTATGGTAGTAGCTGAATCATGGATCACAAACACAGAACTCAGTTCCTGAGGACGGCTGCAATGAGACAACCCACCATGTACTCCTACATGGCCTCTCACCGCTACCTTTACCAAAACGTGTTCACACACTTAGCTCACACACAGTAGGACATGTTCACACGCCTCTGATTCATCCCCGATGAATCAGACCTGACTCAACTCTAAGCAGTAGCAGGCATGACAAGCAAGCATGAATGAGTAGGCACAACAGGGCTCAAACAACTCCTACTCATGCTAGTGGGTTTCATCTATTTACTGTGGCAATGACAGGTCATGCAAAGGATAAAGGGGTTCAGCTACCGCAGCAAGTAACAGATGAATCGATGTTGTCCTAATGCAGTAAAAGAGAGCAGGAGCGAGAGAGTAGGATTGTATCGGAATGAACAAGGGGGTTTTGCTTGCCTGGCACTTTTGAAGATAACATTGAGTCTTCATCAGTGTCAACGATCACAACGTCGGAACATCGTCTACCGGGAGGGAACAGATACCGGCAACAAAGAAGAAATACAATCAATGCAATGCACAATATGATGCATGCTCATGACATGGCCATATGAATGTGTTTTGAGCTAATGCAACTAGCAACAGATTAAATGAAGTTGGTTTGAATACAAGATTCAAATTCAAACTCCATATGTGATTATTTAAATGCCCTTTATATGATTTGTGCTAAACAGCATCTATAAGTTGTTCCACCATGCATGAAAATGGTACAGATGGATTCCTTGAATTTTTCTGATAATTTTTCATATATAAATTATTTAATTTGGAGCTACGGTTGAATTTCTATGAATTTTAGAAGTTTTAGGCATTTTCTGGAATTTCCTGAATATAAATAAATCCAGAAAGCATTACTGCGTCATCCTGACGTCATGATGACGTCAGCAGGTCAACTGGGCGCCCCAGGTCAAACCTGACGTGTGGGGGCCACACGTCAGTGACACAGGAGCTAATCCCGGTCAAACCCAGCGCTGACTGGAGTTTGACGAGGGGTGGGGCCCATTGTCAGAGGTTGTGGGTTTAATTAGTTGGGTCATTAACACTAATTAAGCGTGCCACGTCGGCAGTCGCCGGAGTATCGCCGGCGGCGACCATTCCGCACGTCGGCGCGGCTCGGATTTGAGCTAGGGGCGATGGTTTGGTGCGCGGTTTGGCTCATTAGAACGTCCGCGATGCGGCGCGTCCAGCGGTGGCTGTGGCCGCGGCTGGGGTGGCCGGAGCCGACGACGGCGATGGCAAGTGCGGCGGCCGGAGCTTCGGGTTCGAGCGGGGCGAGGCCACAGAGGACGGGAGGGATGGCTAAGGGGCTCACCGAGCTCCTGAAGATGCTAGGAGCACGGTGCCGTGCTCGGTTTCGAGCCTTACTGGCTGCAGTGACGGCGGCGACATCGCCGGTGGCGTGGAGTTCTCGGCTCGTTGTGAATGGCGGCTAGAGAGGGAGGTAGGGCACGGGGAGAGGGGGAATCGGGTCAGAGGCTCACCGCGGAGCTGCAGGGAGGGTTAGGGGGCTCGGGGGCGCGCCGGAGTGGCCGAATCAACGGAGAAGGGCGCCGGGGCCGAAGCTTGGAGATGATGACGATGGCGGCTGCTCGGGGCCCTTCTGGTCGCGTGAGACGTCGAGGAGGTCGAGGGAGGCACTGCGGAGCTCGGGAGCGCGTCGGGGAGGAGAGGGGGTGGCGGTGGCCGCGAGGGCAGCGAGGGTCAGCGACGGTGGCGCTTGGCCGGTTGTGTGCGAGAGGGACGGAGAAAGGGAGGGGCGATGGGAGAGGTCGAGGGGGTTCCAGGGGGGTGCGTGGCGTCACCGGGCGTCGGGGAGGAGCCAGGCAGGCTGGGAGGGAGGAGGTGGCCGGGGCGCGTGGCCGCGCGCGCCACCGAGCAGCTTCGGGGCGAGGGGGAGGAAGACGACAGGGGGAGAAGCGGCGGTGGGCTGGGCCGCTGCTGGGTTGCACGGTGTTGGGCTGCGGGTGGGCTGCCAGGTAAGCTGAGGTAAGTTCTCTCTCTCTGCTTTCTATTTCTGTTTTTATTTATCTATTTTGTTCTGTGTTGTTTTAGTTTAGTAAAATACTAAACCATTTTATAAAATCCTGAAAATAGTTATGTGGCTAGAGTTAAAATATACCAAACCACATAAAATGTTCCAGTAATTATTGGACATATATTATTTATATATCAAATATATATCCAATGCAAATAGCTATTTATTTAATTCAAAGGCCCAAAATAATTAACTCTGAGATACCAAAAATATTGTTTTGAGTTTTACCTCTTTGCAATATTTTCAGAGACTAAGAGGAACATTTTCTTGGACTTCTTTGAGGAGATTTTAATGTTGATCATTTTTAGAAGGTTTCTGAGGCTTTGAAAATTCCTCAATTCAAATTTCATTTGGATTAAAACATGATGCTCACATGAGGTCTAGCCTAGTGCATAACAGGACCAGGGATGTGACAACTCACCCCCACTAAACAAAAATCTCGTCCCGAGATTCAAGCGTAGGGTAAGGTGAAGGGAGAACGCAACAAGCACAATCTTCACGATCCAGGTTGCACTTCAATTGAACGTTAATTCAATCACCATCTTTGACTCGAAGTCTTGTTCTAAGAACTCCAACTAGCATGACAGCAAGAGGAAAAGGACAACTCCGGAAGAATCGATCTTCTCAAAGATCAATCAACTTAGGTTCAGCTCACAAAGTGAGTCATAGCAACATCTCTTGAGATGAGACACGAAGCATACATCTAGAGGGATGGAGTGAAACGGATGACGAAGGTTTACTAGGTAGGCAACAATTCCACACCTAAGAGGGTGTGAACGGTTGTCAACGTAGCGAGGAGTTAAGTTGACATGACACCATAATGATGCACCTTAGGGAAGGTGACTCGAAGATATATCCCCTTAAGTGGCAAAAAGAATTACCTTTGATTAAAAGATCATTGAAACTCTTTATACCAGCTTAAGGCAAATCATAATCGATCATTTAGAGGGGTTCGGTAGAATGGCATACTTGGACTAGAATGGATGATGTGGATTACCTTGTTGAAGACAACGCAATGTATGATTTTTGCTTATCACCGGAAATGGAAGAGACCCATGGTAGAATGGCACATTGGCGATGCAAGCTGGGAACAAAATGCAAATGCTGGGAATGATTCTGGTAACTGGGGAAGAACCCAACAATAGAAAGTGAATTCACTGTTTGAAAAGATCATAGCATTGCCGAGGAAACTGAGAGCAATCCAGGTAGTGCCGATGATAACACGTAGCGCTTGTGCGTGCTCTCAAGAACTTGAGCATTTCCACAATCATCAAGGTTTTATCAACAACCGTGTCAAGGGTGCTGACAACACAACATACTACCACGATGAATAGCGATGGACGATGCAGATGCAAAGGAAGATAACACTTTCTCAGATTTCACCTTAGCGAGGCCAAGGGGACGAAATCTGGATGATCGACCGGGAGACATTTAGCACTCCGCTTCTAATGTTCTCCTTGATGTGCTAGCGTAATCCACCCATAGATATGGTTTGATATCTAGGACATCAAGTAAAAGGTCGGGCTTCGGGAGCACAAAAATCCATAAGGAACAACTACTAGAATAAGTTCTAGGAGATCCTTATGGGGAGGTGGCCAACTTCCTCAATCAGGATATTATAATAACAGGTCTTCCGGCTGGGTGTGTTGGCCACGACATCCACTTTACCGGTTTCCGAGAGACCGATATTATAGTTTTTGGGAAATGTTCCAAACCATCATATCTGCCTGAGAATCAGATCTGGTTGGTGTCAGGATATTCCAGACTCATCGAGTCTAGGAAGAAAAACGAAAGTTTGCAACACAAATCGACGAGATGACGTTGCGAGATTCTCGGGGAATGAACTACGATAGTAAGCTCCAAAACATGAGCTGGTTCTGCTACAAACATGTGAACACGTTGTCCCAGACAAGCATGACCACGTGGTAGTCTTACAATAAAACACTACCGAGTTCTGGTTAGGAACCATCACCGTGGATAACGAAGTCCTTGCATAAGTCATATGATTAGCTCTTATGAAGGAACTTCTTCTCCTTGAACAAATCAATCAGTGGCTTGGTGTGCTCGGGACACATATGGAATGAAGGTTGCAAGTCTCCAGACCACAGAATACTTCGCACGTGAGCATGACTGATTTGGGATGATTCCAAGGAAACAAAACAATCTTCCTCGAATTCATGGCGGCAACTTGCATCAGATGCACATGAATTAGGGGAAGTCACTACTCTCATCCAAACATATGCTTCATGAACGATACACGAAGAAATGCTTACACAAGTTTTCAACACTAGGTTGATGTTCAACATGATTCATGGGGGAGACAAAATGCTACTGATGGGCTCAACAGCAACTCATCGGAATTTCCATATCACTGAACTTCCACCATCATGTGAACATGGTGATAGCATTGGTCAGACCAAAGATGTAATGGTGTATGCTCGAGGGATCAACCACGAGTAAGACAACATTACGAGCATCGTCGGTACTGATTTGATTTGACGATAGCCCACACTCAAATCAAAGGATTGATAAGACAATAGGTCCAGCAACTGATCACAGGGACCAATCGATGAAGATATCATCTTTCTTCAGCACACCCTACACAAGAATATCCCTTTGGAACGAACTAAGTCAGGCAAGCTTTTATCTTCCAACTCTCCAAGTTGTTGTCTAGCTTAACCAACTAGCTCAGGGATATCTAACACAGATTCTTGGAGAAGGATGGTTCACAAGAAACCAACTTGATCACGAGCTCAACACAGCGGTCAGGTGACAACCTGGTAATACTTCCGAGAAGATCTTCGGAACATCACGAACCATCGATATGTTACTAAGCTCGAGAACAATCTTGCTTTTTGAGGCAAGACGATATGATCAATAGAGCGAAGATTTGAAATAATTCCTATCTCATTGGTCGAGGAGTGCACCAGAATTAGGGACTAGGTAGCACAATCAGTCTTAGGGTGACGATTCAACAATCAACACGCTAAGAATGAGGTTATCGTCCATTTAACTACCAAGCAATAGAGTTGCTAGCAGTATTGACTTCATACACCATAATTCATTTGTCGGCATTCCGGTTACAATAACACAGGATCCGAGAAATGAACAATGATGGCAAGAAGTATCACTGTACCAAGAGTTCATAGGATGGTGTGCAATTCCTACGATAATCCCGATATAAAAGATGGTAATACCCCAAGGTAGAACAGAATCAAAAGCTGGGCTGGCATTTTGATCTGCGGAGCACAATTGCTTTAACCCAATCCTGGATATGGAAGAGGTACTGGAGTTTGTTTCTTCTGGTCATTCTACGATAGAATGGCTTGACGGACCATAAGAGTAATAGGCATCGATAAACGAACGCACGCATACTCTTGACTATCAATTGTTAGACGAAGGTCAGTAGACAACTAAAGAGGGACAACTCAAAGGAACATATAACTTTCTAAGTTGTGGATGCATAGATTAGTATGTCGAACCAGGTTCAACATAATTCTTCCGGATAACCCATGTAGAAAGGTTGAGCTGGCAGAGTCACAATATAGCATGGAGAACTCATCGAGAGCACTCTTGTTGTCATCTTTTGGTTCAGAAGAACTCCTGCCAAGAATGATTCATGGTAATTGGAAGAAGGATGTACCATGAACCTCGAGGACTATCGCAAAGGTTACTATTATCCTAAAGGAACTAGCAACACTATCAACATGATGTAAGTAGGATGAATCTCGGGTTCAAAACCCAGGAATAGAATACCTACTCCTAAGTAGCATCACGGAATGCTTTCGGGAATAAAGGCCAGAATCGTCACACTAGGACACAAATCATGGCTAGACCACTAGATGATCCCCTGAGACACCTAGGGTCATAATAATTATTCCAACATAAAGGTCGAGGCAGTAGAATACCTCAACTCAACAATTAGTGTGATTGAGCTGGCATAAAGGAGCATCGAAACCAGAGGGAAAGGATTTTGCAAATGCATCAGACTATTTAGAAACCTGGAATGACTCGGACATCATAACGGCTGTAAATGCTCAGAAGAGATTTGAGACATTCACAAAAAATGGTGGCATAACCACTTAGAAGCACAATATCAAGGTTTCGAGATCAACAATTAACATACGGAAGTAGTAGAAACTGAACTCAAGCTTAAATCCAACAATCTTATAAGTCTAAGGATTAGTAACGCGTGATCCTGATAGAAAGAAGAGATAGCCTAGCTCTTAATCCCCGTAGGAAAGATAAGATGACTCAGATCAAAAGGGCATGAGGTATAAGGAGTAAAAGAGCCTTACGTTCCATCCCATAATCAATTCCCTTATATAACTAAAGAATTTCTAGACTCAACTTCGACCAGTTTGGCTTGGTAATCCTACAGGCAGTCAAGCTCTGATACCAATGCTGTCAGGACCCCGATCCTAAGTCACACCGATCTAGCATGTAACACATCATATCACTTTGCGACCTCACGCACGGTATTCCCACGGGTGCCACCTTACCTGGCCCGGGACCGTTTGCGCTTTTTGGCTCACGTATATGATAGTGTCGCTAGCATCCATATGACAAAGAACCCGGGCTGACATGGCTAGTCGTGAACCCAAAGTGGCACTAACTTACAGGGACAGGCATCCATGACCCAGCATCGAACGTGTCGGTCATCAGCGAGTGAATCCAGGCTGTAGCACTGGGCTAGCAGGACTCCGGTGAACCGGGCTGTAGCGGGCTAACAGGACTCTGGTATTCATCGCGTGACATTTCCCCGAAGGGACAGACACAGGAACGAAGAAGGACACATGCCGGCCAGCCTAAGTGTTCCGGAGCAGTAGCAAGCTACCATGGCATCGGTGGAAGCACTAGGAGACATTTCCCGGTAAGAGAGGCTACTAAGAATAAACAACTAGATAGTCAGATCCCACACATACCAAGCATTTCAATAACATACACACAATATGCTCGATATGTGCAAACACAACATGGCATCACAACATGACTCTACGACTCAAGTATTTATTCAATAGGCTCCGAGGAGCGAGATATTACAAACATGGGTCTCATGACCCAACAATCAGAGCATACAAATCAAAGCACAAGCGGAAGCTATCATGTCTGGGTACAGACATCTATAACTGAAAAAGGCTGAGAAGCCTGACTATCTACCAGATCCTGCCGGGGCACAAGATCGTAGCTGAGGTAACAAGCTAAACGTCGAAGTCCACGCGAAACTACTAGTGAGACCGAAGTCTCTCTGCAAAAACATAAAATAGGCAAACGTGAGTACAAATGTACCCAGCAAGACTTACATCAGAACTAACTACATATGCATCATTATCAACAAAGGGGATGGTGGGGTTTAACTGCAGCAAGCCAGCTTTGACTCGGTGGCTATCCTGAACTACGACTGCAATGTAACTCTTTTGAGGTGGCGCACACGAGTCCACATATTCACCATATCAATACACCACTATGGATCCACTCCCGTCTCCCTACGAGAGCGCCATCCATAGCACTCACGCTTATCTTGCGTATTTTAGAGTATCCACTTTCACTTGTCTATGAACTGATATAAGCAACCCAGAAGTCCTTTACCGTGGACACGGCTATTCGAATAGATGATGTTAACCCTGCAGGGGTGTACTTCTTCATACATGTTTCCACCACTTAGCGTCTGCACACGACATGTGCTCGGCAGACTTCAAGCGAAAGCCGACGTGGGTGTAGACCACGACCTACCTAAACACCTAAGTCTCTGGTCCAGGTTTATCGCCTATTCGGGTTCCATCCATGAGGAGATCCGGCCGGAGTTTCGCTCACAGCCCCAAACGATGTGAACAGGGTTCCCGAGATACCAAACGGGCATCCGGTACACCGTGCCACGTACCTACCGCATCACAGCCCACCCCTACGGTCAGCGCTGTCCACGGCCTCCAGTAAGCTACAAACACCAGAAACTACTTGCAACTCCTGGACAGAGGACTAGGGTGAATAAGAAGTCGAGCGGGGTCATATTTCAGGGCCCAATGTATGGTAGTAGCTGAATCATGGATCACAAACACAGAACTCAGTTCCTGAGGACGGCTGCAATGAGACAACCCACCATGTACTCCTACATGGCCTCTCACCGCTACCTTTACCAAAACGTGTTCACACACTTAGCTCACACACAGTAGGACATGTTCACACGCCTCTGATTCATCCCCGATGAATCAGACCTGACTCAACTCTAAGCAGTAGCAGGCATGACAAGCAAGCATGAATGAGTAGGCACAACAGGGCTCAAACAACTCCTACTCATGCTAGTGGGTTTCATCTATTTACTGTGGCAATGACAGGTCATGCAAAGGATAAAGGGGTTCAGCTACCGCAGCAAGTAACAGATGAATCGATGTTGTCCTAATGCAGTAAAAGAGAGCAGGAGCGAGAGAGTAGGATTGTATCGGAATGAACAAGGGGGTTTTGCTTGCCTGGCACTTCTGAAGATAACATTGAGTCTTCATCAGTGTCAACGATCACAACGTCGGAACATCGTCTACCGGGAGGGAACAGATACCGGCAACAAAGAAGAAATACAATCAATGCAATGCACAATATGATGCATGCTCATGACATGGCCATATGAATGTGTTTTGAGCTAATGCAACTAGCAACAGATTAAATGAAGTTGGTTTGAATACAAGATTCAAATTCAAACTCCATATGTGATTATTTAAATGCCCTTTATATGATTTGTGCTAAACAGCATCTATAAGTTGTTCTAACATGCATGAAAATGGTACAGATGGATTCCTTGAATTTTTCTGATAATTTTTCATATATAAATTATTTAATTTGGAGCTACGGTTGAATTTCTATGAATTTTAGAAGTTTTAGGCATTTTCTGGAATTTCCTGAATATAAATAAATCCAGAAAGCATTACTGCGTCATCCTGACGTCATGATGACGTCAGCAGGTCAACTGGGCGCCCCAGGTCAAACCTGACGTGTGGGGGCCACACGTCAGTGACACAGGAGCTAATCCCGGTCAAACCCAGCGCTGACTGGGGTTTGACCAGGGGTGGGGCCCACTGTCAGAGGCTGTGGGTTTAATTAGTTGGGTCATTAACACTAATTAAGCGTGCCACGTCGGCAGTCGCCGGAGTATCGCCGGCGGCGACCATTCCGCACGGCGGCGCGGCTCGGATTTGAGCTAGGGGCGATGGTTTGGCGCGCGGTTTGGCTCATTAGAACGTCCGCGACGCGGCGCGTCCAGCGGTGGCTGTGGCCGCGGCTGGGGTGGCCGGAGCCGACGACGGCGATGGCAAGTGCGGCGGCCGGAGCTTCGGGTTCGAGCGGGGCGAGGCCACAGAGGACGGGAGGGATGGCTAAGGGGCTCACCGAGCTCCTGAAGATGCTAGGAGCACGGTGCCGTGCTCGGTTTCGAGCCTTACTGGCTGCAGTGACGGCGGCGACATCGCCGGCGGCGTGGAGTTCTCGGCTCGTTGTGAACGGCGGCTAGAGAGGGAGGTAGGGCACGGGGAGAGGGGGAATCGGGTCAGAGGCTCACCGCGGAGCTGCAGGGAGGGTTAGGGGGCTCGGGGGCGCGCCGGAGTGGCCGAATCGACGGAGAAGGGCGCCGGGGCCGAAGCTTGGAGATGATGACGATGGCGGCTGCTCGGGGCCCTTCTGGTCGCGTGAGACGTCGAGGAGGTCGAGGGAGGCACTGCGGAGCTCGGGAGCGCGTCGGGGAGGAGAGGGGGTGGCGGTGGCCGCGAGGGCAGCGAGGGTCAGCGACGGTGGCGCTTGGCCGGTTGTGTGCGAGAGGGACGGAGAAGGGGAGGGGCGATGGGAGAGGTCGAGGGGGTTCCAGGGGGGTGCGTGGCGTCACCGGGCGTCGGGGAGGAGCCAGGCAGGCTGGGAGGGAGGAGGTGGCCGGGGCGCGTGGCCGCGCGCGCCACCGAGCAGCTTCGGGGCGAGGGGGAGGAAGACGACAGGGGGAGAAGCGGCGGTGGGCTGGGCCGCTGCTGGGCTGCACGGTGTTGGGCTGCGGGTGGGCTGCCAGGTAAGCTGAGGTAAGTTCTCTCTCTCTGCTTTCTATTTCTGTTTTTATTTATCTATTTTGTTCTGTGTTGTTTTAGTTTAGTAAAATACTAAACCATTTTATAAAATCCTGAAAATAGTTATGTGGCTAGAGTTAAAATATACCAAACCACATAAAATGTTCCAGTAATTATTGGACATATATTATTTATATATCAAATATATATCCAATGCAAATAGCTATTTATTTAATTCAAAGGCCCAAAATAATTAACTCTGAGATACCAAAAATATTGTTTTGAGTTTTACCTCTTTGCAATATTTTCAGAGACTAAGAGGAACATTTTCTTGGACTTCTTTGAGGAGATTTTAATGTTGATCATTTTTAGAAGGTTTCTGAGGCTTTGAAAATTCCTCAATTCAAATTTCATTTGGATTAAAACATGATGCTCACATGAGGTCTAGCCTAGTGCATAACAGGACCAGGGATGTGACAACTCACCCCCACTAAACAAAAATCTCGTCCCGAGATTCAAGCGTAGGGTAAGGTGAAGGGAGAACGCAACTAGCACAATCTTCACGATCCAGGTTGCACTTCAATTGAACGTTAATTCAATCACCATCTTTGACTCGAAGTCTTGTTCTGAGAACTCCAACTAGCATGACAGCAAGAGGAAAAGGACAACTCCGGAAGAATCGATCTTCTCGAAGATCAATCAACTTAGGTTCAGCTCACAAAGTGAGTCATAGCAACATCTCTTGAGCTGAGACACGAAGCATACATCTAGAGGGATGGAGTGAAACGGATGACGAAGGTTTACTAGGTAGGCAACAATTCCACACCTAAGAGGGTGTGAACGGTTGTCAACGTAGCGAGGAGTTAAGTTGACATGACACCATAATGATGCACCTTAGGGAAGGTGACTCGAAGATATATCCCCTTAAGTGGCAAAAAGAATTACCTTTGATTCAAAGATCATTGAAACTCTTTATACCAGCTTAAGGCAAATCATAATCGATCATTTAGAGGGGTTCGGTAGAATGGCATACTCGGACTAGAATGGATGATGTGGATTACCTTGTTGAAGACAACGCAATGTATGATTTTTGCTTATCACCGGAAATGGAAGAGACCCATGGTAGAATGGCACATTGGCGGTGCAAGCTGGGAACAAAATGCAAATGCTGGGAATGATTCTGGTAACTGGGGAAGAACCCAACAATAGAAAGTGAATTCACTGTTTGAAAAGATCATAGCATTGCCGAGGAAACTGAGAGCAATCCAGGTAGTGCCGATGATAACACGTAGCGCTTGTGCGTGCTCTCAAGAACTTGAGCATTTCCACAATCATCAAGGTTTTATCAACAACCGCGTCAAGGGTGCTGACAACACAACATACTACCACGATGAATAGCGATGGACGATGCAGATGCAAAGGAAGATAACACTTTCTCAGATTTCACCTTAGCGAGGCCAAGGGGACGAAATCTGGATGATCGACCGGGAGACATTTAGCACTCCGCTTCTAATGTTCTCCTTGATGTGCTAGCGTAATCCACCCATAGATATGGTTTGATATCTAGGACATCAAGTAAAAGGTCGGGCTTCGGGAGCACAAAAATCCATAAGGAACAACTACTAGAATAAGTTCTAGGAGATCCTTATGGGGAGGTGGCCAACTTCCTCAATCAGGATATTATAATAACAGGTCTTCCGGCTGGGTGTGTTGGCCACGACATCCACTTTACCGGTTTCCGAGAGACCGATATTATAGTTTTTGGGAAATGTTCCAAACCATCATATCTGCCTGAGAATCAGATCTGGTTGGTGTCAGGATATTCCAGACTCATCGAGTCTAGGAAGAAAAACGAAAGTTTGCAACACAAATCGACGAGATGACGTTGCGAGATTCTCGGGGAATGAACTACGATAGTAAGCTCCAAAACATGAGCTGGTTCTGCTACAAACATGTGAACACGTTGTCCCAGACAAGCATGACCACGTGGTAGTCTTACAATAAAACACTACCGAGTTCTGGTTAGGAACCATCACCGTGGATAACGAAGTCCTTGCATAAGTCATATGATTAGCTCTTATGAAGGAACTTCTTCTCCTTGAACAAATCAATCAGTGGCTTGGTGTGCTCGGGACACATATGGAATGAAGGTTGCAAGTCTCCAGACCACAGAATACTTCGCACGTGAGCATGACTGATTTGGGATGATTCCAAGGAAACAAAACAATCTTCCTCGAATTCATGGCGGCAACTTGCATCAGATGCACATGAATTAGGGGAAGTCACTACTCTCATCCAAACATATGCTTCATGAACGATACACGAAGAAATGCTTACACAAGTTTTCAACACTAGGTTGATGTTCAACATGATTCATGGGGGGAGACAAAATGCTACTGATGGGCTCAACAGCAACTCATCGGAATTTCCATATCACTGAACTTCCACCATCATGTGAACACGGTGATAGCATTGGTCAGACCAAAGATGTAATGGTGTATGCTCGAGGGATCAACCACGAGTAAGACAACATTACGAGCATCGTCGGTACTGATTTGATTTGACGATAGCCCACACTCAAATCAAAGGATTGATAAGACAATAGGTCCAGCAACTGATCACAGGGACCAATCGATGAAGATATCATCTTTCTTCAGCACACCCTACACAAGAATATCCCTTTGGAACGAACTAAGTCAGGCAAGCTTTTATCTTCCAACTCTCCAAGTTGTTGTCTAGCTTAACCAACTAGCTCAGGGATATCTAACACAGATTCTTGGAGAAGGATGGTTCACAAGAAACCAACTTGATCACGAGCTCAACACAGCGGTCAGGTGACAACCTGGTAATACTTCCGAGAAGATCTTCGGAAAATCACGAACCACCGATATGTTACTAAGCTCGAGAACAATCTTGCTTTTTGAGGCAAGACGATATGATCAATAGAGCGAAGATTTGAAATAATTCCTATCTCATTGGTCGAGGAGTGCACCAGAATTAGGGACTAGGTAGCACAATCAGTCTTAGGGTGACGATTCAACAATCAACACGCTAAGAATGAGGTTATCGTCCATTTAACTACCAAGCAATAGAGTTGCTAGCAGTATTGACTTCATACACCATAATTCATTTGTCGGCATTCCGGTTACAATAACACAGGATCCGAGAAATGAACAATGATGGCAAGAAGTATCACTGTACCAAGAGTTCATAGGATGGTGTGCAATTCCTACGATAATCCCGATATAAAAGATGGTAATACCCCAAGGTAGAACAGAATCAAAAGCTGGGCTGGCATTTTGATCTGCGGAGCACAATTGCTTTAACCCAATCCTGGATATGGAAGAGGTACTGGAGTTTGTTTCTTCTGGTCATTCTACGATAGAATGGCTTGACGGACCATAAGAGTAATAGGCATCGATAAACGAACGCACGCATACTCTTGACTATCAATTGATAGACGAAGGTCAGTAGACAACTAAAGAGGGACAACTCAAAGGAACATATAACTTTCTGAGTTGTGGATGCATAGATTAGTATGTCGAACCAGGTTCAACATAATTCTTCCGGATAACCCATGTAGAAAGGTTGAGCTGGCAGAGTCACAATATAGCATGGAGAACTCATCGAGAGCACTCTTGTTGTCATCTTTTGGTTCAGAAGAACTCCTGCCAAGAATGATTCATGGTAATTGGAAGAAGGATGTACCATGAACCTCGAGGACTATCGCAAAGGTTACTATTATCCTAAAGGAACTAGCAACACTATCAACATGATGTAAGTAGGATGAATCTCGGGTTCAAAACCCAGGAATAGAATACCTACTCCTAAGTAGCATCACGGAATGCTTTCGGGAATAAAGGCCAGAATCGTCACACTAGGACACAAATCATGGCTAGACCACTAGATGATCCCCTGAGACACCTAGGGTCATAATAATTATTCCAACATAAAGGTCGAGGCAGTAGAATACCTCAACTCAACAATTAGTGTGATTGAGCTGGCATAAAGGAGCATCGAAACCAGAGGGAAAGGATTTTGCAAATGCATCAGACTATTTAGAAACCTGGAATGACTCGGACAGCATAACGGCTGTAAATGCTCAGAAGAGATTTGAGACATTCACAAAAAATGGTGGCATAACCACTCAGAAGCACAATATCAAGGTTTCGAGATCAACAATTAACATACGGAAGTAGTAGAAACTGAACTCAAGCTTAAATCCAACAATCTTATAAGTCTAAGGATTAGTAACGCGTGATCCTGATAGAAAGAAGAGATAGCCTAGCTCTTAATCCCCGTAGGAAAGATAAGATGACTCAGATCAGAAGGGCATGAGGTATAAGGAGTAAAAGAGCCTTACGTTCCATCCCACAATCAATTCCCTTATATAACTAAAGAATTTCTAGACTCAACTTCGACCAGTTTGGCTTGGTAATCCTACAGGCAGTCAAGCTCTGATACCAACGCTGTCAGGACCCCGATCCTAAGTCACACCGATCTAGCATGTAACACATCATATCACTTTGCGGCCTCACGCACGGTATTCCCACGGGTGCCACCTTACCTGGCCCGGGACCGTTTGCGCTTTTTGGCTCACGTATATGATAGTGTCGCTAGCATCCATATGACAAAGAACCCGGGCTGACATGGCTAGTCGTGAACCCAAAGTGGCACTAACTTACAGGGACAGGCATCCATGACCCAGCATCGAACGTGTCGGTCATCAGCGAGTGAATCCAGGCTGTAGCACTGGGCTAGCAGGACTCCGGTGAACCGGGCTGTAGCGGGCTAACAGGACTCTGGTATTCATCGCGTGACATTTCCCCGAAGGGACAGACACAGGAACGAAGAAGGACACATGCCGGCCAGCCTAAGTGTTCCGGAGCAGTAGCAAGCTACCATGGCATCGGTGGAAGCACTAGGAGACATTTCCCGGTAAGAGAGGCTACTAAGAATAAACAACTAGATAGTCAGATCCCACACATACCAAGCATTTCAATAACATACACACAATATGCTCGATATGTGCAAACACAACATGGCATCACAACATGACTCTACGACTCAAGTATTTATTCAATAGGCTCCGAGGAGCGAGATATTACAAACATGGGTCTCATGACCCAACAATCAGAGCATACAAATCAAAGCACAAGCGGAAGCTATCATGTCTGGGTACAGACATCTATAACTGAAAAAGGCTGAGAAGCCTGACTATCTACCAGATCCTGCCGGGGCACAAGATCGTAGCTGAGGTAACAAGCTAAACGTCGAAGTCCACGCGAAACTACTAGTGAGACCGAAGTCTCTCTGCAAAAACATAAAATAGGCAAACGTGAGTACAAATGTACCCAGCAAGACTTACATCAGAACTAACTACATATGCATCATTATCAACAAAGGGGATGGTGGGGTTTAACTGCAGCAAGCCAGCTTTGACTCGGTGGCTATCCTGAACTACGACTGCAATGTAACTCTTTTGAGGTGGCGCACACGAGTCCACATATTCACCATATCAATACACCACTATGGATCCACTCCCGTCTCCCTACGAGAGCGCCATCCATAGCACTCACGCTTATCTTGCGTATTTTAGAGTATCCACTTTCACTTGTCTATGAACTGATATAAGCAACCCAGAAGTCCTTTACCGTGGACACGGCTATTCGAATAGATGATGTTAACCCTGCAGGGGTGTACTTCTTCATACATGTTTCCACCACTTAGCGTCTGCACACGACATGTGCTCGGCAGACTTCAAGCGAAAGCCGACGTGGGTGTAGACCACGACCTACCTAAACACCTAAGTCTCTGGTCCAGGTTTATCGCCTATTCGGGTTCCATCCATGAGGAGATCCGGCCGGAGTTTCGCTCACAGCCCCAAACGATGTGAACAGGGTTCCCGAGATACCAAACGGGCATCCGGTACACCGTGCCACGTACCTACCGCATCACAGCCCACCCCTACGGTCAGCGCTGTCCACGGCCTCCAGTAAGCTACAAACACCAGAAACTACTTGCAACTCCTGGACAGAGGACTAGGGTGAATAAGAAGTCGAGCGGGGTCATATTTCAGGGCCCAATGTATGGTAGTAGCTGAATCATGGATCACAAACACAGAACTCAGTTCCTGAGGACGGCTGCAATGAGACAACCCACCATGTACTCCTACATGGCCTCTCACCGCTACCTTTACCAAAACGTGTTCACACACTTAGCTCACACACAGTAGGACATGTTCACACGCCTCTGATTCATCCCCGATGAATCAGACCTGACTCAACTCTAAGCAGTAGCAGGCATGACAAGCAAGCATGAATGAGTAGGCACAACAGGGCTCAAACAACTCCTACTCATGCTAGTGGGTTTCATCTATTTACTGTGGCAATGACAGGTCATGCAAAGGATAAAGGGGTTCAGCTACCGCAGCAAGTAACAGATGAATCGATGTTGTCCTAATGCAGTAAAAGAGAGCAGGAGCGAGAGAGTAGGATTGTATCGGAATGAACAAGGGGGTTTTGCTTGCCTGGCACTTCTGAAGATAACATTGAGTCTTCATCAGTGTCAACGATCACAACGTCGGAACATCGTCTACCGGGAGGGAACAGATACCGGCAACAAAGAAGAAATACAATCAATGCAATGCACAATATGATGCATGCTCATGACATGGCCATATGAATGTGTTTTGAGCTAATGCAACTAGCAACAGATTAAATGAAGTTGGTTTGAATACAAGATTCAAATTCAAACTCCATATGTGATTATTTAAATGCCCTTTATATGATTTGTGCTAAACAGCATCTATAAGTTGTTCTAACATGCATGAAAATGGTACAGATGGATTCCTTGAATTTTTCTGATAATTTTTCATATATAAATTATTTAATTTGGAGCTACGGTTGAATTTCTATGAATTTTAGAAGTTTTAGGCATTTTCTGGAATTTCCTGAATATAAATAAATCCAGAAAGCATTACTGCGTCATCCTGACGTCATGATGACGTCAGCAGGTCAACTGGGCGCCCCAGGTCAAACCTGACGTGTGGGGGCCACACGTCAGTGACACAGGAGCTAATCCCGGTCAAACCCAGCGCTGACTGGGGTTTGACCAGGGGTGGGGCCCACTGTCAGAGGCTGTGGGTTTAATTAGTTGGGTCATTAACACTAATTAAGCGTGCCACGTCGGCAGTCGCCGGAGTATCGCCGGCGGCGACCATTCCGCACGGCGGCGCGGCTCGGATTTGAGCTAGGGGCGATGGTTTGGCGCGCGGTTTGGCTCATTAGAACGTCCGCGACGCGGCGCGTCCAGCGGTGGCTGTGGCCGCGGCTGGGGTGGCCGGAGCCGACGACGGCGATGGCAAGTGCGGCGGCCGGAGCTTCGGGTTCGAGCGGGGCGAGGCCACAGAGGACGGGAGGGATGGCTAAGGGGCTCACCGAGCTCCTGAAGATGCTAGGAGCACGGTGCCGTGCTCGGTTTCGAGCCTTACTGGCTGCAGTGACGGCGGCGACATCGCCGGCGGCGTGGAGTTCTCGGCTCGTTGTGAACGGCGGCTAGAGAGGGAGGTAGGGCACGGGGAGAGGGGGAATCGGGTCAGAGGCTCACCGCGGAGCTGCAGGGAGGGTTAGGGGGCTCGGGGGCGCGCCGGAGTGGCCGAATCGACGGAGAAGGGCGCCGGGGCCGAAGCTTGGAGATGATGACGATGGCGGCTGCTCGGGGCCCTTCTGGTCGCGTGAGACGTCGAGGAGGTCGAGGGAGGCACTGCGGAGCTCGGGAGCGCGTCGGGGAGGAGAGGGGGTGGCGGTGGCCGCGAGGGCAGCGAGGGTCAGCGACGGTGGCGCTTGGCCGGTTGTGTGCGAGAGGGACGGAGAAGGGAGGGGCGATGGGAGAGGTCGAGGGGGTTCCAGGGGGGTGCGTGGCGTCACCGGGCGTCGGGGAGGAGCCAGGCAGGCTGGGAGGGAGGAGGTGGCCGGGGCGCGTGGCCGCGCGCGCCACCGAGCAGCTTCGGGGCGAGGGGGAGGAAGACGACAGGGGGAGAAGCGGCGGTGGGCTGGGCCGCTGCTGGGCTGCACGGTGTTGGGCTGCGGGTGGGCTGCCAGGTAAGCTGAGGTAAGTTCTCTCTCTCTGCTTTCTATTTCTGTTTTTATTTATCTATTTTGTTCTGTGTTGTTTTAGTTTAGTAAAATACTAAACCATTTTATAAAATCCTGAAAATAGTTATGTGGCTAGAGTTAAAATATACCAAACCACATAAAATGTTCCAGTAATTATTGGACATATATTATTTATATATCAAATATATATCCAATGCAAATAGCTATTTATTTAATTCAAAGGCCCAAAATAATTAACTCTGAGATACCAAAAATATTTTTTTGAGTTTTACCTCTTTGCAATATTTTCAGAGACTAAGAGGAACATTTTCTTGGACTTCTTTGAGGAGATTTTAATGTTGATCATTTTTAGAAGGTTTCTGGGGCTTTGAAAATTCCTCAATTCAAATTTCATTTGGATTAAAACATGATGCTCACATGAGGTCTAGCCTAGTGCATAACAGGACCAGGGATGTGACAACTAACAGGGACCGATCAATCTCAGAGCTGGTTTAGCAGTTCGGCCTCCGTCGTTCGCCTCATATACCTGCGAAGTTTGTACCGCGCGTACATAACTGGTACTTAGAATACCCTAGTCATCGGCAAAGGCACACTACGGACAGGCCTACAAGCTCTCTCTCATAGCCTTCTCTTCTTTTCTTTTCTAACTTTTTTATTATTATCTTTCATCACATGTGGTTCAAAGACTAGTCATCTCACGGACTCTATCGGAGTTCGTCTTCGTTCACCTACCCAAAGGCTATTCCTATTGAGGAGTCCTTTCACCGAGGCAAGGTGGCGCAGACGTGCGACAGGAGGTCCGAGTAACTCTTAGTAGACTGCACTCTCTATTTAGAGCCTGTAAAGTGCCTTCTCCCTCAGCCGTCGACCACTGGCATGTCAAATAGCCTGGGTCATGGCATTATTATCTATAAAATGACAATTGACGCATCAATCAGGTTCCAGTGAACATAATCCATATTCAGTATTCACTTTTTTCTAAAAGAACTGAATTTTGCTTCTTCGGTTGTTTCATACATGCACTTCGTCACAAATCGCGAGGGGCTTAATACGGGAACAAATAAATTGCCGGCAAGTCCGAACAACTTTATAGCACACTTCGGCGTCATGAGTTCGGCCTTACATGCATCATCTCTGAATCATGTATTCGGTCAATAGTTGGGTTTCCCGGCTCCTGTGCTTACTACCTTATGTTCCGCTCTATCAGCAAGGGTAGTAAAGGGAGAACTACTGTGATTGTGTCCTGGTTTACCCAGATGAGCACCTCAGTAGAGAAAGCCGAAAGCTGACTATCATGATGCGGCGAGAGCTGGTCAACCACTCAATGACTTATTAGAATCTTTCGCGATTCCTTCCGTATTACACTAAGGACCGTTCTTCCGGTCACCTATGTAACGCACCATCTTCGGATATCTGTGCACATACTAGGGGCTATATCATAGACCCATCGTCAAACTCCTATGGATAAGTGAAAGTGTTAAAGCCCTATAGTCCGATTGCCTAGTTTGCCACATTGACACCTCCTTCACGCACCAAGACGTCGGGGCAAGAGTGATCAAGTGCTTTTTCGAACACCCCCATATTTTATGCGAGGGGGATGAAGTCGACGACTGGAAAACTTTCAGAATATACAAAAATGGCCGCACAGGTGGAGCCAAAACTTTTAATCATAGCCTTAAAATATCATAATATTGTTTTCAAAAATTTGGTACATTCACTCGAGGACCATATCCTTTGAGCACTGAACCTCTATCAAGCGGGCACCCTCTAGGACGTCCTCAAAATAATGCTCCGGCGGGTGTTTGTCCTTGCCCCCGGGCGGACTCTTCGCTGCAACATCGGCGACATTCATCTTCGCCCAATACATTTTCACACGGGCAAAGGCCATCCGTGCACCTTCAATGCACGCTGATCACTCCACGGCATCGACACGCGACACCACATCCATAAGTCAATGCACCAAACCGAAATAACTATTCGGAATTGGCTCAGTCGGCCACAGCCGGACCACGACGTCCTTCATCGCAGAGCCAGATATCTTGTGGAGTTCGGCCCACTGGGACATCTATTCGTTCAGCAATAGCGGGTGCTTTGGCGTGCCGAATTGCGCTCAGAAAAGCCTCTCTATTGCATACCCTTCTTGCGCTTGGTAAAATTGCGCTGCATCGGAGGCGCTCTACGGCAAGTCCAAGAATACGTGTGGAGAATTCCACATTCGATTAAGCGGGGCATACTTCGGATCGCCGAATTTAGTCTGTAATAAGAAAGGCTTACTAGCTACTATCTCCCTAGCTTGTCGGATCTCCTCCCGAGCCGCCCTAGACTCGGATCGTGCTTCCCTCGCCTCTTGTACAACATCATCGAGATCGGCCATTTTGGCTGTGTTATCCCTCTCAACGAATTCGCACCGGACATTGGCTTCCTTTAGCTCGCTCGCCATGATAGACATTCTCTCCTCGCACTGGCGCCGAGCAGCCTATTCGGGTTTTAACTCATCAGCTGCCTTTTCGGCAGCCACATTACTCATCCGGGCTTGCTCCTTGGCTCAGACAAGTTTAGCCCGAAGGGCCTCCTCCGCGGCAACGCTATCTGCTGTTATACACTTCTCAGTATATAATAATTAGCACCGTGCTCATATTATTATACATACGTACACTGACCGCCTCAAAACATACCTTGCGCCTCGTCAAGCCGCCTGTTAATAAGCATGATGTAGTCATCCGCCACATTAAGCTTCTGCTCCAGATCTGTAACCTCTGCAGCGTGGGCAGTCGCCGCGGATGTAACAACCTATGTGCCAATTAATTTGATTAGTTCCTGAGCATACCTTTTTCGATCCTCTGATTGCCTTCCTTTGAACGACAACCAGAGTCTCAGGGGCTGCTATCCATACACAGGTGCATTTTGCCTATAGAGCACAATCAAAAACATTACATTACGTACCTCGAAGCCTCTTAGCAGGCCCATGAAAGCTTCATTCAATCCGCTTTTCGCGGACATAATCCTCTCAACCACCGTACCCATCAAGGTATGGTGTTTCTCCAAGACGGACAAATATCGCAACATGTCCATCAGTGTATCCGGCGCCTCAGGATCCCCGGAAATAGTTGTGGGAGTCCGGACTCCCTTTGAAGGGATGTGTTTGTCCGACCCGGGAGTCGTCTCCAGCTATAAGCCGGATAGTCCGGGGCCCTTATTGTTTGTCTCCACACACCCCGGACCCTGGGCGACCGATGTTTCACCTAGGGGCGTTGTCTTCATTATCCCTTGCACCGCTTGTTGACCGGGAGAGATCCTTTGGGACGACACCTCGAAGTCGTCCGCCTTATCTGGCGAAGAATCCTGTGGAGGTGTTTCACTTTCCATCATCTCCGGAAGAAGATGCCCCGAAGAGGATTATTGAGGAAGACTGCGTACTGGACTGCAAAAACATATATTCTAATATTACCCTCGTGACAGGAAAAGGAACAGGATATGTTTAAAACACCCTTGTTCACTTACGATTCAGCTAAAGGCTCATTCTTATGGAGGAACTGTGCGGCAACATCCTCTTCCGAACCCGAACCGCCCGATAGGAGTGTCTTACCCCGTTTAGGAGCCTTTACCTCCCAACCTTCGTGGGCGGCCCTTTTCTTACCATGGGAAGGAAGGATGTCAGCTTCTCCTTCTCTTCTATCTTCGGAAGAGGGAACCCTAACCTCTCCGGACATAGTGCTTGTTGTACCTTCGGGATGGAGGCCACCTTTGGCCTTCTTGCTCTCCTCATTGTCCTCTTTCACCGGCACCTAGAATGGTGCCGGGACCAGCATCCTTATTAGCATAGGACTAGCTAAGTCTTCAGGAAGAGGGGCTGAACACCTAATTCGCTCTACCTTCTTCGTCCAGCCCTGGAAAAAGAAGGTTTTCTCAGTACCTTATCATTGGATATTCAATTAAGCCGTGTTCGGAAGTTGAGTGCTTACCGAGGTATCCGGATGGTTGCAGTCAAGGCCAATGTCCTCCTTAGTGTCCGGCCACTATTTTCGTGTCCCGAAAAAATAACTTCCACATTCCTTTGTGCGTCGTGCCAAAGAAGTGTTGAAGGGTTCGTGCTCCTTTCGAATTGAACTCCCACATGCGTAGGGGCCGTCGCTGGCATGGGAGGACCCGGCGGACTAACATTACTTGAATCACATTGATGAGATCAGTGTCCTTCTCAAGTAGACTCCAGATGCGGCTCTGTAGAGTCTGCACTTCGTCAATTGGTCCCCAGTCCATCCCCGTGTTGAGCCATGATGCGAGCTGAATTGGAGGGCCAGATCAGAACGCGGGTATAGCTGCCCACTTGGTACCATAGGGTTCAGTGATGTAACACCACTCCCGCGACCATAAATTGGAAGATTCTGTGAAGGTTCCTTTTAACCAAAGAGCATTGGTGAGCTTGCTCACCATGGCGCCACCACACTCCGCTTGCTTCTCTTTGATCACCTTCGGCTTCACATTAAAGGCCTTAAGCCATAAGCCGAAGTGTGGGGGAATGCGGAGAAAAGCCTTGCACATGACGATGAACGCCGAGATGAGAAGAAAAGAGTCCGGGGCTAGGTCATGAAAATCTAGCCCATAATAGAACATGAGCCCTC
Source organism: Triticum aestivum (assembly GCF_018294505.1). Taxonomy (NCBI): domain Eukaryota; kingdom Viridiplantae; phylum Streptophyta; class Magnoliopsida; order Poales; family Poaceae; genus Triticum; species Triticum aestivum. Next base: position 199,987,827 of record NC_057809.1, on the reverse strand, counting down.
GAACAAAGGGGTGAAGAGCGAACCCTAGCCCCCGGAGGAAGTGAGAGATGAATACAACCCTCTCGCCGGATCTAGGAGTAGGAACAACCTACCCTTGAGTAGGAAGCCTGTGGGGGATTTCCACGGTCAGGTATCTTGCCGCCTAGAGCTTCGCAATATCCTCCTCTATGACGGAGGAAGCCACCCACCGGCCTCGAGGACTAGGGCCGTACATGACTAAGGAAGCTCAAGGCAATTGGATTGAACCTTGGGTGCTGGAACTCAAGGTCGAACAGGTTGAGGAAAGGGCCGGCGTAAAAAAGAAAGTCGGGTCATAACCCCTTTATAAAGACGATGAATATCGAACGTCTCCTCCTAGGCCTTAAAACCTGCCTATTCCTAAGGAATCCTACCAACAGAACGGTAGGGATACCCAAGCCCGTATTGATGAGAATCCCGTGGTAAGGGGACACGATATGTGCTTCTACAAGATGTGCCAATAAAACCGCATCTCGAAACATGGAGTGACAGGCTAAAAACGGTTCGAAATAATAACCTGGCAGGGACATGATGTCACATTACAAAAAGGTTGTCAGCAGATTGGACTCGTGAAATATTATATTCTCTGTGGTGGTGTGTGGTACTTGTTTTGCAGATCCGGACACGTTCTTTGTGTTTGAAGGCTATTTTGGAATATTCGGCAGAGTAACCCGCCTTGCAATGCCGAAGACAATCTGCACGTCGGACACCTCGTCATTGAAGCCTGGTTCAGGGGCTACTTAGGAAGTCCTAGACTAAGGGGTCCTCGGGCGTCCGGCCTGTTGGGCATGGGCCGGACTGATGGGCTATGAAGATACAATATCCAAGACTCTCACTCGCGTCCGTATGGGACTCTCCTTGGCGTGGATAGCAAGCTTGGCATTCGGATATGAAGATTCCTGTTTTATTTATCCGACTTTGTACAACCCTAGTTCCCTGCGGTGTCTATATAAACCGGAGGGTTTAGTCCATAGAGACAAGGATAATGACATAGACTAGACTTCTAGGGTTTTAGCCATTACGATCTCGTGGTAGATCAACTCTTGTAATACTCATATTCATCAAGATCAATCAAGCAGGAAATAGGGTATTACCTCCATAGAGAGGGCCCAAACCTGGGTAAACATTGTGTCCCCTGTCTCATGTTACCATCAACCTCCGACACACAGTTCGGGACCCCCTACCTGAGATCCACCAGTTTTGACACCGACACTGGCCACCTCCTCCTCCCCCCTTTATATACGGAGGTGGGGGCACCCCAAAGGAACAACATGCAATCTCTTAGCCGTGTGCAGTGCCCCCCACAATAGTTTAACACCTCGGTCATATCGTCGTAGTGCTTAGGTGAAGCCCTGCGCCGGTAACTTCATCATCACCGTCACCACACCGTCGTGCTGATGGAACTCTCCCTCATCCTCAACTGGATCAAGAGCTTGAGGGACGTCATCGTGCTGAACGTGTGCTGAACACGGAGGTGTCGTATGTTCGCTACATGGATCGGTTGGATCATGAAGACATTCGACTACATCAACCGCATTACTAAATGCTTCCGCTTTCGGTCCACAAGGACACGTGGACACACTCTCCCCTCTCGTTGCTATGCATCTCCTAGTTAGATCTTGTGTGATCGTAGGAATTGTTTTGAATTACTACGTTCCCCAAAAGTGGCATTCGAGCCAGGTCTATGCGTAGATGTTATATGCACGAGTAGAACACAAAGAGTTGTGGGCGATAATAGTCATACTGCTTACCACCAACGTCTTACTTTGATTCGGCGGTATTGTTGGATGAAGCGGCCCGGACCGACATTACATGACCACGCTCATGAGACTGGTTCTACCGACATGCTTCGCACACAGGTGGCTGGCGGGTGTCTATTTCTCCAACTTTAGTTGAATCGAGTTTGACTATGGCCGGTCCTTGTTGAAGGTTAAAACAACACACTTGACGAAAAATCATTGTGGTTTTGATGCATAGGTAAGAATGGTTCTTGTTAGAAGCCCATAGCAGCCAGGCAAAACTTGCAACAACAAAGTAGAGGACGTCTAACTTGTTTTTGCAGGGCATGTTGTGATGTGATATGGTCAAGACGTGATGAGATATAAATTGTTGTATGAGATGATCATGTTTTGTAAAAGTTATCGGCAACTGGCAGGATCATGGTTGTCGCTTTATTGTATGAAATGCTATGGCCATGTAATTGCTTCACTTTATCACTAAGCGGTAGCGATACTCATAGAAGCAATAGTTGGCAAGACGACAACGACGCTACGATGGAGATCAAGGTGTCAAGCCGGTGACGATGGAGATCATGACGGTGCTTTGGAGATGGAGATCAAAGGCATAAGATGATGATAGCCATATCATAGCACATATTTTGATTGCATGTGATGTTTATCTTTTATGCATCTTATTTTGCTTAGTACGACGGTAGCATTATAAGGTGATCCCTCACTAAATTTCATGGTACAAGTGTTCTCCCTGAGTATGCACCGTTGATATAGTTCGTCGTGCCGAGACACCACATGATGATTGGGTGTGATAAGATCTACGTTCACATACAATGGGCGTCGGTGTCAAAACCGGCCGATCTCGGGTAGGGGGTCCCGAAGTGTGCGTCTGAGGATCGAAGGTAACAGGAGACAAGGGAGACACGATGTTTACCCAGGTTTGGGCCCTCTTAATGGAGGTAAGACCCTACATCCTGCTTGATTGTATTTGATGAGTAGAGGGGTTACAAGAGTTGATCTACCTCGAGATCGTAATGGCCAAACCCTAGATGTCTAGCCTATATGATTTGTCTTAGCCTCTACGGACTAAACCCTGCAGTTTATATAGATAGCGGAGGGGCCTAGGGTTGTATAGAGTCGGTTTACAGGGAAAGGAAAATACACATCCAGACATTAAGCTTGCCATCCACGCATAAGAGAGTCCTGCCTGGACATGGGGGAAAGGTCTTCTACCTTGTATATTCACGAGCCATCAGCCCGGACACCCGAGGACCCACTAATCCAGGATTCCCTCAGTAGCCCCTGAACCAGTCTTCAATGACGATGTGTTCGGCTCGCAGATTTTCTTCGGCATTGCAAGGCGGGTTCCTTCTCCACATACAAAGTAGTCTTCTGAACAAGAGTACTATATCCGGCTCTATATAATAGTTACAACCCTCAACCATAAGGATACAATACTTAGTAAGTCATATCTATTGATAGCTTTTTCGGCGAAACGTCACGTCTGGCCTTTTTATTATTTCAAACCATTTTTTAGCCTCTTGCTTTGTGTTTCAAGGCGCAACCTCTATTGACATGTCTTGTCAAACTAGATATCGTGTCCCCTTATTGCAGGATTTTCATCAATATGGGTTTGGGTAATCCAACTGTGCCATTCGCACGACTCCTTAGGAATAGGCGAGTTTTAAGGCTTGTAGGGGGCGCTTGATATTCACTGCCTATATAAGCGGATAAAGATACATCTTTTTACCCCATGCCTTCTTCCCTCCTCAACCTTCCGGTCCTCAAACTCCAGCGCCCAAGTCTCAATCTTTCCCACCGCCCAATCCTTGCAGCCATGTCCGGATCCGGCTCACAGGGCAAGTGGATGGCCTCCTCCGTCACGGAGAAAGACATTAAGGAACTCCGGGAGGCGAAGTACTTGACAGCGGAAATCGCACACAGGCTCCAGGCCAAAGAGCAAATCATCCCTACTCCAGAGCCCAGCGCGAGGGTTGTGTTCATCCCTCACTTTCTCCGCGGCCTAGGGTTTCCACTTCACACTTTTGTCCACGGTGTCATGCTCTATTACGGGCTAGATTTCCATGATCTAGCCCCAAACTCCTTCCTTCACTTCTCGACGTTCATCGCCGTGTGTGAGGCACTCCTCTGCATTCCACCCCATTTTGGCCTGTGGCTCAAAGTCTTCAATGTGAAGCCGAAGGTGGTTGACGGGCAGCACGCCGACTATGGTGGCGCCATGGTGAGCAAACTCCCCAACACCACTTGGCCCAATGGAGCCTTTGTGGAGACCGTGAAGGTGTGAAAATAGGAGTGGTTCTACATCATCGAACCCCGCGGTACCAAATGGGCGGCTGCTCCTGAATTTAGATCTGGCCCCCCTATGCAGCTCACGTCTTGGACCAACAAGGGTCTGGACTAGGGGTCAACCGACGAAGTGATGAGGCTGCAAAAGCGCATCAAGAGTATGATAAAGAATCACACCAGTCTCAGTGATGTGATTCAGGTGATGCTCTTCCATCAGATCCTCCCATGCCAACGTCGACCTCTCCGCATGTGGGAGTTGAATCCGGACGGCCCCCGGACCCTGCAGCGCTTCTTTGGTACAACGCATGAAGAGATTTGGAAACTGCTTTTTAAGGCCCTGAAGTCGTGGCCGGAAAGACCGAAGATATCGGTCTCGACAATGCACATCCGGCTACTGAGGTAAGCTTCTTACTGTCGAACATAATTTCGGTCCATAAGTCAAAGGGTATACTGAGATGCCCATTCCTTATTCAGGGCTAGACAACGAAGGCGGAGAGGATCAGGTGTCCGGCACTGCTACATGAAAACCCAGCCACTCCTCTGTTAACGAGGATGCTGGTCCCGGCGCCTTATCAGGCGCCAGAGAAGAAGGCCAAGAAGAAGGGCAAGGAGCCCAAAGGTGGCCTCCGTCGTAAAGGCACTTCGGACATTGTGTCCGCAGACACCAAAGCTGTCTCCTCCCATGAGGGAGAGAAGACGAAGAGGAGGTGGAAGAAGAGAACAACTCTCCCCTTAGGGGGAGGAAGAAGAAAAGGGCGGCCTCTGCAGACCCAGAGGCGGAGGAATCCAAGAGGGGGAAGATATCCCTCCCGGACAGCTCGGATCCGAATGCCGAAGCCATCCCCTAGTGGCACCCCATATCGAAGCCCCTGGCCGCATCGTAAGTACCCAACGATACTGTATGTATATCCGGTTTTTATGATTGTAATTCTAACACATTTGTATTGTGTGCCTCAGTCCGGCCCGTGATCTCCCCCAATTATCATCATCTTCGAGGAATTCGCTGGAGATGGGGATGGTGGAGAGCGAGACGCCTCTACAAGACTCCCCGCCAAACACCACGGGCGACACCGAAGTGTTGTCCCGAAGAACCTCTCCAAGCCATGGAGAGGTGCGGGAGACCGCCAAGACGACGCTAGAGGGTAACACGTCGGCTGCCAAGAACATGGGGGAACCAACCACTATGGAGACTGACGACGGGGGCCATGACCAATCCGGCCCCAGCCGAACACTATTCTGGAGACCCATATGGCTCTACAATCGAGCGAGCAACCTCCTTTGAAGGAGGGGGAGCATCGACTCCACCAGCGACCTCTATCAATGCAGAGGCGCCGAACACTCTGGTGGAAGCGCTTCGACGCACTTCCATTGTGGAGGAGCACCGTACCCTCATGGGTATGGTGGTTGAGAAGGTTCAGTCCGCCAAGAGCGAGCTGAACGAAGCCTTCACTAGCCTACTAACAGGATTTGAGGTATGCGACATAAGATGCCTTTTTATATGAAGGAAATATGCCTATATAAAGATAGTAGCCCCTGAGACTGATCAAATGATTATCGTAGAAGGTAACGTATATATATATATATATTGAATGAACAGGCTTCCCTGTTGGCGGCTACCGCCCAGGCCGCTGAAGTTTTCGAACTCAAACGGAAGCTAAAGATGGCCGATGATGAGCTTGACCGCATTAACAAGCGGTTCGATGAGGTACAAGGTATGTTTGTATGACTGAAATTATATGTGAGTGGGGAGGTTAAGCTCACACACTTTCTCATGTAAATGATTGCAGGCAGTGTGGACGAGGTCGAGACCCTCAAGGGCACCCCGTCGCAAGCCAAAGAGCAGGCAGGGGAGAGTAGAGCGGCTGCTGATAAAGCGGCTGCGGACTTAAAGGCCGAGTAGGCCACCCGCCGCCAGTTTGAGGAGAGTGTCAGCAAAGTCGAGCAAGAGCTCAAGGACGCTGCTCGTAAGTGTGAGGCCTTGGAGGAGAAGAATAAGGCCCAAGCAGTCGAACTCTCCAAGGCTCTCCAAGAGGCCAGGGAGGCGCGAACTGAGTCCCGGACGGCTCGCGAGGAGGTCAAGCAGGCTGAATAGATAGCGTCCAGTAAGCCCTTTCTTCTGCAAAGTAAATTCGGCAGTCAACAATATGCCCTGCTTACTCGATTATGGAGTTCTCCATACGCGTTTGCGGATCTTCCGAAGAGCGCCGCCGATGCTGCAAAGTTTTTCTAGGCCAAGAGGGGAACACAAGGGAGAAACTATTCTGGTCGTAGTACCTGGCGTCAGAGCGTCCGGCATTGCCGAACGACCAGATGATGCAGCTGGCGGAGCTACATAGGATCCGGCCTGGCCATGAAGGACATCATAGTCCGGCTATGGCCAGCCGAGCCCATTCCAAGCACCTACTTCGGCCTAGTCAAGCGGCTCGCCGACGCCCTACCCCGAATTGAAGCTGTGAAGCGTTCTTCGTGTATTGAGGGTGCTCGGATGGCCTTTTCCCCTGTGAATATGCATTGGGCGAAGATGAAGGCCGCTGTTGTGGCAGTTGAGGGCCCACCCAAAGGCAAGGACTATCGCAAGCCGAAGTGATATTTCAAAGACGTTCTAGAGGGTGCCCGTTTAATAGAGGGTCAATGCTCAAAGGATGTTATGTTTGAATGAATGTCTTTGGGTTGCCCGTACTGTATGTTATGGAACAAGGCTTTCTATAATATATTTCTGCCTTTATCTGAACTTATTTTCCTCCTCTTGTCGGTGTCAAAACCGGCGGATCTCGGGTAGGGGTCCCGAACTGTGCGTCTGAGGTTGATGCTAACAGGAGACAGGGAACACAATGTTTACCCAGGTTCGGGCCCTCTCGATGGAGGTAAAACCCTACGTCCTGCTAGATTAATATTGATGAGTATGGGGGTTACAAGAGTTGATCTACCACGAGATTGTAATGGCTAAAACCATAGTAGTCTAGCTTATCTTATTATGATTATCCTTAATGTAAGTGCATCTAGTGCCCCTTAGTGATTTTAGTGTATTGAAGACCTATAGTTTAAGGGACTGATGTGTTTGTGAGTGTAGACAGGTCTATAAATCTATGAGGAGTTTGATATTTACAGAGAAAGCCGACCCCTAAAAATGAAGTCTTCGACTGAAGACTTTGGATTTCTGAAGACTTTCTGAATACTTTGAAAATGAAGAAATTGGTGTGATCCTGAAGACGTGGTATTTATTCGAGGAACATGAAGCATGAAGACTTGTTTTTGTAGTTTCATTTTCTCTTTCTTGAGTCATAGGAAACACTGTACTGTTAAAGGGGGTTGAGGAAATACTAAGGAAAAATTTCCAAGTGAGGCTCAACTCAAATCTTATATCTACCAATCCCTTCGAGTGAAGCCATTGAAAATCTCATACAGCTCAGCCAATTTCTTCAGTGATAGAGAGAAGTTCTTCTAGTCTCTGAGGAATTTGTTTTGACTGAGGAGTTAGGAATTCGCTAGTGCGGATTGCCTACACAGTGAGGAACATGATAGCCCTAAGGAATTTGCTACTCAAAATTCCGACCGTCGCTGTGCTATGCGCCAGCTGTCCCAAAATATCTACCCACCTAACGGTCATATCATTGAAGGGCATTTATGTATTATCATGTCGGGCTGCTCCCTAGGCTATAAATAGCCGCCGCCTACAACCACTAGCTGGTTGGCTGCTCCGAGAGAAACTGGCACTTGTCATTTGAGAGCATCCCATCCTCCGAGGACTTTGAGTGAAAATCATCAAGTGAGGAAAACCCAAACCCAAACACCTACAAACCCAAAGTGATTGAGCATCACTGAAGAGATTGATCTAGTGTGGATTCGACGCTTGTTACCTTTGAAGACTGTGCATCTTCCAGACAGTTAGGTGTCATGGTCTAGAGCATCCAAGAGGAAATTGTGGATCACCGAGTGACCAAGTCCGTGAAGGTTTGGAAGTCACCTGAAGACTTACCACGAGTGATTGGGCGAGGTCTGTGTGACCTTAGCTCAAGGGGAATGCGTTGAGGACTTAGTGTCCTGAGTTGCGTGTTCAGGACTGGGTGTCCGAGACTGTGCTTCCTCGGGTTTAAATACCAAGCCTCCCTAACTAGACGTACAACTGCCATAGCAGTTGGAACAGGTCTACCAAATCATTTTCTTCACCAAGCTACCTAGTTCCTATTCTCAACCCTTCTATTTCCTCATCTCTCTATTGTCTGCTTGTTCATATTTGTTTGAAGACTTTGGCTGAAGACTTTCTCTATTTCCTTAACTCAATTTCTTCAGTCTGTTTGTCTTCATTCTGTTTATCCTGTGTTTACGCTTTATGTACTCTGTTCTTGTTTTCATTTCTTCATAAAGACCATGCTCATGTTCTGTTATGTTTACTTCTGAGTACTTATTCCGCTGCAAGCAGTTCTTCCCTCATGAATTTCCTCACCCGCAAATTCCTCAGTGAAGAATTCATAAAAATAGCCTATTCACCCCCTCTAGTCGATATAATGCACTTTCAATTGGAATTAGAGCAAGGTACTCCCTTGTTCTGTGTGATTTTGGTTTAACCGCCTGGAGTTTTAGTTATGTTGACCGTAGGTATGGTCAAGGTTTCTGCTGGGTGTCCTACCTTCGATGGGATGGACTACCCTTACTTGAAGAATAAGATGCGCATGCATCTTGAGGCAATTGACAATGATCTTTGGTACATTGTGGAAAATAGCATTCCCTTTGTCACTCCTACCATCAATGCTGCTGATGTGAAGAGATTCAAGCAACTCGACTCTCAAGCGAAGAACATCATATGTGGCCATCTGAGCAAAGGGCAGTATGGTAGAGTGAGTGCTTTGGAGACAGCTAAGCTTATCTGGGATAGGCTGTCCAAGGTCAATGAGGGAGTCTCAACACAACGTGACTCTCGAGTTGACATTCTTCGCAATCTCTTCAACCGCTTCAAAAGACTCGAGAATGAAAATATTCAGCAAACCTTCAATCGCCTCACTGACATCTCAAATGAGCTTCAAGCACTTGGTGCCACTGATATCACCGACCATGAGGTGGTGAAGAAATTGCTGAGATCGCTTGATTCTTCATTTGATACCTTGGCATTGATGATACAAGAACGAGGAGACTATAAGTCACATTGATTCCGCTGATATCTTCGAGGGACTATACACTCATGAGTTCTAGCTTGCTGAGAAGAGAAATCTCTATGGACCAAGTTATGGTAGATCACGGGCTCTGAAGGCCAAGGCAATGTCTAAATCTGAAGGTGAAGATTTTGGCAGCAGCCTTGGTGACCCTGAAGAACTGAGCCGGGAGCTAGCAATGCTTGTGAGGAAGTTCCAGAAGTTCTCAAGACGTGGTCACTTTGGTAAATCCTCGAGAAGTGGTGACTTGAGATCAGATTCATCATCCCATGATTTCAAGAAGAGACTTTGTCACAAATGCAAGAAACCCGAACACTACATTCAAGATTGTCCTTAGTGGGAAAAGGAATCAAAGAAGAAGAAGTACAAGGATTATAATTCAGATGATTCAAAGAAGAAGAAGAAATCTTCAAAGTCCTCGTCATCAAAATCTTCAAGGTCCTCATCTCACAAGAAGAGCAGCTCCAAGAAGACCCGATCATTCATTGGCAAGGAAATGGACTCTGAGGCTAAATCTGAGGAAAATGAGGAAGAGGAGGTATCTGAGGAGTCAGACTCTGGTGTGGCGACCCTAGCCCTCACTACCGCGTTCGTCAGCAAGTCCATCTTCAACTCCGAAGAAAAGGACCTCCCCAACACTACTGATGATGGTGGTGAGGACCACGCTCCCACCTATTGCTTCATGGAAAAAAGGCTGAAAGGTACTCAAATATCCCTCCTCTGAATCTAGTGAGGATGAATCTGATGAAAACCTCAAACCCAGCTATTCTAAACTTGCTAAGATTGCTGTGAAACTTCAAAAGGCTCTTGAAAAGGTTCAAAACATGCTAGATAAAAGCGATGATATGTTGGGCGAGGAAATGGATCGCACTAAAATTTTGACTGAAAATCTTCAAAGACTTCAGTCCAAGTTTGACAATCTTCAAGGTCATCATAACACTCTCCTATCTGATCATGAGAAGCTTTCTTATGAATTTCTTCAAAGAAAGCAAGATCTTGAGCAGTTAAGAGTGAGTTATGAAGATCTTCAGAAGGAGCGTGATTCATTACTTGCTCAACAGATCAGCGCCACTTAGGATGAATTTTTTCCTCCATGTTTGAAGTGCATTGAACGTGAAACTGCTAATTCTTCACCTGAATGCTCAAATACTTCCATTGCTACAAATTCTTCAACTGCCTCTGCTATCACTAATTTCTCATTTGAGGACATTGCTAGTATCACTTATGATGCAGGGCTGAAGGAATTGTATATGACAGGCATGTACAAAAGCCTCAAAGGGCATCAGGCTCTTTGTGACGTGCTTAAAAAGCAGATCCTCAACAGGAACCCTAGGAAAGAGGGTATTGCCTTTGAGAGGAAACTCAATGCTGATGGGACCTACTGGAAACCTGAGCAGTATCCCAAAACCTCATGGGTTTCTGCAAAGGGATCTTCAGTGGATCTATCTACTTTATCTAGCTTTACATGTGAATCTTCATATTCTTCTGATGAGTCATTTGACTCCAATTATAAACTGTTCAAAAACCAGAATGGTGAAGTATTTGCTTGATATGTTCGCACTAACAGCAAGAACAGTTCTCCTATGAAGAAAATCCGGGTTCCCAAAAGGTGCCTTAAAAATCTTTAGGTGAATGTAATCATGACACCACCTGTGAAGAATAGGAACCCTAGATCAAATTCTTCATATGGACCAAATTCTTCATCTAGACCAAATTCTTCATCTGGATCCAAGTCCTCATACGGACCAAACTCCTCACATGGATCAAATTCCTCAAAAGGATCAAAGTCCTCATATAAGCATCATTGTGCTAACCCGTCTGTTTCGCAGGGAAGATCTAACGAATATGGATTTGTGCATTATTCTTCAAATCATTAGGTTCATAAGTCCTCAAAGAATTTCTTTTCTTACTCTTATGCTTACGCTAACCCCTCTTATGTGAAACGAAGTGGATTGGCATCTATGCCACCTTTCTCTTATGGAGCTCGCAGAATTATGAACTCTTTGCCACCCCTTCATATGTGGGTGGTGAAGAAAAAGAACTAATCTCTTATGCAGGGTCAGGTCTCCAAACGAACTTAATCGTCTGAAGAATTTGCTAGAGACATGAATTTGCTTGAAAGGACGCAAGCTAATCATGAAGAAATGAATTTTCATTTCTCACGTCCTCCTACTATTTTATCTGTTCTATTGCTGGATGAATTTGATCTGATGAAATTGATACCATATTCTTCACTGATGAAGTATATGAGTTCGTAAGTTGCACTAATTCATCTGCAGTATATGAGTTCGTAAGTTGCACAAATCACATGACTGGTGACAGGAGCTTATTGATGTACTCTGCTTTATCTCCATCACATTTGAAGCATATCACCTACGCTGACAAAGGAAAAAGCAAGGTATTGGGTCTAGGTAAGGTTGCAATCTCAAAGGATCGACACATGGACAAAGTCATGCTTGTCGAGTCCTTAGGGTTCAACCTCATGTCTGTCTCAATGATTTGTGATCTTGATATGGTTGTTGTATTTGGCAAGTATCGTTGTGTTGTGATAATGGAAGCTGACAATTCCAAAGTCTTCAATGGCTTTAGGAGAGGAGATTTGTATATTGTTGATTTCTCTACAGGACCACAACCTGCTACATGTCTACTTGCAAAAGCTTCAGAAGGCTGGCTATGGCATCGATGACTTGGTCATGCTAGCATGAGGAATCTGCACACGCTCGCGAAGAAGAAGCATGTCATTGGCATCGAGGGTGTCAAATTCCTCAAGGACCATTTGTGTGGAGCTTGTGAAGCTGGAAAGATGACCAAGGCCAAGCATCCAGCGAAGACTATCAAGACTACTACTCGACCATTTGAATTGCTTCACATGGATCTCTTTGGCCCTACTCACTATGCCACATTTACTAATGCTGCATCTTTATATGGCTTTGTCATTGTTGATCATTATTCTCGATATACATGGGTGCATATCATCACTTACAAAACTGAAGTGCAGGAAGTGTTCAAACGATTTTCCTCGAGGGCTTCAACAAACTTTGGTGTGAAGATCAAGCACATCAGAAGTGATAATGGAACTGAGTTCAAGAACCCTGGTCTTGATGACTATCTTGATGAACTTGGTGTTACTCATGAGTTATGTGCTCCTTATACTCCTTAGCAAAATGGTGTCATGGAGCGCAAGAATAGGACTCTTGTTGAGATGGCCCACACTATGCTTGATGAGTACAAGACGCCTCCTCGCTTTTGGCCTGAGGCAATTGATACTGCGTGCCACATCATCAACAGGGTATATCTTCACAAATTCTTCAAGAATACTGCATATGAACTCCTCACTGACAAGAAACCCAATGTGAGTTATTTCAAAGTCTTCGGTGCCCAATGTTGTATTAGAGATCGTCATCACAATTCTAAATTTGCACCGAAAGCACATGAAGGTTTTATGCTCGGTTATGGTAAGGGCTCGCACACCTACAGAGTCTTCAACACCTATCACCACAAGGTTGTTGAAACTGATGGGCGGTTCGATGAGACTAATGGTTCGCAAAGAGAGCACCTACCTCCTGTGACAGATGAAATACCTCCTAAGGAATCTATTAAGTTCAAGGCTACCAAGGATGTCATTCCTACCGAAGAATCTGCTAAAGAAGTCATTCCAGAACATGAAGAACGTCATGCTCATGCACTTGAGGAAAATGGTGCTGAAGAAAATACTAATCAAATTCCTCAACGACAACCCGCTCATCCTTGCGTTGCAAATGAAGTGCAAATACAGAAAATCATCAGCGACATCAACATTTCAGGTCCTCTCACACGCTCAAGAGCTTCACATTTATCTAACTTTTGTGGGCACTTTGCTTTCGTCTCTATCACAGAGCCCACTAAGGTAGATGAAGCATTTCTGGAGCCTGGGTGGATTCAAGCTATGCAAAAGGAATTACATCAATTCTAGCTCAACAACGTCTGGGAACTAGCCAAACGTCCAGATCCTCTCAAGCACAATATCATTGGCACAAAGTGGATCTACCACAACAAGCAAGATGAAAATGGCCTTGTGGTGAGGAATAAGGCACGACTTGTAGATCAAGGCTACACACAAGTTGAAGGAATTGATTTTGATGAAACTTTTGCACCTGTTGCTAGAATTGAAGCTATTCGCATATTACTTGCTTATGCTAACCATCATGATATCATCTTATATCAAATGGATGTGAAAAGTGCATTGCTCAATGGTAAGCTTGAGGAAGAAGTATATGTTGCTCATCCCCCAGGTTTTGAAGATCCAAAGCATCATGACAAAGTCTTCAGACTCAATAAGGCCCTCTATGGCCTCAAGCAGGCCCCGCAGGCGTGGTATGATACTTTGAAGGAATTCCTCATGAAGAAAGGCTTCAAACCCGTGATGAATTTGCCTATATGATGAGTGAAGAATATCAAATGTCTATGATGGGAGAATTGAAATTATTGTTAGGTCTTTAGATTCGTCAACAGCGCAATGGCATATTCATATCTCAGGAGAAATACCTCAAGGATGTACTGAGGAAATTCTGCATGCAAGATTGCAAAGGAGTCAAAATCCCTATGCCCACAAATGGCCATCTATGCCCTGATGAAAATGGTATAGACTTTGATCAAAAGGTATACCGCTCCATGATTGGTTCTTTATTGTACTTATGTGCATCTAGGCCAGATATTCTGCTTAGTGTTTGCATGTCTGCCCGATTTCAAGCTACACCGAAGGAATCACACCATAAGGCTGTGAAGCATATTCTTTGATATCTAGCTCACACACCAACACTTGGATTATGGTACCCCAAGGGGTCGGCTTTTGATCTCATTGGATTTTCAAACTCTGACTATGCTAGTGATCTTGTGGACCGCAAGTCAACATCTGGCACATGCCATTTCCTCGGATGATCCTTGGTCTGTTGGTCTTCAAAGAAACGGAACTGCGTATCACTGTCTACTGCTGAAGCTGAGTACATTGCCGCTGGTTCTTGCTGTGCTCAACTGCTATGGATGAAGCAAACTCTCAAGGACTACAGCGTCAACGTGAAGAATGTGCCACTCTACTGTGGCAATGAGAGTGCCATCAAGATTGCTCATAACCCAGTTCAGCACTAAAAGACACAGCACATTCAGATTCGTCATCATTTTCTTCGTGATCATGTGTTGAAGGGCGATATCTCTATTGAGCATGTGAAGACTAAAGAACAGCTAGCCGATATCTTCACTAAGCCCTTGGATGAGAAGAGATTTAGCAAGTTGCGGTGTGAGCTAAATATCCTAGAATCTTCGAATGTTCTTTGAAAAGGAAACTCATTCTAACACTTATGAAAAATTGATGACTTAGATGTGCAACACATGAAGAAACGTTTTTCTTCAATCAATGAAGAATAACACTCTGAGTGTGAAGAAATTAACAAAGAATTTGATTCTCAGAACCCTATGACAATTGTATGCGGTGTCTGAAATCGTCATTCTTATACGGTGGGTCACGCCACCACCTAAAGTTGAAAATCTTCAATCTGAGTTTTTCCTCAGCTGTTCAATTTCTTCAACTTTGCAATGTCTTCTCTATTTCCGTCGTTTTTCTTCATTGGCTATATATATATATATATATATATATATATATATATATATGAGTTTATGTCCTCTACAACATTCACTTATTGCTATTTCTTCAAGTTGCTTATTCTGCTAGGTGAATGTGATCGGACCCTTTCCCCCTCTATGCTTAACTCAACCTAGTCTATTCACAAATTCTTCATGTGCGTTCTATTTGAAACTCATTCAAAATCTTCACTTTGTCCTTGTCAGCTGAAGAAATTGCGAACGGAACTTTAAAATTATCTTATCTGAATTTTCAGCCTTCGCCGTGTACTTCGCCCAGGGTAATTAAAAGTTACTTTTACTACCCTTGTTGATTCGGATGTTTCCTTCAAATCTTCAAAAGGTGTCTTTTTTCAAATCTTCACACACTGGACACCTTCCACAACATATGTTCTTGATCTGTTTCTCTAAGAAAATTTTTCTTCAAGATTCCTCAATTGTGTAGATTTTTCACTCTGTACAACTCTGGCACCTAAGTCAAAGAACACTTAGTGAAATTCTTCAAGACTCAACTGGTCAAATTCCTCAAACTTGTTCTTATTGCAAAACCTTCTGAGAACGCATATGACCTCTCCAAATTCCTCGCAACTATACTCTGTTCACAGGTACACATGTCCGCTGCTGAATCACTAGGTTCTCATCAACTTAACTCATTTGCAGTGTTCCTCGAAGAAGAGTTGCATATCTCTTCAGAGAACTCAATCGTTCAAAACCCTCAGTTAAAGAAAATGGCAGATGGCAAGAAGCCACAGAAGGGAGGAAAGAGGCCTGAGGTCAACACTGCATTTGAAATCCCTGAGGATATCTATAAGGATTATTGCACTCCTGATGAGGCCAAACATGGCAAGGAGGACAAAAATCAGCGCAAGGTGCGCATACAAAGGATAGAGTGGAGATGGGCACGGGAATGGAGGGAGTACATATATGTTACTCCCAAGTATATGAAGAAATTCACGCTTAATCCTCCATGCCCAAGACCTCCATTGGCACCTGGCCAAGAAGCTGATCCCACCAGCCTCAAGTGTGGTGAGGACTATCCTGATGAATGTGCCAAGCACCCGGCCAAGCTAGCCAAAGTAGCTCAGGAAGCAGTGAGGAAATTTAATGAAGACTCTGCTGCTGCTGCTGCTGCCACTGATGAGGCCTCTGCAAGCAAGCCAAAGAAGGCCATGCCAAAGAAGCCTGCTCATAAACCAAGTGCTTCAACCTCAATGCCCTCACAACCAAGTTCCTCAGTAACGCCCTCACGGCCAGATTCTTCAAAGCCCTTACGGCCAATTCCTCAAGATGCACCAGCTCCTCCAAAGTCCTCAGCTCCTCCGTCAAAATCCTCAACACCTGTGCATCTCGCCACGTGCCAAAGGACAACAGGCATCTCTATTGCCTCAGGAGCTTGTGCTAGTTCTTCAGCTGCACCAAATTCATCAACTGGCCCCTCTCTGCTGAACACAAAGGCCACTGCTGGACGAGGCTCTCGACCAAGTCCTCACAAGAAGCAGGTCACCTTTCAACACTACAGGAATCCAGTACTTTGCCATCTGCCATGGCGGACGGCAAAGGCAGGGATGGCTAACGGCAAAGCACTTTGCCGTCCGCCGCGGACGGCAAACAGTGTCGGCAAAGATAGGGTCGGCAAATAGGTCCTTTGCCGTCGGCTTTTTATGGCGGACGGCAAAGAGCCCTTTGCCTACAGCGGCTAACGGCAAAGAGGGGGGACGGAAAAATGTTGCACGTCCGCCAGCGTCACTCCGTTAGGCGGCTATCGGCGGCCTTTGACGTCCGCCAGCGGATGGCAAATTTGAGCGCCTCTTTGCCGTCTTCCAGACGACGTCAGCTATACGTCAGCGCCCGCTCTTTTTTGCCGTCCACCCGGCTGACGGCAAAGGCAAAGTCTTTGCCATCAGCTTGGCTTTGCCGTCCGCCACGGTAGGCAAATTGGCCAAATGGTCCATCCCCAGGAAGCACAGGTGGGCGCCACGTGCCCCCTTTGCTGTCTGCCACCGACGACAAAGGGGTCTTTGCCGTCTGCCGCGGACGGCAAAGAGCCTGCACTGCCTCTTTTTTGTTCTGTTTTTCTTATATCCAACAATTATCACAACAAATATTTCACAACACATATATATCCATCACATAAATATCCAGCACATATATATCCAACATAACAAATATCCAGCACATATATATCCATCCATACATACATAGTAGGTTGCACATAGTTCCATCGATCCATACATATTACAATATGCAAAGTTTCATCATAGCAAGCGAGCAGAATACAAGAAGTGCATCAAAGGAAAAAACAGGAAAAAGCAAGCAATCCATCATAGGAAGCTGGCTTCCGTGAAGTGAATGAAACCTGCAAAATGACAAATAAGAAAGTTAGAAAAAGAAGACTAGAAGAAGAATTAGACTAGAAGAAAAAGAATAGAAGAAGAAGACTAGAAGAAGAAGTATATGCCATATATTAGCTAACTTAGGTGAAATGCCACGTTTATGAGCTAACCTAGGTGAAATAGGTAGTTTATGAGCTAACCTAGGTGAAATAGGTTGTTTATGAGCTAACCTAGGTGAAATGGGTCATTTATGAGCTAACCTAGGTCAAATGGGTCATTTATGAGCTAACCTAGGTGAAATTGATCATTTTGGAGCTAACTTAGTTGAAATGGGTCTTTTATGAGCTAACTAAGGTGAAATGCCACGTTTTTGAGCTAAGTAAGGTAAAATGGATCGTTTTTAGCTAACTTAGGTGAAATGGGTCGTTTATGAGCTAACCTAGGTGAAATTGATCATTTTGGAGCTAACTTAGTTGAAATGGGTCTTTTATCAGCTAACTAAGGTGAAATGCCACGTTTTTGAGCTAACTAAGGTAAAATGGATCGTTTTTGAGCTAACTTAGGTGAAATGGGTCGTTTATGAGGTAACCTAGGTGAAATTGATCATTTTGGAGCTAACTTAGTTGAAATGGGTCTTTTATGAGCTAACTAAGGTGAAATGCCATGTTTTTGAGCTAAGTAAGGTAAAATGGATCGTTTTTTAGCTAACTTAGGTGAAATGGGTCGTTTATGAGCTAACCTAGGTGAAATTGATCATTTTGGAGCTAACTTAGTTGAAATGGGTCTTTTATGAGTTAACTAAGGTGAAATGCCACGTTTTTGAGCTAACTGTGGTAAAATGGATTGTTTTTTAGCTAACTTAGGTGAAATGGGTCACTTATGAGCTAACCTAGGTGAAATTGATCATTTTGGAGCTAACTTAGTTGAAATGGGTCTTTTATGAGCTAACTAAGGTGAAATACCACGTTTTTGAGCTAACTAAGGTAAAATGGATCGTTTTTGAGCTAACTTAGGTGAAATGGGTCGTTTATGAGCTAACCTAGGTGAAATTGATCATTTTGGAGCTAACTTAGTTGAAATGGTTCTTTTATGAGCTAACTAAGGTGAAATGCCACATTTTTGAGCTAACTAAGGTAAAATGGATCGTTTTTGTGCTAACTTAGGTGAAATGGGTCATTTTGGAGCTAACCTAGGTGAAATGGGTCATTTTGGAGCTAACCTAGGTGAAATGGGTCATTTTAAAGCTAACGTAGGTAAAATGGATCAATTAGGAGCTAATCTACGTAAAATGGGTCATTTTAGAGCTAACTTGGATAAATTGGATCACTTGTAAGCTAACTAAGGTAAAATAAGTCATTTTAGAGCTAACTTAGGTAGAATGGATGGTTTATGTGGTCAGTAAGCTTATTAAGTCATTTTGGAGGAAAAGAAGCTAACTCTAGGTCATTATGGTAAGCATATTGAAGGAAATAAAGCTAAGTCTAGGTCTTTATGCATTTGTTAAGCAAAACACTAGAGAAACTTACCGTGATCACGGAGATGTAGGAGCGGGCTGGCTCGTGCCGGTAGCTGGAGAAGGAGCGGGCTGGCTCGCACCGGTAGCTGGAGAAGGATCGTGCGATGCATTTCTGGAGTTAAGTTGCACCAAAGATCATTTCCAATGTCTCGTTAGCATTATGACACTCAAATGTTAAGACTAGCAAGTAATGTCCATTCAAATTAAACTCACCGTGCTCCCAGGAGCAATCACTGGCATCGGCGGAGCGGTCTGACCGGACTTCTCGCACACAGACTACACATTTGGTTTTCACAACAGAGTCATACTAGTTAGTAATGAGACTCAAATGTTAAGACTAGCAAGTAATCTGCAGAAGAAACTTACCACAAGGAGCTCGTACATGGCCCTTGCCTGCATGTCATTCCGTGCCCTCTCCTCCTCCAACATCTTTGTCGTCCTCTCCTCCAACTCCCGCTGCCTCTCCGCCGCCTCCGCCAGAAGTTTCTCCGTTCTATCTCTCTCACTCTGTATAGCAGCCTGCAACACCACTCACATGACCATTTGTAATCATTGATGGAAGCGCACACAATGTAATGGAGAAAGATAGCTGAGTACGTATAACTAACCTTGAAGGCGAGTTCGACTGGCCGTTCACGAGGCCTTATCTCAGGAGCGGAGCTCGACTGGCGCGCCTTGATCTCCGGGAGAGTGCTAGGACAACGGATAAGTCCATCTCCCATGGCTATGGAGCCATGGGACCTCCCGCCACCAGATATCATCAGCAGCTCTGTATCAATGGGACCCTGGCTCGGGTTAAAGTCCTCCCCTTTCCTCGCCTTCCCCTGATCTCTATATTGCACGAGCTTGTCATGGGCGGAGATGTTGGTGAAGTTCTTTGGATCATCGAGGTCAGACGCAGAGAATGCCTTGACTTTCTTGTAAGGGCCAGTGTGGGCCATGGCATACAGGTCGTACACCTCTGGCACCTTATCCGCCTTATTGTAGCATGCCTGAAAGAGAGAAACAAAGTAAATTAGTATTAAAGGGCTAAAGCTAGCATGATGAATGAATTGCATGAATCATGAAGCAAACCACATACCCAGTTCCGCCCGTACTGAAATAAGTTGGAGCTGCCTTGGTGGTGTGGCACACCTTCCATTTGGGCACGTTTGTCCTTGGCCTCTTTGTGGGTGGCCAGCCATTCTTTTGAGCACCACTCATTGACCAACACCTCCCAACAATCCATCCGATCTGCACACCATCTCGGAGGGGCCTAAGTTAGCAAATAGAAACTTGAGTGCTACGGCTATGAATTACTAAATGAAGGAAGTAAGTACAAGGCCTTAAGAATTACCTTCATGTACTTCTCCTTACTCAAGAACTTATCGCGGCACTCCTGCTTGGGCTTCTTGATACCACTTAAGTGTACCTGAATAATAATATGTATATCACTTAAGTGTATCATCATCAAGTACAACATAAAAAAATTGAATACCTGACACTACTAATAATCTCGATCAGTATCATCAATAAATTCATAATCATCATCATCACTATAATCAATGATGGGCTCATAGGGTTCATTGGCATCAACATGTGCAAGGCCACCTTGACGTAATTGGTCAAGCATTGACAGGTCATCCGCAGCAGTAACCTCTTCTTGTTCCAGCTCTTCTTGTTCCTCCTCTGGGGTGATGTCGGATTCATTGTCGCTGTCTACTTCAATGTTTTGGGGTGAAGTATAGCGGTTCTTGAAACGCTTTTTGGAAAGACGTGTCTCTTGGAAGAATTCTCCTTCATATGTGTCTAGGTTAATGTGGGGAGAAAGTCTAGCACGTGGCGGCACTTCATAAACGACATCCCAACCTTTCAGATTTGGATTAGTTTGGCAGGCCCACGGTAGATAGAATACTTGGGTCGCCTGTTGAGCCGTAATATAGACATCAGGAACATCTAAATGGGTGCTTTGGTTGATTTCAACTAGCCCTATATGTTCATGAGTCCTTCTAGTCTCCTTCGGCTGAAACCAATAACATTTGAAGACTACAACATTCGGTGGGTTTTCACCATAGAACAGAAGTTCATAAATTGCTTCAACTCTCCCATAATACTCGGTACCTCCTTCGCCGATAGCAGATACACAACAATTTGTAGACTTTCGGTCGGCCATAGATAGCTCTTTGCCATAGGTACGAAAGCGATACCCGTTGATGTCGTACTTGTCAAATGAACGGACCTTATAGTCAAAACCATTAGCGACTTGTCTCAATTTGGCGTCCATAGACTCTGAATTAGCCTACAAGTTTAATATGAAAGGATTGTTGCATTATGCACAAATTAGCGAATGAAATGAAATTGTCTAATAGAAATTACCGTTTGTTTGAACCAAGAGATGAAACCGGGATAGCCGCCTCCTTGCTTTGCGAGAAGCTCATACTCTTCGACGGAATCCTTTTGGATCTCCGCTCCATACGAGAATATGGCGACGTATCGACTGTATGACATATCCAGGAATAAGAGCAGTTCAAAGGAAATAGAAGTTGCGAAACAATGTACCGAGAACTTACTCGATGTACGGCCGCACTTCTATCAGGTTGTTGAAGATATACAACAAAATGGTCCGCCATTCTTCGTTATCCAAAGATACTGGATGTGAAACACTAGCTGGTGCGAGATTCCCTTTGAATAGGCTAAGGTTGGATCCAGCCTTTTTAGGCTTGTCAGCATTGTACCAAGGCTTCGGATTATGCAAATGACGATTTTTGGCTTCGTAGTGCGCTATTACGAAGTTTGCCGCCTCCTCTGTGATGAATGCCTCAGCCATCGATGCTTCAATTCTACGTTTATTTTTACATTTTTCTCGAAGCGTCTTCTGCATCCTCTCAGTTGGGTAGCACCAACGATTTTGCACGGGCCCCCCCCAATCTTGCCTCGGTCGGGAGATGCAAAATCAAATGCTGCATTGGATTAAAGAAGCCCGGTGGAAAGATCTTCTCTAACTTGCAGATCAACTCCGGCGCCAACTCTTCCATTTCTTCTAGCACGCCAGGCGATAGTTCTTTCGCACAAAGAACACGGAAGAAATAGCTGAGTTCTGCCAGTACTAGCCATTCATCCTCAGGGATGAAGCCACGCAACATCACCGGCATTACCCGCTCAATCCATATGTGCCAATCATGACTCTTGAGACCAAATATCTTCAGTTTATCAAGATTCGCTCCCCTCTTTAGATTCGCTGCATACCCATCGGGGAACATCAACTGCTGTTGCACCCACAAGAGAATTTCCCTCATAGCTGGCCTTCCAAGATTGAACCATGCCTTTGGCTTCGTCCAGTTCTGCTTTCCTTTCGGTTCTTTCATGTTTTGTAACGGCCTATCACATAGCGCCTCCAGATCGACTCTAGCCTTAGTATTATCCTTTGACTTCCCATCTATGCCGAACAATGTACCAAAAAGTGCCTCGGCGATATTCTTCTCAGTGTGCATCACGTCGATGTTGTGTGGGCAAAGGAGGTCTTTGAAGTAAGGCAGATCCCATAAGCATGTTTTGTGAGTCCACGCGTGCTTAGTATTATACCCCTTGAAGTACCCTGGACGTTGTGGATCTGGCTCGAGAGCGTTTAACTGATCCAGGGTCTGTTGGCCTGTCAATGCAGGTGGTGCAGAGTTTTTGACAACTCTACCCCTTATGAAGTTCTTCTTGTCTTTCCTGAACTTATGGCCAGGATCCAGGAACTGTCTATGCATGTCGAAGTAAGAAAACTTGCGACCGACCTGAAGCCAACGAAATTCAAGAGCTCCCTTGCATGTGGGGCATGGGAACCTTCCATGCACACACCAGCCAACGAATAGCGCATACGCCGGCAAGTCATGCGTCGAGTACATGTACCAGACACGCATTATGAAGTTCCGTTTGCTAAAGGCGTCGTATGTCTTGAACCCATTATCCCAGGCTTCTTGTAATTCGTCCTTAAGCGGCTGCATGTACACATTCATATTTTCCCCGGATAGTTGGATCCTGGAATTATCAACGTCAGGAAAATGTTCTTTCTTTGCATAATCTGTCCGGGGGGAGATTGAGTGGAAAGACAAATACGGGCCAACAACTGTATTGGGTTGCCGTCATACCAAACACACTGAACCCATCCGTGCTGATGCCGACTCGAGGATGCCTCGGATCTGCCGCTTTGTCAGCATGTAATTCATCAAACTTTTTCCACGCAACACCATTCGATGTGTGTACCATCATCAGATTCCCATCTGCATCTAGTTCGGTTCTTTTGCCTGTTTTGTGCCATGTCATTTGTCTGGCTGTCTCTTCGACCATGAAAAGACGTTGAAGTCTTGGTACGATTGGCATATACCGAAGAACACTAACGGGGATTTTGGTCTGTGTCTTCTCACCCATACCGTTGTCTACCACAATATACCTGGAAGACTTGCAAATGGGACAATAGTTCAAGTCCGCATAGTCAAGCCTAAATAAGGCACATCCTTTCTCACAGGCATGTATCTTCTCATAGGGCATCTTCAGTGCACGGAGGATTTTGTCCGACTGGTACAGGTTTGCAGGCATTACATGGCCTTTGGGTAGAAAGCGTCCAAATACTGTCATAATTGCGTCATAGCATTCTCTGCCCAAGTTGAACTGAGCCTTCAGAGCCATTACTTGTGAGATGGCATCCAACTGACAAAGCTCAGTGTGCTCGTGGAGCGGATGTTTTGAAGACTCCAACATTTCATTGAAGGCCTTTGCAGATTCCTCCATCTCCTCGTCCGAATCCCGAGCATCATCATAGTCTTGCACCATGTTTTCCATCCCGGTACCATGCTCGTCGGTGCGACGACGATCCACCTCAGCTCGGTCACGTTGGGCAGACTCACCATGAAATGTCCACACCGTATAATCGGGCGTAAAACCACTCTTCTGCAGGTGTTTGCCCATTTCAGCCTCTGTCTTCTTTTCCCAATTGCCGCACCGGAAACAGGGGCACCAGGTTTTCTTTTGGCCATTTGCAAATGCGGCTTGCACAAACCCCTTGGTTTTTGTGAACCATTCAGCGCTCCATTTGTTCTGACCAGTGTGACCGGTATACATCCACGCACGGTCACTCATCTTGACTTTTAGAGCTACTGGACACACAACAATTATATATGTAATTCACCATGTATATATTCATCAGTTGATCTACTTTGTCAATTTTATTACGTCCATGCAACCTACACTCTAATAGGTAATGATAGGTCCTAATCCCACCCGTGTATGTGTAAATTGGGTTCATTTTCCCATGCTATGCCCCGGATCCGACGCAAAATTTCGGCAGCACCTCCCCGCTGTTCTCCTGATACACGTCTCTGCAATAAACAGAGAGGATGTGTACCCGGAGAACAACAGGGGAGGCACTGACGAAATTTATGCGTCGGATCCGGAGCAAAGCATATGGGAAAACGAACCCAATCTACACATACTCGGGTTGTCCATGGATAGCGTTGGACAATTCGAAAGAATCAAGGTTATAAATATGCAAATGCATGCATATTTATCACTATGACGCTTTCGACCGGGAGACACATATTGGTTACGCATACTGATGATTCAAGGCACAAATATAGCTAGCTATCAAGTTTCATCGGAATAGATCAAATAATTAATGGGGGAGGAGGACTTGTCATTTGTGCTCACCCACGAACGAAGGGGCAGAGCTCGTCAAACGCACGACGAGGTCGTCGAACACCAAACCTCTCAGCGATGAAACAACTGCACATTTAAAACTACACGATCAACACAATTATATATGATGTTTTTCATAACAAAATCAAAAAAATATATGACCTAACTAATAATTCACAAATATATGACCCCGTCGGCCTCTGGAAGGCCAAAGAACACCTTTTCGGGAGGTGTCAGGGGTCGGGGTGTCCTGTCGGTGTCGGGGTGCCGTGTCGGGGTCGGGGTGCTGTTTCGGGGTTGGGGGGTCGGGGTGTCGTGTCGATGTCGGGGTAGTGCCGTGTCGGTGTCGGGGTGTTGTTTCGGGGTCGGGGTGTGTTGTCGGGGTTAGGGTGCCGGGTCAGGCTCGGGGTCGGGGTGTCGGGGTGTCGTGTCGGGGTGTCGGGTCAGGCTCGGGGTCGGGGTGTCGGGGTCGGGGTCGGGGTGTCGGGGTCGGGATCTCGGGTTCGGGGGGGTCTCGGGGTCGGGATCTCGGGGTCTCGGGGTCGGGGTGTCGGGGTCGGGTGTCGTGTCGCGGTGCCGGGTCGGGGTCTGGGTACCGTATCGGGTTGGGGTGTCGTGTCGATGTCGGGGTAGTGCCGTGTCGGGGTCGGGGTGTTGTTTCGGGGTCGGGGTGTGGTGTCGGGGTCAGGATGTCGGGTCAGGCTCGGGGTCGGGGTGTCGGGTCAGGCTCGGGGGGTCGGGTGTCGGGGTCGGGGTCGGGGTGTCAGGGTCGGGGTGTCGGGGTCGGGGTCGGGGTCGGGGTGTCGGGGTCTCGTGGTCGGGGTCGGGGTCGGGGTCGGGGTCTCGGGTCTCGGGGTCGGGGTGTCGGGGTCGGGGTCTCGGGGTCGGGGTGTCGTGTCGGGGTGCCGAGTCGGGTTTTTTCCCCCTTTTTTTCCTTTTCTTCTTCTTCCTCTTCTTCCTTTTCTTCCCTTTTTCCTTCTTCTTCTTCTTCTTCTTCTTCTTCTTCTTCTTCTTCTTCTTCTTCTTCTTCTTCTTCTTCTTCTTCTTCTTCTTCTTCTTCTTCTTCTTCCTCCTCCTTTCCTTTTTCCTCTTCTTCTTCTCCTCTCCTCTTTTTTCTTCTTCTTCTTCCTCTTCTTCTTTTTTCTTCTCCTCCTCCTCCTCCTCTTCTTCTTCTCCTCTCCTCTTTTTCTCTTCTTCTTATTTCCTAAAACTAAACTAAACCTAAACCTAAAACTAAAAAAACAGAAAAAGGAAAAAACTAAATCTAAACCTAAAACTAAACTAAAACTAAACCTATAAACCTAAAACTAATCCTAAAACTAAAACTAAAACTAAATCTAAACTAAACATAAACCTAAAACTAAAAAAACAGAAAAAAGGAAAAAAAGGAGGCAGGAGAGCTCACCTGGGTGGAGGAGGGGGGCGGGGCGGCCTGGGGCGGCGGCAGTGGCGACGGGGCCGGGGCGCCGGGGCATGGCGGCGCCCAGACGGCAGGGCGACGGGGGCGGCGGGGGCGACGGGGGCGACAGGGCGGGGGGACGCCGGGGCGGCGCCGGGGTGGTGGGGCGAGGGGCAGGGGGGCTGGGGCGGCGGCGGGGTGGTGGGGCGACGGGGCGGCGGCGAGGGGAGAGAAAGAGAGAGAGAGGGGCGGGGTGGGCGACCGTTAACGTTAGTGGGGCCCTCCC
Source organism: Triticum aestivum (assembly GCF_018294505.1). Classification (NCBI taxonomy): domain Eukaryota; kingdom Viridiplantae; phylum Streptophyta; class Magnoliopsida; order Poales; family Poaceae; genus Triticum; species Triticum aestivum. The sequence goes on along the minus strand of NC_057809.1, from coordinate 199,961,823 downwards.
TCTTTGCCGTCTGCCCCCCTTTGTCGTCCGCCTTTTTGCTCTTTGCTGTCCGCTAGCGGACGACAAAGAGGGGGGGCCGTTAGGTTTTTTTTGCAGCTTGTCAGTTGGGCCCCCTCCTTGTTTGCCGTCCGCTAGCCGACGGCAAAGAATCTGCTGTCTGCTAGCCGACAGCAAAGAACTAGCTGATGGCAAATTATGTCTTTGCCATCAGCCAGTTCTTTGCCGTCTGCTTTTTGGTAGCTGATGGCAAAGAGCTTCTTTGCCGTCTGCTAGCTGACGGCAAAGAGCGGGCAGATGGCAAAGTAGCTGATTCCAGTAGTGCAAGTACCATATGAAGATGACAAAGCTGATGATGAAGAACTCACTGAAATCATCAGAGATAGGCAACACAGGGCCGCTAGAGCCAAAGGCAGCAATGTGCCATTGATGCTGGATCCGAAGTTGATCCTAGACTTCATTGACTTCTGGCACAAGGACCACAACACACCTCTGCCTGAGCTGAACCTCACTCCTGGTCAAAGTCATATACTGACTCACTTCATTGATGAAGAAAAATAGAAATTTGAACAGGGAAGGAGGGTGAAGAAAGCGCAATACAAGAAAGAGCGCTTTCTGAAGCAATACGTTCTGAAGCTTTCACCTGGAGAATTTGTTGCTCTTCAATCTGAAATCAAGAAACTGAGTGATGAATTTGATCGCTACTATGCTGACTAGCTTGGAGCCAAAGTCAGATTTGTAAAGATAACTGAACAGTTCACTTCCAATGTTGCAGCCCCAACGCAACAAGAAAATCCTCAAGCTGAAGCATCTGCTCAGCCTACTGAAGAAAATGCCAGCACCGCTGATGATACTCAGACTGCTGTAGAAAATGCTAGTAACAGGGATGATGACTACATTCCAGCCGCTGAAGAAATTGCCAGGGCAACCACTAGCGTTGTGCCTGAAGAAAATGAAGAAGTGAGGGAAACTGCATCAGTTGTGCCTGAAGATCTTGAACCAAATTCCTCTGCTCCTCCTATGCCTACACCAACTCTGATCCTTCCATCTGCATCAGATGTGAAGAAGAAAAAGGCTGTAGAGCATGCAGCTGTGAAGAAAAGGAAGGCATCAACTGCATCAAAATCTTTAGCTCCAAAGAAGATGAAGCCGCTGACTAGCTCATTTGAAAATCCAATTGATGTTGTTCCTATCTCATCCATGCAATCAAAGGACCTTGTACCTTTTGATGAAGAATATGTGATCCCAAGCGGATCCGATGAAGACATTCCTTCTTCTGCTTCTTCAGAGCAGTTGGATGAACAAATTGAAGCGGATGCAATCCCTTCAAGCCCAATAGTCTCATCGCCCATGCCTCAGTTCACTGCTGAACAGGCCGTCGTTGAAGAAATGAATGAACAAGAGGATGTTACATTGGGTGCACAACCCTAGTGTTGAACGACGACTTTTGGGACAGTCAGCACCCCAATTCTCCTTTGTTCACACCCCTACAACAAATTCCTCAGTACCCTGTCACTACTTAAGTACAAATGGGATCTGAAGAACATCGTGCCACTCCGTCTGTACAAGAAAGATCCATCCACTAGTGCTAAAGAAAATGTTAATGAAGAATTGAAGACCCGGGCTGCTATTGAAGAAGAACCTGACATTCCTTAGCCTGCGGAACCTAAGATCGCGATCCCTGAGGTTGTGATGCAATTGAATGACACTCCTCACCCCTAGCCAAAGGATCCTTTCTCAAAGAAGAAAAAATTCAAGGCTGATGACTTCTTCGGCGAGCATGTATTCTTCACGGACTACAATCCTTATGACTTTGCTCGTCTTAAGAGGAAGCGCTTTTGGACTGCCAGCCAGGCCAATTTCTATTCTTCACTACTCTTCAACATGGATAAAGTCTTCTACCACAAGCATATTCCTCACATGGACTAAGGAAAAATTTCCAAGTGATGCTCAACTCAAATCTTACATCTACCAATCCCTTCGAGTGAAGCCATTGAAAATCTCATACAGCTCAGTCAATTTCTTTAGTGACAGAGATAAAATTCTTCTGGTCTCTGAGGAATTTGTTCTGACTGAGGAGTTAGGAATTCGCCAGTGCGGATTGCCTACACAGTTTGGAACATGATAGCCCTGAGGAATTTTCTACTCAAAATTCTGACCGTTGATGTGCTGTGCGCCAGCTGTCCCAAAATATCTACCCACCTAACGGTCATATCATTGAAGGGCACTTATGTCTTATCATGTCGAGCTGCTCCCTAGGCTATAAATAGCCGCCCCCTACAACCACTAGCTGGTTGGCTGCTCTGAGAGAAACTGACACTTGTCATTTGAGAGCATCCCATCCTCCGAGGACTTTGAGTGAAAATCATCAAGTGAGGAAAACCCAAACCCAAACACCTACAAACCCAAAGTGATTAAGCATCACTGAAGAGATTGATCATGTGTGGCTTCGGTGCTTGTTACCTTTGAAGACTGTGCATCTTCTAGATGGTTAGGCGTCATGGTCTAGAGCATCCAAGAGGAAATTGTGGATCGCCGAGTGACCGAGTCTATGAAGGTTTGGAAGTCACCTGAAGACTTACCACGAGTGATTGGGCGAGGTTTGTGTGACCTTAGCTCAAGGGGAATACGGTGAGGACTGAGTGTCCTGAGCTGCTTGTTCAGGACTGGGTGTCCGGGACTGTGTGTCCTCAGGTTTAAATACCTAGCCGCCCTAACCAGACGTACAAATGTCCTAGAAGTTGGAACTGGTCTACCAAATCATTGTCTTCACCAAGCTACTTGGTTCCAATTCCTCAACCCTTCAATTTCCTCATCTCTCTATTGTCTGCTTGTTCATATCTGTTTGAAGACTTTGACTGCTGACTTTCTCTATTTCCTCAACTCAATTTGTTCAGTCTGTTTGTCTTCATTCTGTTTATCCTGTGTTTACACTTTATGTACTCTGTTCTTGTTTTCATTTCTTCATAAAGACCATGCTCATGTTCTGTTATGTTTACTTCTGAGTACTTATTCCGCTGCAAGCAATTCTTCCCTCATGAATTTCCTCACCCGCAAATTCCTTAGTGAAGAATTCATAAAAATAGCCTATTCACCCCCTCTAGTCGATATAACACACTTTCACTTACAGTCTAAACCCTCCAGTTTATATAGACACCGGAGGGGACTAGGGTTATACAAAGTCAATTACATAAAAAGGAAATAGTAGATCAGGCCGCCTGGCTTGCCGTCCGCGCAAAGAAGAGTCCTATCCTGACATGGGAGAAAGTCTTCCATCTTGTATCTTCACGGCCCAATAGTCCGGCCCATGTCCAATGGGCCGGACGCCCGAGGACCCCTTAGTCCAGGACTCCCTTAGTAGCCCTTGAACCAGGCTTCAATGATGAGGTGTCCGGCGCGTAAACGGTCTTCGGCATTGCAAGGCGGGTTCCTCCTTCGAATACTCCGACACAGTTTCCGAACATAAAGATCATGTTTGGATCTGCAAAACAAGTTCCACACGCCACTGCAGAGAATATAATATTTCACGAGTCCAATCTACTAATAATCTTTATTTGACGTGATATCACATCACCACCTGGTTATTATATCGAACCATTTTTTTCGCTCATCATTCCACGTTCCGAGACATGGTTTTATTGGCACGTCTTGTCGAAGCAGAGATCGTGTCCCCTTATTGCAGGACCCTCATCAACACAGGCGTGGGTATTCCAACCGTACGGTTGGCATGATTCCTTACAAATAGGCAAGTTTCAAGGTTGAGGGGGAGGTGTTTGATATTTATTGCCTTTATAAAGGGACTAGGGACCGTCTGACTTCTTTACGCCAATGCTTTCCTCATCCTCTCCAACCTCGAGCTCCAGCACTCAAGGTTTCGATTGTTTCAAGCTTCCCAGTCATGGCCAACCCAGTCCTCAAGGTCGATGGGTGCCCTCCTCTGTCACACAGGAGGACATTGCGAAGCTCCGAGCAGCCAGATATTTGACCGCGGAAATCCCCCACAGGCTTCCTTCTCAAGGGCATGTTATTCCTAGTCACTAGTAGAAAAAGGGCCATTTGTCCCGGTTCATAAGGCTCATCTGTCCCGGTTGGGGAACTGGGACTAAAGGGGCGTTACTAATGCCCTAGGCCTTTAGTCTCGGTTCTTATACTAACTGGGACAGATGGGCCTCCACGTGGCCGCTCCGGCGAGCCCAGGCACGAGGGCCTTTGGTCCCAGTTGGTAGCACCAGCCGAGACCAATAAGCTTCCATGTGTTAGCATTTCAGGGCCTTGTTTTTTTTGAAAGGAGGGTGGTTTTGGGGGTTAATTTAGGTTGGTATAGGTAGCTAATTAATAGAGCTACTGCTATGCCTAAACATGATTTAGATTGAAGTGAGGCAACATGTGGTGCATGTCGAAAGTAATACTAATCCTAACTTTATGAACTTTGGATTGTACTACTTTTGACATGCACCACATGCATGTTGCCTTCACTTCAATCCAATCCATGTTCATTTCACCCGCTGATATATAATAACTCTTCATGCTCGCATCATGCATCATCATATATAATAACAAGTCTACTAATCATCATCATGCAACTTCTACTCGTTATTAATAACAAGTCATACGATGATCATCCTCATAGTCATCGAACCAACCCTACTTAATTGTTCTTAGCACATGATCATCAGTATTAGGTAGGACCTAAATACCCTCTTTAAGGTAAAATAGCATAAAACAATATAGACCCTGACTCTCCATTATGGAGAATGGAGATCATCCTATCTCCAATTCTTGCGCTTCGCTTCCTTTTGCTTCCAAGAACCTCCTTACAATCGTCCATACATTTTTTCCATCCTTTGATTTGCATGTCTCCATTCCTTCTAGTAATCTGGTATGGACAGTTGAGAGTCGTAGGATGACCTAGCTGTATGTTCAAAACATTAAGGCTACCTTTCTGATACATTAAATGACGCACACAATTCTCTGGGATTATCAGTTGAAAAACATAGTAATAACTTCATAGTTAGCAATGATGTACTAGTTTTAGAAGTATGCAAAAGATGCACGGATGTCGTAATAGTAAAAAATCTTACCAGGGTATCTCCATGGTAGTTACCGTAGTTCAACACATGCACTAGTGGCACGTATTGACCATAATGTTGAGGAGTTTGATTGTAGATATTGTAATTCTCAATGTCAGTACAAAATCCGCCCAGATGATTTTTCTCCTTGTAAGTTAATTCGAAGCCATCGGTGTAGTGGGTTTTGTCTACCATCTCCCGCACATTCTTTGAAGAATGAAAATAAGCTGTCAATGGAAATAAGCTATCAACTATTTTGAAATAAACAATATAAATTAGCTAATAACTATGTTTGAGAAACTCACATAGCGGTAGAATTGGAGGCGTATCAATAAGGACCCAAATGTCCATATTGTCTTGCTCGATTTCAGGGTCACCAAGATCCATGGTGATAAGCATACCCTCATCAAAACCATACATGTTGCAAAGAGCTTCCCATTTTTTGCAACCAAAATGGGTTACGCTCTCAGAATTGTACAGCTTTACTTCAAAATCCACATCATGATGAGTCCTTAGGTGAATTTTCTTTGTTTCGAAACTTTCATGGTCTTCCAAACCCATCCTCTCCCAGACATAGCGCCTTTTATGCCATGGGATAAGCTACTCGAATTGTAAAAGATGATAATTACACGTTGAAATAGTTGTAGTCATGCTTAATTACGAAAAAACACTTGTCGTCGTTGCGTACCGTTTCAACATCGAAGGTCTCCTCGAGCTTAATGCTGAAGCGCCGATCATCGTCCAGGTGAGGCATGTCGCACAAACCTCGATCGTCGTGGCACCAGCTGCACTCCCCCGGGAGACTTTCGTCGTCTGATGACGACATTTCCTATGTTCATAATTCAAAGATTAAACTTGTACAATTAAATATATGTACTACAAAAACTGAATTAGATCATTATTATTCATCACGGGTTGAATATCGGTCTATCGAGTCTTTTCTTGAAAACTCTCAGCTCACGTGGTGTATATATTCGACTCTCGGTGATGGTCGCTCCTCACTTCGTCCCCGAGTGCATTACACCAAAATTTCTAGCACACGGGAATAAAGGAGAAGCGACCCCCACGACAACAGTCGGGATTCTTCGTCCTCTCATATATATATGGTGGAACTCTCCCTCACTGATTCCTCTCTGACATTAGCGCCCGTCGGTGATGGTCGTTACTCCTTGTTCCCCTAGTGCATAACAAAGGTCTAGCACCCGGAGAAGAAGGAGAAATGACCCCCACGACAACAGTCGGGCTTCTTCGTCCTCTCATATATGGTGGAGACTCGACAGACTTAAAGTCAACCCGAAATATCTTTTAATTATCTTTCTAAAAAAGTATTTGGCTGGTCTCACCTCGAGGTCGGAGGGGGTCGGTGACGGGGACGACGGCGGGGATGATGGAGGGGGGCTCCTAGATTTCTGCGAAAACAAAAAACCCTATAAGCTATCAACTAATGACATGCATACGCCTTGCATAGTGCTCTCCAATTTTAGCATTCAAAGTAGGAGTAGTTTTCCAATTTGAGCATTCAATAAGCAAAATCAAATCGCAAAATAAAGTAGTATTCAAATTAGGATGCATTCAATTATAAGCAAAACTACACCATCTCTTGCGTTCATACAACGTCGAATATTATCACTAATACACCTCGAATACTATCATACATATAACATCGCTAGTACAGCTAGAACCGTAGCGCCCGACGGGTATCGGCATGGGCGGTGGACACCCAAAGAGAAGGAACCATCACAGGATCGCTCCAGTGAGATCCCTGAAGAACCTGCCAGGTATTGTCGAACCTGCCCTCCAACGCAACCATGTAGTGACGGACGTGCTTGTCCTCCTCGCTGACATGGTGACGTACCACCTCCGCAGTGTCCGGAAGCCTCGGCACCGTCACTGGCCCATGCGACCGCCACCAAACAAGGATCGGGTCAACGACGGGCTGGCTCCTCACCAACCTACGCCCCCCGGAAGGTAGCACATCCCAAAACCATCCCGGCGGAGCCCAGTCCCGCACATGGCCCCTCTGATCAAGCCGGCCTCCTCCGCTGAGTCGACGGTGAGGATGCGGGATAGGCATCGTCGACGTCGATGCGGGAAGAATTTCTTTAACTAAAAAAATAAACTAGTTCTATTAATTTTCTTGCTAAAAATAAACTACTTCTATAGTAAAATAAAGTAGTCTTATTAAATCAAGTAGTTCAACTACTAAGCACTTACTATAAATAGAATAAAGTAGTACTTACTAAAAATAAACTAGTTTAACTAGTTCTATTATTTTTCTAACTAATTCTATTAAACACTTTCTAAGTAGTACTTACTAAAAGTTATCGGGGAGGGGGGTATATCGACAATGACATACCCGATAAAAAAATAAGAAGAGGAAGAAGAAGAAAATAAAGAGAAGAAGAAGAAAGGAATAGAGTAGGAGATCGAAGAAAAAAAAGAAGAAAAAATTATTATATTTCTTCTTCTTCTCCTCTATTCCTTCTTCTTCTCCTATTTTTTTTTTCTTCTTTTTCATCTTCTTATTTATTTCTCCTCTTCTTCCTCTCCTCTTCTTCTTATTCTTATTATTCTCCTCCTTCTTCCTCTTTTTATTTTCCTTTTTTCTCTCCTTCTTTTTCTTCTAAATATGAACATATACATCAATGAGTTTAATCATACTTAATTTTCCTATACATACACAATATGAACATATACATACATTGACAAAGAAAATTCTATGAACAAAAAAATCATAAAAATTCTATGAAAAAAATTACAACAGAAAAAATCATAAAAATTATATGAACAAAATAAAAATTCTATGAAAAAAATTACAATAGAAAAAACATAAAAATTCTATGAAAAAATTGACATATTCTTTGCATATGAACATACACACATTTGCATATTCAACAAAAGTATCACCAAAAAATCTAAACTACACATCTAAATTAATACAACTAAATTACAACAACTTAATTAAATACACATCTAAACTACACATCCAAATTAATACAACTAAATTACAACATCTAAACTACACATAATATATAGGGGGCGCGGCAGCGCGGTGGCAGCAGCGGCGGCCATTACAGGGAGGAGGAGGAGGAGGAGGAGGAGGAGGAGGAGGAGGGGATCGGCGGACATCGCTCACAGGGTGCGCGGCGACGGCGACGAGGAGGCAGGGCCGGCGGCGTCGGGGCAGGGTGGCATGGGGCGGCGACGACGTCGGTCCGGGGCGGGACGGTGTCGGGGCGGCGCGTCGGAGGTAGGGGCGACAACGGCGACGACGAGACAGGGGGCAGCCTGGCGGTGTCGCGGCGGGGGAATGACGAACTGAATGGAAAATTTACGAGTCCTGCTTATATAGACGAGGCATTGGTCCCGGTTCATGGCACAAACCGGGACCAATGCCCCCCATTAGTCTCGGTTGGTGCCACCAGCCGGGACCAAAGGTCTCTTTTCAGCAGCCCAAAAGGCGGGAAGCGGCGGCCTTTGGTCCCGGTTGGTGGCACCAACCGGGACTAGAGGACAACATTGGTCCTGGTTGGTTCTACGAACCGGTACCAATGCCCCCCTTTAGTCCTGGTTCGTGGCACCAACCGGGACCAGAGGCCTAGTTCTGCCCGTGCCCAAATGTTTAGTCCCACCTGGCTAGTTGAGAGGGGCACGCAGTGGTTTATAAGCCCCACTGCCGCACCCCTCTCGAGCTCCTCTCCATTCCTAGCTTTTTGTGCCTAATTGTCACTGGTATGCCTGATGGGCCTACTGGGCCTTCTGCGGGCCTGAATCATGGCCCATGGATAGGTTTCTAGTCATATTCATGTCGTTGAGGCCCAATAGGTGGCATAATTTTCCCCTGTTTTTTGTTTTCTTTTTTGCCTTATTTATTTTGTTTTTTCTACTTACAACAAAAAACTTATTTATTTTATTTTGTTTCTAATTACCTACTTATTATGTAATTTTGCTACTAAAGTTTCTAACAAAAAAAGTTCTTTATGAAAATTCTTTTTGCTTTTAATGATTTTGAACAGAAAATACTTTGATAATTTTAGTTGCATCAATTTTATATGTAATTTTAGTTTCAATAATACTAGAGGTTTATAAAATGCAACATTCAAAGCATTTCAACAAAACGGACAATCTGTTTCGAGATATTAGGGTTTCATACGGAAACTCGTCTGTTACAACATGCATTTCAAATGAACTAGGAAAAGCTTGAAAGTTGGCATGGTATCATCATAATAGTTGTGGAGAGAAAGTCTTCACTTTTTCTTTGCTTGTGTACTTTTCTTATTGCGCCGTAACCATGGATAATCTTCATCGTTTATCAGGAAGCTTGGGTCAGCCTTGACTTTGAAGGGAGGAATTTCATGAAACTTTTCATAATTTTCAGACATGCCTATCTTGCCCTCCACTCCCACGATGTCCCTTTTTCCTGAAAGAACTATGTGGCGCTTTGGCTCATCGTATGATGTATTCGCCTCCTTATCTTTTCTTTTTCTCAGTTAGGTAGACATGTCCTTCACATAGATAACCTATGCCACATCATTGGCTAGGACGAACGGTTTGTCAGTGTAATCAAGATTGTTCAAATCCACTATTGTCATTCCGTACTGTGGGTCTACCTTTACCCCGCCTCATGACAGATTGACCCATTTGCACTTAAACAAAGGGACCTTAAAATCATGTCCGTAGTCAAGTTCCCATATGTCCACTATGTAACCATAATATGTGTCCTTTCCCCTCTCGGTTGCTGCATCAAAGCGGACACCGCTGTTTTGGTTGGTGCTCTTTTGATCTTGGGCAATAGTGTAAAATGTATTCCCATTTATCTCGTATCCTTTGTAAGTCAATACAGTCGAAGATGGTCCCCTGGACAACGAGTACAGCTCATCACAAATAGTGTTGTCACCTCTGAGACTTGTTTCCAACCAACTACTGAAAGTCATCATGTGTTCACATGTAATCTAGTCGTCACACTGCTCTGGGAGTTTGGAGCGCAGACTGTTCTTGTGTTCATCGAATACGGGGTCACCAAGGTAGAGTTCTGAAGAACTGCGTAGTGTGCTTGAGACCAAGAATGCCCGTCCCTGCATATTATTGAGTCCGCTCCTAGCGTGCCTTTTCAACTCAGTCTCCCATCATACCATGATTTAGGGAGACCTATCTTCTTAAGGCCAGGAATGAAGTCAACACAAAACCCAATGACATCCTCTGTTTGATGGCCCATGGAGATGCTTCCTTCTGGCCTAGCACGATTAAGGACATATTTCTTTAGGACTCCCATGAACCTCTCAAAGGGGAACATATTGTGTATAAATATGGGGCCCAGAATGACAATCTCGTCGACTAGAAGAACTAGGACGTGTGTCATGATACTGAAGAAGGATGGTAGGAACACCAGCTCGAAACTGACAAGACATTGCGCCACATCACTCCTTAGCCTTGGTATGATTTCTGGATCGATCACCTTCTAAGAGATTGCATTGAGGAATGCACATAGCTTCACAATGGCTAATCGGAAGTTCTCCGATAGAAGCCCCCTCAATGCAACTGGAAGCAGTTGCATCATAATCACGTGGCAGTTATTAGACTTTATGTTCTGGAACTTTCTCTCTGGAATATTTATTATTCCCTTTATATTCGACGAGAAGCCAGTCGGGACCTTCATACTGAGCAGGCATTCAAAAAAGATTTCCTTCTCTTCTTTGGTAAGAGCGTAGCTGGCAGGACCTTCATACTGCTTTGGAGGCATGCTCTCTTTTTCATGCAAACGTTGCAGGTCCTCCTGTGCCTCAGGTGTATCTTTTGTCTTCCCATACACGCCCAAGAAGCCTAACAGGTTCACGCAAAGGTTCTTCGTCACGTGCATCACGTCGATTGAAGAGCGTACCTCTAGCTCTTTCCAGTAGGGTAGGTCCCAAAATATAGATGTCTTCTTCCACATGGGTGCGCGTCCCTCAGCGCCATTCGGAACAGCTAGTCCGCCGGGACCCTTTCCAAATATTACGTGTAAATCAGAGACCATATCAAGTACGTGATAACTGGTACGCATGGCGGGCTTCTTCCGGTGATCTGCCTCGGCTTTGAAATGCTTGCCTTTCTTTCGACATTGATGGTTGGTCGGGAGAAATCGACGATGGCCCAGGTACACATTCTTCCTGCATCTGTCCAGGTATATACTTTCAGTGTCAGCTAAACAGTGCATGCATGCGTGGTATCCCTTGTTTGTCTGTCCTGAAAGGTTACTGAGAGCGGGCCAATCGTTGATGGTTACAAACAGCAACGCATGAAGGTTAAATTCCACCTTTTTGTGCTCATCCCATGCACGTACACCGTTTCCATTCCATAGCTATAAAAGTTCTTCAACTAATGGCCTTAGGTACACATCAATGTCGTTGCCGGGTTGCTTAGGGCCTTGGATGAGAATTGGCATCATAATGAACTTCCGCTTCATGCACATCCAAGGAGGAAGGTTATACATACATAGAGTCACGGGCCAGGTGCTGTGATTGCTGCTCTGCTCCCCAAAAGGATTAATGCCATCCGCGCTTAAACCAAACCATACATTCCTTGGGTCACCTGCAAACTGAGCCCAGCACTTTCTCTCAATTTTTCTCCACTGCGACCCATCAGCGGGTGCTCTCAACTTCCCGTCTTTCTTACGATCCTCACTGTTCCATCACATCAACTTGGCATGCTCTTCGTTTCTAAACAGTCTTTTCAGCCGTGGTATTATAGGAGCATACCACATCACCTTCGCAGGAACCCTCTTCTTGTGGGGCTCGCCCTCAACATCACCAGGGTCATCTCGTCTGATCTTATACCGCAATGCACCGCATACCGGGCATGCGTTCAAATCCTTGTACCCACCGCGGTAGAGGATGCAGTCATTAGGGCATGCATGTATCTTCTCCACCTCCAATCCTAGAGGGCATACAACCTTCTTTGCTGCGTACGTACTGTGGGGCAATTCATTATCCTTTGGAAGCTTCTTCTTCAATATTTTCAGTAGCTTCTCAAATCCTTTGTCAGGCACAACATTCTCTGCCTTCCACTACAACAATTCCAGTATGGTACCGAGCTTTGTGTTGCCATCTTCGCAATTGGGGTACAACCCTTTTTTGTGATCCTCTAACATGCGATCGAACTTCAGCCTCTCCTTTTCACTTTCGCACTTTTCCTTTGCATCAAAAATGACCCGGCGGAGATCATCATCGGGCACATCGTCTGGTTTCTCTTGATCTTCAGCTTCCTCTTGATCTTCAGCTTCCCCCGTTGCAGCATCACTATATTCAGGGGGCACATAGTTGTCATGGTCCGCTTTCTTCGTTGTCTTCCATCATAACCCCTGTTTCTCCGTGCTTCGTCCAAACATTATAGTGTGGCATGAAACCCTTATAAAGCAGGTGGGTGTGAAGGATTTTCTTGTCAGAGTAAGACCTCGTATTCCCACAATCAGGGCATGAACAACACATAAAACCATTCTGCTTGTTTGCCTCAGCCACTTCGAGAAATTTAAGCATGCCCTTAATGTACTCGGAGGTGTGTCTGTCACTGTACATCCATTGCCGGTTCATCTACATGCATTATATATAATTATGTGTGTCAGAAGTAAGAAAATTAGACAAGTATATATCTAAAGTAAGATTTTTTCTTTTAGAAAGAAGATAAGAACAAGAGGCTCACCACGGTGGTGTCGATGACGAGATCAGCGCGGACGATCGACGGCGGTGAAGACGAGGACGAGGCGTGACGGACCGCTAAACCAAGACAAATCTTGGAAAAAATGGAGAGAAAGCTTAACTAGTGTTGCTCGGGCATTTCATCGAACACCTCACATGCATAAGAGGTGAGCTAGAGCACCCAAATGCCCTTCCTCACCGGCCAGCAAAAAACAGAGCACTGTGGAGTGCTCTGCTCGCCAGCGATGGGGTATATATATAGGCAACTCATTTGTCCCGGTTCGTGGCTGGAACCGGCACTAAAGCCCAGCCTTTTGTCCCGGTTCGAGCCAAGAACCGGGACCAATGTTTGTGGGCCAGGAGCGAGGCCCATTGGTCCCGATTCGTGCCTGGAACCGGGACAAATGGGTCCATGCGAACTGGGACCAATGCCCACGAGGCCCTGGCTGGCCCCCTGGGCTCACGAACCAGGACGAATGCATCCATTGGTCCCAGTTCGTGGAAGAACCGAGACTAATGGGCTGGCCAGGATCGAACGAAAGCCCCTTTTTCTACTAGTGAGTCCCAGATCCAGCGAGAGGGTCGTATTCATCTCCCACTTCCTCCGAGGGCTAGGGTTCGCCCTACACCCCTTTGTTCGAGGGCTTATGTCTATTACGGGCTAGATTCCCACAATCTAACTCCGGACTCCTTCATTCACATCTCGGCATTCACCATCACATGCGAAGCTTTCCTCCGTATTCCCCCACACTTCGGCTTATGGCTTAAGACCTTTAATGTGAAGCCGGAGGTATTCGGCGGGGGACGGGTAGAGTGCGGTGGTGCTGCAGTGGGTAATCTTATCAACGCTCCCTGGCTAAAAGGATCCTTCACAAAATCTTCTGACTTATGGCAGCGGGAGTGGATTTATATCACTGAACTCTGTGGCACCAAGTGGGCAGCTACACCTGCGTTTGATACGTCTCCGTCATATCTACTTTTCCAAACACGTTTGCCCTTGTTTTGGACTCTAACTTCCATGATTTGAATGGAACTAACCCGGACTAACGCTATTTTCAGCAGAATTGCCATGGTGTTATTTTTGTGCAGAAATAAAAGTTCTCGGAATGACATGAAAATCAACGAAGATTATTTTTGGAATATATAAAAAATATTGGTAGAAAGATCCATGTCAGGGACCCACACCCTGTCCACGAGGGTGGGGGTGGACCCCCTGCCTCGTGGGCCCCCTGACACTCCACCGACCTCAACTCAAACTCCATATATTCATGTTCGGGGAGTAAAAAAGAGGGAGAAGGATTCATCGCGTTTTACTATACTGAGCCGCCGCCAAGCTCTAAACTCTCTCGGGAGGGCTGATTTGGAGTCCGTTCGGGGCTCTGGAGCGGGGAATCCATCGCCATCGTCATCATCAACCTTCCTCCATCACCAATTTCATGATGCTCACCATCGTGCATGAGTAATTCCATCGTAGGCTTGCTGGACGGTGATGGGTTGGATGGGATCTATCATGTAATCAAGTTAGTTTTGTTAGGGTTTGATCCCTAGTGTCCACTATGTTCTTAGATTGATTTTGCTATGACTTTGCTATGCTTAATGCTTGTCACTAGGGCCCGAGTGCCATGATTTCAGATCTGAACCTATTATGTTTTCATGAATATATGTGAGTTCTTGATCCTATCTTGCATGTCTATAGTCACCTATTATGTGTTATGATCCGTTTACCCCGAAGTGACAATAATCGCTATACTTACCGGTGATGACCGTCGTTTGAGGAGTTCATGTATTCACTATGTGTTAATGCTTTGGTCCGGTACTCTATTAAAAGGAGGCCTTAATATCCCTTAGCTTCCAATAGGACCCCGCTGCCACGGGAGGGTAGGACAAAAGATTTCATGCAAGTTCTTTTCCATAAGCATGTATGACTATATTCGGAATACATGCCTACATTACATTGATGAATTGGAGCTAGTTCTGTGTCACCCTAGGTTATAACTAAGGATGGCAATGGGTTGGGTTTGGATCGGGTTAAACAATATCAAATCCGTATCCATATCCATGAAGGCAGTCCCAGCCCATCCATGGGAAAATCCATGGGCGAAAAATTGTGACCATGTCCAAATCCGATGGATATCCATACCCATTGGATATCCATCGGGTCCTCTCAAGACCTATACATAAGACATAACTCACTGCACAATGTGCACTCTGCATTGGCATGCTCACTCCCTGCCGTGCAGTCACAGCCCTTGCATTTGTCCCACTACTGCGGCCATGCATCAATGCGTGTGTGGAAAAGCAAAGAGGGAGGGGTCAAGGAGATATGGAGCTAGGTTGTCGCAGGCCAATAGTGGCTGCTGCAGCAATCCACCTTACGTGGAGGTAGCGGCTGGCAGCGGCGGCCACCTCTAGGGCTATGAGAGGAGTAACTCAAGGAGATGGCACCAATTCTCAACAAAAAGTCATTTAATTAGTGTAGATAATAGGATGAGAAGGTGCGTTGGAATATGCTACGGTGGGTATTATGTAATTTCTTTTGGATGTTTTAGATAAAGGATAAAATTATAGTGGGACATGTGATTATGGGGTAAGGGTAGCAGAATGTTGCTCGTTAAGTCAGATGATTGGGTCAGGTTTGGATATATCCATGGGTACAAGATTATGTCCATGCCCTATCCACGAGTAATCGGCCGGGTTTGGGCGCTACCCATGGGCACAAAAGCATATCCAAACCCTATCCATTCGGGTTGGATATCCATGGCTATCCATGTCCATGGATAAAATTTCCGTCCTTAGTTATAACTATTGCATGAGGAATCACATCCGACATAATTATTCATCATTGATCCAATGCCTATGAGCTTTTCCTATATTGTTCTTTGCTTATTTACTTTTCCGTTGCTACTATTACAATCACTATAAAACCAAAAATATTACTTTTGCTACCGTTACCACTACTATCATATTACTTTGCTACTAAATACTTTGCTGCAAATATTAAGTTTCCAGGTGTGGTTGAATTGAAAACTCAGCTGCTAATACTTGAGAATATTCTTTGGCTCCCCTTGTGTCGAATCAATAAATTTGGGTTGAATACTCTACCCACGAAAACTGTTGCGATCCCCTGTACTTGTGGGTTATCAAGACTATTTTCTGGCGCCGTTGCCGGGGAGCATAGCTCTATTCTTTGAGTCACTTGGGATTTATATCTGATTATCACTATGAAGAACTTGAAATATCAAAGAACCAAGATTTTTCCCTCAACTACGAGGGGAGGTAAGGAACTACCATCTAGCTCTGCACTTGATTCACCTTCTGTTTGGAGTAAACTTGCGACACCTACACCTGCTATTCATTCTGATATGTCGCATGTTATTGATGATGCCACTTCTGCTTTGCATGATACTTATGATGAAACTACTTCTATGCTTGATAATACTGTGCCACTAGGTGAATTTATTGATGAACAACTTGCTAGGGTTAGAGAGAATGAAATTATTGAAACTAATAATATTGATGAAAGTGATGATGAATATTCTCCCCCTAGAAATGAGTTGCCTGTTGTTCGTGAGGGGTATGTTATGGATGAAGAAACTTCTAGAGACTTCTTAGCTTGCAATGATAGATCTGATCTTAAGAAATTATTAGCTAAGCTTAAAGAAAAGTCTTTGAATGCTAGAATGAAATCTGACCCTGCTTTTGCTACTTCACCTATCTTTATTACTGATAAGGATTATGATTTCTCTGTCGATCCTGAGTTAACTACTTTGGTTGAATCTGATCCTTTTTATGGCTATGAATCTGAAACTGTTGTGGCACATCTTACTAAATTAAATGATATAGCCACCCTGTTCACTAATGATGAGAAAACTTGCTATTACTTTATCCATAAGTTGTTTTCGTTCTCATTAAAGGGTAATGCTAAAACATGGTTTAATTCTCTTGATCATGGATGTGTGCGTAGTCCCCAGGATATGATTTATTACTTCTTTGCTAAATATTTCCCTGCTCATAAGAAACAAGCTGCTTTAAGGGAAATATATAATTTTGTGCAAATTGAAGAAGAGAGTCTCCCACAAGCTTGGGGGAGGCTTCTCCGATTACTGAATGCTTTGCCTGATCATCCTCTCAAGAAAGATGAAATACTTGATATCTTTTATAATGGACTAACCGATACTTCCAGAGACCACCTAAATAGTTGTGCTGGTTGTGTTTTCGGGGAAAGAACTATTGATCAAGTTGAATTGCTATTGAATAATATGTTGACTAATGAAGATAATTGGACACTTCCTGAACCAACTCTGAAGAAAAGGGGTATTCTATTTCTCAGTCCTGAAGATATGCAAGAGGCAAAGAAATCTATGAAAGAAAAAGGTATTAAAACTGAAGATGTTAAGAATTTACCACCTATTGAAGAAATACATGGTCTTGATAACCCGACACAGGTAGTAAAGGTAAATTCTCTCTATAGATTTGATAAATGTGAAATCCCATTTACTCAGTTTGCTAGCCAATGCTTGGATGAGTTTGATGACTTTATGGTTAAGCAAGAAAACTTCAATGCTTATGTTGGTAGACAATTGAAACACAATGCTGATATGCTTGAACACTTGAGTGATTATATGGCTAGTGTTAAAGGTGCACTTAAACTTATTAGTAAACATGCTTCCATGGTTACCACTCAAGTAGAATAAGTGCTTAAAGCTCAGAATGATTTGCTCAATGAATTAAATAATAATAAGAATGATAATGCTATTGGAGTTATGACTAGAGGTGGTAAAATGACTCGGGAACCTTTGTATCCTGAGGGCCCTCCTAAAAGAATTGAGCAAGATTCTCAGAGAACTAATATTGATGCACCTAGTCCTTCTAAGAAGAAGAAAAAGAAGAATGATAGGACTTTGCATGCTTGTAATGAACCTGTTGTTGACACACCTGAGAATCCCAATGATATTTCTATTTCTGATGCTGAAACAAAATCTGGTAATGAACATGAACCTAGTCATAATGTTAATGATGATTTTCATGTTGATGCTCAACCTAGCAATGATAATGATGTAGATATTACACCTACTGTTGATCTTGATAACCCACAATCAAAGAATCAATGTTATGATAAGAGATACTTCGTTGCTAGGAATCCCGGTAAGGAAAGAGAACCATGGGTTCAGAAACCCATGCCTTTTCCTCCTAAACCATCCAAGAAAAAGGATGATGAGGATTTTGAGCACTTTGCTGAAATGATTAGACCTATCTTTTTGCATATGCATTTGACTGATATGCTTAAAATGAACCCTTATGCTAAATACATGAAGGATATTGTTACTAATAAAAGAAAGATACCGGAAGCTGAAATTTCCACCATGCTTGCTAATTATACTTTTAAGGGTGGAATACCAAAGAAACTAGGAGATCCCAGAATACCAACTATACCATGCTCCATTAAAAGAAACTATGTTAAAACTGTCTTATGTGATCTTGGAGCCGGTGTTAGTCTTATGCCTCTCTCTTTATATCGTAGACTTGATTTGAATAAGTTGACACCTAAAGAAATATGTTTGCAAATGGATGATAAATCAACTGCTATACCTGTCGGTATTTTTGAGGATGTGCCTGTTGTGGCTGCAAACGTTACTGTTTTAATGGACTTCGTTATTCTTGATATTCCCGAGGACGATAGTATGTCGATTATCCTTGGTAGACCCTTTTTGAATACTGTAGGGGCTATTATTTATTGCAACAAAGGCAATGTCACTTTTCATGTTAATGGTAATGAGCATACGGTACACTTTCCGAGGAAACAACCTCAGGTCCACAGTATCAATTCTATTGGAAAATTTTCAACTATTACTATTGGAGGTTTTCAATTTCCTCTTCCTACTGTCAAGACGAAATATGATATTCTTATGGTTGGGGATGTGCATATCCCCATTGAGATAACCTAGTGTTATTCGAAATTTCTCCGGTTTCATGTTATTCGAAATGAGTTTGTTAACAAGACCTGATCAACCTTGTTAGTGGATTCCTTTTAATGAGCATGAGATGGATGAAGTTAGAAAGCACAACTCTTTCTACCCTCTTTTTACTTTCTGTTATTTATATTAAATAAAGTAAAAATAGTATTTTTTTTGTCTGTTTTCTGAATTATCCATGCAATAAAAAATACCCTAAAAATAAAAGTTCTCCAAATGCCCTCAAAATGAAATATGATTTTTTTCTAGAATATTTGAGAATATCTGGCACTTAGAACACATCAGGGGGAGCTAGCACCTGGCCACGAGGGTCCAGGGCACGCCCACCTGCCTCGTGGACCCCATGTGGGCCCCCTCTACTTATCCTTGCTCCCCACACACTTCGTGTTGCTCCAGAAAAAAGCACTAGCCAGCTCAAACCCGAGTTCTTGCTCATCTTGCTACCATTTTCGATCTCCTTGCTCAAAGCTCCTCTCGCAAAACTGCTTTGGAGGATTGTTCTTTGGTATGTGACTCCTCCAATGGTCAAATTAGTTTTTGTTCTAGTGCTTTATTCATTGCAAATTTTCACTGCTTAGGTGACCCTGTTCTTGAGCTTGCATGTCAAATTTATCTGGTCAAAAGTAGTTTTAGTGCATGATATACCCTCTAGGCACTTGTAGGAGTAGTTGCTATCAATTTTGTTGAGATTGGTTCACTTTTATATTAAGTTACTAAAAACTGCAGAAATTTTTCAGAGGAAGAAATATGTTTAGGAAAATGGACAAAGGTGGTTCCTCAAGGAAACAAGGACCCAGACCCGCAATACGCGAGCCGGATAATGAACTACCAAGGGATGCTCAAGTGCTGCCTTGTGAATGGCCGTCAGAGGACTTCATGGTTCGAGCAAGAATCAAGGAGGAATTTGACGCATATGTGCGTAACACTAATCTGGAGAGCTTCGAGGCAGACAAGTGCCGTCAGTACTACTACCTCAATTATTCCTTTGTGAGAAGGTTTGAATTTATATCATCACGTAATTCTCAAACTGTCCTGTTTGATCTTTATGATAAATCTTATACCATGGACTTAGAAGATTTTAATACTGCTTGTAAACTCCCACAGTGGGGTAATGTTAGTGAACCTCATAAATCTGAATATACGGATTTTCTTGCTAGTATCATTGTGGGGGAATCTAGGGAAATCGTGCAAGCCACCATAGGGAGCATTCATTTTCCTACTATACATTATTTTTCTCTCTTCATAGGTAGATGCAAAAATGGTAAGGATGAGGCATGTCACATGTGTGTTCCAGATCTTAGTGTTCTCAAGAGTGCTTGTATTAGGAGATAGACAATATAACTTGGGGGCCATTGTTGCACGTAGGTTGCATAATAACAAAATTAATGGAGATTTCTTTGGTGGAATTTATGCAACCCGTTTAGCTAATTTTCTTGAGATACCCATACATGGATATGATATTGAGTTGCCTCCTGCTTATTTAGATTATAATGTTGTGGTTCGTCATCAATTTGTTGAGAGGAACAATCAGTCCCTCTAGTACCGACTAATCTTTGACAGACGACGCACCTATCATGTCGCCCTCCCTGCTCCTGCTTTCTTTGACATTTAGGTAAAAGGGAGATATGTTATAACCAGGGAGGAGGCGGACGAGTACGAGAGGAGGACGGAGGCAGCCCGCCTCCAAGTTGCAGCTCTTCAGGCAGTAGCTGATGCATCTCAGTATGACCCTAGCTTTAACTTCGGATATCCACCAGGCCATCCATGGGCATAGACCAACTTAGGCCAAAAGCCTAAGCTTGGGGGAGTATTTATTTCTCACCGACATTACATTCATGTTAACACATTCATGCCAGTTGTCGGTGCTCATACTTTTTCATTGTATCATCCATGCTATTTTAATTTATTTTTAAGCTTTCTTCTTGTGTGTTTGAAAAACCTTAAGAAAAAACAAAAAAATTAGTTGTAGCTTTTAGTTAGTTTACTTCTCATGCCTGTAGTAGTAGTAATTAAAAAGAAAGCCCAAAAAGATTTCTCGTTCTTCTTATGCTTGTTGGGAGCTTTCCCATGTAAATAGTTTTTTATTTCTTTTCTTTGGGGTCGAGAGGAGAAGACCATGATGAAAATGGTGAGTGGCTCTTATATGCATTATTGTTGATCTAATAAAGAGCCCATATTACCTTGTCTTCTCCCTTGAATTGAATGCTTGCAGATTTCAGCTTAGTCCAATGCATGTGTACTATTATTGTTATCCACACTATTCGGTCATGCAAGTGAAAGGCAATAATGACGATATATGATGAACTGATTGAGATGAGAAAAGCCGATATGAACTGGACCTCTCTTGTTTTTGTAAATATGATTAGTTCATTGTTCCCGATTCAGCCTATTATGAAAGAAACATGTTTGCAATGACAATTAGAGATTGTAGTTGCTTATGCCATGCTTAATTAGCTAGGAGTTTATAATGGTTTACCTTGCGTGTCAACATGCTATTAAAATGGTTGTGATGTGGTATGATAGGGTGGTATCCTCCTTTGAGCGATTCGAGTCGCTTGACTTGGCACATGTTCACGCATGTAGATGAAACAAAATCAACATTGCCTCTACAATATTTATGTTCATGGTGCATTATATCCTACTCATGCTTGCATTCGGTGTTGATTAATTTTAATGCATGTTCATGACTGTTGTCGCTCTCTAGCTGGTCGCTTCCCAGTCTTTTTCTAGCCTTCACTTGTACTAAGCGGGAATACTGCTTGTGCATCCAATTCCATAAACCCCAAAGTTATTCCATATGAGTCCACCATACCTACCTATATACGGTATCTACCTGCCGATCCAAGTAAATTTGTATGTGCCAAACTCTAAACCTTCAAATAAACATTTTTTTGTATGCTCGAATAGCTCATGTATCAACTAGGGCTGTTTGTATCCTCCATGCTAGAAGGTTATCCTCAAGAGGAGTGGACTCCACTCCTCACTCACAAGAAAATGGCTGGTCACTGGGATGCCCAGTCCCATGCTCAAATCAACTCAAATAATTGGAAACAAAACTCCCCCAGGATTGTTGTTAGTTGGAGGCACCCATTGTTTCGGGCAAGCCATGGATTGATTCTTGTTGGTGGTGGGGGAGTATAAACTTTACCATTCTGCTTGGGAACCGCCTATAATGTGTGTAGCATGGAAGATATCGAGATCTCTCGGTTGTTATGTTGACAATGAAAGTATACCGCTAAAAATATTATTCATCTCTATTTCAAAATCGAGGTCTGGCACCTCTACAAATCCCTGCTTCCCTCTGCGAAGGGCCTATCCATTTACTTTTATGTTGAGTCATCATCCTCTTATTAAAAAGCACTAGTTGGAGAGCACCGCAGTCATTTGCATGTATTATTGTTAGTTTACATTGAGTATGACTTGACTAGATCTTTTTTACCATGAATTACAATGTCTATTCAGTCCTTGATCTTTAAAGGTGCCCTGCATTTATGTTTTGCGGTCTCAGAAAGGGCTAGCAAGATACCATCTTGTTATATCATATTATGATTGTTTTGAGAAAGTGTTGTCATCCGAGATTTATTACTATTGCTCGCTAGTTGATTATGCCATTGATATGAGTAAACATGAGACCTAACTGTTATTGTGAATATGGTTAGTTCATAATCCTTGCTGAAAACTTGAATGCTGGCTTTACATATTTACAACAACAAGAGCAAAAAGAGTTTGTAAAAGTTGTTCTTTATCACTTTCAGCTTATCAACTAAATTGCTTGAGGACAAGCAAAGGTTTAAGCTTGGGGGAGTTGATACGTCTCCATCGTATCTACTTTTAGAAACAATTTTGCCCTTGTTTCGGACTCTAACTTGCATGATTTGAATGGAACCAACCCGGATTGACGCTGTTTTCAGCAGCATTGCCATGGTGTTATTTTTGTGCAGAAATAAAAGTTCTCGGAATCACCTGAAAATCAACGGAGATTATTTTTGGAATATATAAAAAATACTGGCGAAAAGATCCACGTCAGGGGGGCCACACCCTGTCCACGAGGGTGGGGGGCGCGCCGACCACCCTGGGCGCGCCGCCCAGCCTCGTGGGCCCCCTGACGCTCCACCGACCTCAACTCCAACTCCATGTATTCGTGTTCGGGGAGAAAAAAATGAGGGAGAAGGATTCATCGCGTTTTATGAGATGGAGCCGCCGCCAAGCCCTAAACTCTCTCGGGAGGGCTGATCTGGAGTCCATTCAGTGCTCTGGAGAGGGGAATCCATCGCCATCATCATCATCAACCTTCCTCCATCACCAATTTCATGATGCTCACTGCCGTGTGTGAGTAATTCCATCGTAGGCTTGCTGGACGGTGATGGGTTGTATGAGATTTATCATGTAATCGAGTTAGTTTTGTTAGGGTTTGATCCCTAGTATCCACTATGTTCTTAGATTGATGTTGCTATGGCTTTGCTATGCTTACTGCTTGTCACTAGGGCCCGAGTGCCATGATTTCAGATCTGAAGCTATTATGTTTTCATGAATACATGTGATTTCTTGATCCTATCTTGCAAGTCTATAGTCACCTATTATGTGTTATGATCCGTTAACCCCGAAGTGACAATAATCGGATACTTATCGGCGATGACAGTAGTTTGAGGAATTCATGTATTCACTATGTGTTAATGCTTTGGTCTGGTACTCTATTAAAAGGAGGCCTTAATATCCCTTAGTTTCCAATAAGACCCCGCTGCCATGGGAGGGTAGGACAAAAGATGTCATGCAAGTTCTTTTCCATAAGCATGTATGCCTATATTCGGAATACATGCCTACATTACATTGATGAACTGGAGCTAGTTCTGTGTCACCCTAGGTTATAACTATTACATGAGGAATCACATCCGACATAATTATTCATTACTGATCCAATGCCTACGAGCGTCTCCTATATTGTTCTTCGCTTATTTACTTTTCTATTGCTACTATTACAATCACTATAAAACCAAAAATATTACTTTTGCAACCGTTACCACTACTATCATATTACTTTGCTACTAAATACTTTGCTACAGATATTAAGTTTCCAGGTGTGGTTGAATTGACAACTTAGCTGCTAATACTTGAGAATATTCTTTTGCTCCCCTTTGTGTCGAATCAATAAATTTGGGTTGAATACTCTACCCTCGAAAACTGTTGTGATCCCCTATACTTGTGGGTTGTCAGTGTTCCGATGTGGCCCTCCAATTCAGCTCGCATAATGGGTCAACAAGGGGTTGGATTGGGGATCAACCGATGAAGTGCAGACTCTTTAGAGCCGCATCCGGAGTCTCCTTGAGAGGGACACCGAACTCATCGACGTGATTCAAGTAATGCTAGTTGATAACCCTCAAGTATAGGGGATCAATTGTAGACTCTTTCGATAAGTAAGAGTGTCGAATCCAATGAGGATCTAAAGGTAGAACAAATATTCCCTCAAGTTCTATCGACCACCGATAGAACTCTACGCACGCTTAATGTTCGCTTTACCTAGAACAAGTACGAAACTAGAAGTACTTTGTAGGTGTTGTTGGATATGTTTGAAACATAATAAAGAGCACTTAAATAAAAAGTAGGGGCTGTTCAGATGAAGACACAACTAAGTTAGTTTTAGTAGAGAGCTTGTTGTCACAGAAGAAAGTTATTTATCCCTAGGCAATCGATAACTAGACAGGTAATCATTATTGCAATTTTATTTGAGGGAGAGGCATAAGCTAACATACTTTCTCTTCTTGGATCATATGCACTTATGATTGTAACTCTAGAAAGCATCCACAACTACTAAACATCATTAAGGTAAAACCAAACCATAGCATTATAAGGCATCAAGTCCTGTTTATTCCCATACATAAACAACCTACTTACTCGAGTCTGTGTTTCTATCACTCACACCACCCACATTAGAAAATCATGGACATATTGCAAACCCTAAAGCAGGGATCCCTCGCGCTTGAGCGACACGGAGAGCACCATAGGACAGCACCAATAATAATACATGCAACTCAAACCAATCACGATCATCAATTAACCCATAGGACAAAACGGGTCTACTCAAACATCATAGGATAGCCATACATCATTGGGAGATAATATATAGCATCGAGCACCATGTTTAAGTAGAGATTATAGCAGGTAAAAGAGGGGTTACAGCTCTTCATAGAGGGGGGAAGAGTTGGTGATGATGGTGGTGAAGTTGTCGGTGTAGATTGCGGTGATGATGATGGCCCCGATGGCGTTCCGGCGCCACCGGAAGAGAGGGGGAGAGAGCCCCCCTCCTTCTTCTTCTTCCTTGACCTTCTCCCTAGATGGGAGAAGGGTTTCCCCGCTGGTCCATGGCATTCATGGCATGGGAGGGGCAAGAGCCCCTCCAAGATTGGATCTGTCTCTCTGTCTCTCTCTGTTTCTCTCTGTTTCTGCGTATTAGCTTTCTTGCGGGTATTAGCTTTCTTGCGGAAAAAGAAGGGCATCAACTTCCTTACAGAGTGGCCAGGAGGGCCTAGGGTGCGCCTGACCCCTTGGGGCGCGCCCCCTGCCTCGTGGCCCCCTCGGGCATTGTCTCGCGTTGATTCTTCTTCCCAAAAATCACATATATTCCAAAAAAATCTCTGTCAGTTTTTATCCCATTTGGACTACATTTGAAATGGATTTTCTGCAAAACAAAAAACATGCAACAAACAAGAACTGGCATTGGGCACTGGATCAATATGTTAGTCCCAAAAATTGTATAAAAAGTTGCCAAAAGTATATGAAAGTTGTAGAATATTGGCATGGAACAATAAAAAATTATAGATATGACGGAGACGTATCAGCATCCCCAAGCTTAATTCCTACTCGTCCTCGAGCAGGTAAATGATAAAAAATATAATTTTCGATGTGGAATGCTACCTAGCATAATCTTGGTCATGTAATCTAATCATGGCATGAATATTAAGACATGAGTGATGCAAAGCAATAGTCTACAATTTGACATTAAGACAATAATACTTCAAGCATACTAATAAAGCAATCACGTCTTTTCAAAATAACATGACCAAAGAAAGTTATCCCTACAAAATCGTATGGTCTGGCTATGCTCCATCTTCACCACACAAAATATTCAAATCGTGCACAACCCCGATGACAAGCCAAGCAATTGTTTCATACTTTTGACATTCTCAAACCTTTTCAAATTTCACGCAATACATGAGCGTGAGCCATGGACATAGCACTATAGGTGGAATAGAATATGATGATGGAGGTTGTGTGGAGAAGAAAAAAATGGAGAAAGTCTCACATCGACACAGCTAATCAATGGGCTATGGAGATGCCCATCAATTGATGTCAATGTGAGGAGTAGGGATTGCCATGTAACAGATGCACAAAGAGCTATAAGTGTATGAAAGCTCAAACTGAAAGTAAGTGGGTGTGCATCCAACTTGCTTGCTCATGAAGACCTCGGGCATTTGAGGAAGCCCATCATCGGAATATAGAAGCCAAGTTCTCTAATGAAAATTCCCACTAGTATATAAAAGTGATAACTCAAAAGACTCTATATGAAGAACATGGTGCTACTTTGAAGCACAAGTGTGGTAAAAGGATAGTAACATTGTCCCTTCTCTTTTTCTCTTTTTTTCTTTTTTTTTCTTTTTTTGTAGGCTTCCTTGGCCTCTATCTTTTGGGGGGGGGGGGGTTCTTTGGCAACTTTTATTTTGATCATGGGACAATGTTCTAATAATGATGAACATCACACTTTTTTTACTTACAACTCAATATTACAACTCAATACTAGAACAAAGATATGACTCTATATGAATGCCTCCGGTGGTATACCGGGATGTGCAATGATCTAGCATAGCAATGACATCAAAAAACAGACAAGCCATGAGAACATCATGCTAGCTATCTTACGATCATGCAAAGCAATATAACGATGAATGCTCAAGTCATGTATATGATGATGATGTAAGTTGCATGGAAATATATCTTGGAATGGCTATGGAAATGCCATGATAGGTAAGTATGGTGGCTGTTTTGAGGAAGATATAAGGAGGCTTATGTGTGATAGAGCGTATCATATCACGGGGTTTGGATGCACCGGCGAAGTTTGCACCAACTCTCGAGGTGAGAAAGGGCAATGCACAGTACCGAAGAGGCTAGCAATGATGGAAGGGTGAGAGTACGTATAATCCATGGACTCAATATTAGTCATAAAGAACTCACATACTTATTGCAAACATCTATTAGTCATCAAAACAAAGTACTACGCGCATGCTCTTAGGGGGATAGATTGGTAGGAAAAGACCATCGCTCGTCCCCGACCGCCACTCATAAGGAAGATAATCAATAAATACATCATGCTCCAACTTCGTTACATAACGGTTCACCATACGTGCATGCTACGGGAATCAAAAACTTCAACACAAGTATTTGGACGATCCACAACTACCCACTAGCATGACTCTAATATCACCATCTTTATATCGCAAAATTATTGCAAGGAATCAAACATATCATATTCAGTGATCTACAAGTTTTATGTAGGATTTTATGACTAACCAACTGAATGACCAGTTCCTATGATCTCTCTAAATAGATATAAGTGAAGCAAGAGAGTTTAATTCTATATACAAAAGATATGCCCACGCTCTAACAAATATAATTGAAGCAAAAGAGCATTCTACAAATGGTGGTTTTCTAAGTGAAGAGAAACAGGCAATCCAAACTTCAAAAGATATAAGTGAAGCACATGAAGCATTCCATAAAGCCATACTCAAAAGATATAAGTGAAGTGCAATGAGCATTCTATAAATCAACCATGGGCTATCTCATACCAGCATGGTGCATCAAAGAGAAGTGAAAACTAAATGCAAAAGACGCTCCAAGATTCACGCATATCATGTGACGAATAAAAATATAGCTCCTAGTAAAATTACCGATGATCGTTAGAAGAAAGAGGGGATGCCTTCCGGGGCATCCCCAAGTTTGGTTGCTTGGGAGTCCTTAAATATTTCCTTGGGGTGCCTCGGGCATCCCCAAGCATTGGCTCTTGCCACTCCTTTTTCCTTCGTCCATCGCGATCTCTCCCAAAACTTGAAAACTTAATTCACACAAAACATAACAAAAAGTTCGGTAAGATCCGTGGTATAATAAAGCAAATCACTACTCTAAGTACTGTTGCAAACCAATTCATATTTTGTTTTTGCATTGTAGCTACTGTAATATAACTTTTCCATGGCTTAATCCACTGATAGAAATTGATAGTTTCATCAAAACAAGCAAACTATGCACCAAAAACAGAATATGTCTTAAACAGGACAGTCTGTAGTAATCTGAACATTCAACATACTTCTGGTACTCCAAAAATTCTGACAAAATTAGGAAAAATAAAAAATTTGTATGGAAAGACATTGCAAAATTTTTCAGAACCGTTTGACATTCCAGTAAAAAAAATGTAAAATCGCACCCTACAGCCAAAGATTCTGTTCTGCACCGCACAAACCAACAAGCAATGTAAACATCCTAAAGGCAAATCTTGGCACATTATTTTTGTAACACAATGGAATTTTACAAGGGGATAATTATTTTTGTTGAAAAGTTTCTGTAATCAAGATTCACAAAGTTTCCGTGAGCATGAACAAAGTTCAAGGACCTCCCCCACTTCAACAATTCTTGTCTCTCTCGCTTTCGCTTTCTTTTTTGAAAAGTTTTGGATTCCCCTCTTTATTTTTTTGTTTTTAAACTATATAAAAGTACTCAACAGAAATAAACGACTCTCCAAAACTTGCGGGTTGTCTCCCTGGCAGCGCTTTCTTTAAAGCCATTAAGCTAGGCATAAAGTGCTCAAGTAATGAATCCACCCGGATCCCAAGGTATATCAAAGCCAATTTGAATCAACAATGATTTGTAATTTTGTACTGAGCACAAAGTAACATATATCATGAAACAACGAATTCTAACTCTCTTCCTATGCATCGGCGTGTCATAAAATAACAGTTCATGCACACATAGTAAAGGCCAGTGCATAGTATAAGAAGTTTCTTGCAATTTTATCGTATTGGAAACATAGAGAGGTGGAGATGTAGTTCCTCTCTCATAATAATTGCAATTAGGAGCAGCAAGCACATGCATATTATATCTATCAAAATTATCATGTGCAACAGTAAAAGGCAACCCATCAATATAATCCTTTATAAGTGCAAACTTCTCTGATATAGTGTAGTTGGAAGAATTTAAAAAGATAATAGGACTATCATGCGTGGGTGCAATAGCAAAAATTTCATGTTTAACATAAGGAACTATAGCAAGTTCATCTCCATAAGCAACATTCATGTTGGCATCTTGGCCACAAGCATAGCAAGCATCATCAAAAAGGGATATTTCAAAAGAATCAACGGGATCATAACAATCATCATAGCAATCATCCTTCGGTAAGAACGAAGGGAAATTAAACAATGTATGACTTGAAGAGTTACTCTCATTAAAAGGTGGGCATGGGTAGCTAATCCGCTCTTCCTCCTTTTGTTCTCCGCTCTCCTCATCATCTTTTTCATCCAATGAGCTCACAGTTTCATCAATTGCTTCTTCCATAGACTCCTGCAAAATATTAGTCTCTTCTTGGACAGCGGAGGAGTCCTCAATATATGGGTTAACATAGGAATTAGAAGCATAATTATCATAACAATATTTAAGTATGGCAAAAAAATTAGATTTGTAAAGAGTAGCATCATACTTTCCAATCAAAGAAGCAATTTCATAAGCACCCTTAAAAGCAACAAATTCTTCAATTTGTTGAACATCATAGTAATTATAAACACCCTTAGCATATGAAGATACGACTCCATTATCACTAAACTCACATTGGTAGGGAAGGTGTTTCTTAGGGTCTTCAGAACAACAAGTAAAGTTATATATTTCACATCAATTCCAAGCATAGCATTGCAAAGATGAATTTGATCCAGTAAAAGTCTCCCTTTTTCAGATATGCGGTGTCGCACATAACAAGCATGCTCATCTAAAGATTGTCCCTCAACTAAGCTAGTTGGAGTTTCAGCACGAGCACATAGGGATCGAAGATGATCCAAGTAAAAAGCTTCAGGAGTGTGATAGGTTTTGAGTGGTTCTTCAACCATTGGTGTAGTAGGTACAACTAATTTTTTGGTATTTCGTGTTCAATATCCATAACTAAAGATATAGAACAACTTAGAACAGCAAATAAAAATTACTTAGTGATAAAGCAAACAAGCACACATGAGAATATTCACCCCATGCTATTGCTCCCCGGCAACGGCGCTAGAAAAATGTCTTGATAAACCACAAGTATAGGGGATCAATTGTAGCCTCTTTCGATAAGTAAGAGTGTCGAACCCAACGAGGAGCTAAAGGTAGAACAAATATACCCCCAAGTTCTATCGACCACCGATACAACTCTACGCACGCTTAACGTTCGCTTTACCTAGAACAAGTATGAAACTAGAAGTACTTTGTAGGTGCTTTTGGATAGGTTTGCAAGATAATAAATAGCGCGTAAATAAAAAGTAGGGGATGTTTAGATGAAGGCACAACTGAGTTAGTTTTAGTAGAGAGCTTGTTGTCACACAAGAAAGTTATTTGTCCCTAGGCAATCGATAACTAGACAGGTAATCATTATTGCAATTTTATTTGAGGGAGAGGCATAAGCTAACATACTTTCTCTTCTTGGATCATATGCACTTATGATTGTAACTCTAGCAAGCATCCACAACTACTAAAGATCATTAAGGTAAAACCCAACCATAGCATTATAAGGCATCAAGTCCTGTTTATTCCCATACGTAAACAACCTACTTACTCGAGTCTGTGTTTCTATCACTCACACCACCCACCATAAGAAAATCATGTACATATTGCAAACCCTACAGCAGGGATCCCTCACGCTTGAGCGACACGGAGAGCACCATAGGACAGCACCAATAATAATACATGCAACTCAAACCAATCACGATCATCAATTAACCCATAGGACAAAACGGGTCTACTCAAACATCATAGGATAGCCATACTTCATTGCAGATAATATATAGCGTTGAGCACCACGTTTAAGTAGAGATTACAGCGGGTAAAAGAGGGGTTACAACTCTTCATAGAGGGGGGAAGAGTTGGTGATGATGGTGGTGAAGTTGTCGGTGTAGATTGCGGTGATGATGATGGCCCCGATGGCGTTCTGGCGCCACCGGAAGAGAGGGGGAGAGAGCCCCCCTCCTTCTTCTTCTTCGTTGACCTTCTCCCTAGATGGGAGAAGG
Source organism: Triticum aestivum (assembly GCF_018294505.1). Lineage (NCBI taxonomy): Eukaryota > Viridiplantae > Streptophyta > Magnoliopsida > Poales > Poaceae > Triticum > Triticum aestivum. Next base: position 199,930,834 of record NC_057809.1, on the reverse strand, counting down.
GTTTCCCCGCTGGTCCATGGCATTCATGGCATGGGAGGGGCAAGAGCCCCTCCGAGATTGGATCTGTCTCTCTGTCTCTCTCTGTTTCTCTCTGTTTCTGCGTTCCCTGATTCTGCCCTTTCACCGTTTCTTAATTCCCGGAGATCCGTAACTCCGGTTGGGCTGAATTTTGGACATGATTTTTATCCAGATATTAGCTTTCTTGCGGAAAAAGAAGGGCATCAAATTCCTTACGGGGTGGCCAGGAGGGCCTAGGGTGCGCCTGACCCCCTGGGGCGCGCCCCCTACCTCGTGGCCCCCTTGGGCATCGTCTCGCGTTGATTCTTCTTCCCAAAAATCACATATATTCCAAAAAAATCTCCGTCAGTTTTTATCCCGTTTGGACTCCGTTTGAAATGGATTTTCTGCAAAACAAAAAACATGCAACAAACAGGAACTGGCACTGGGCACTGGATCAATATGTTAGTCCCAAAAATTGTATAAAAAGTTGCCAAAAGTATATGAAAGTTGTAGAATATTGGCATGGAACAATAAAAAATTATAGATATGACCGAGACGTATCAGCATCCCCAAGCTTAATTCCTACTCATCCTCGAGTAGGTAAATGATAAAAAATATAATTTTCGATGTGGAATGCTACCTAGCATAATCTTGGTCATGTAATCTAATCATGGCATGAATATTAAGACATGAGTGATGCAAAGCAATAGTCTACAATTTGACATTAAGACAATAATACTTCAAGCATACTAATAAAGCAATCACGTCTTTTCAAAATAACATGACCAAAGAAAGTTACCCTACAAAATCGTACGGCCTGGCTATGCTCCATCTTCACCACACAAAATATTCAAATCGTGCACAACCCCGATGACAAGCCAAGCAATTGTTTCATACTTTTGACATTCTCAAACCTTTTCAACTTTCACGCAATACATGAGCATGAGCCATGGACATAGCACTATAGGTGGAATAGAATATGATGATGGAGGTTGTGTGGAGAAGACAAAAAATGGAGAAAGTCTCACATCGACACAACTAATCAATGGGCTATGGAGATGCCCATCAATTGATGTCAATGTGAGGAGTAGGGATTGCCATGCAACAGATGCACAAAGAGCTATAAGTGTATGAAAGCTCAAACTGAAAGTAAGTGGGTGTGCATCCAACTTGCTTGCTCATGAAGACCTCGAGCTTGTTGTCACACAAGAAAGTTATTTGGCCCTAGGCAATCGATAACTAGACAGGTAATCATTATTGCAATTTTATTTGAGGGAGAGGCATAAGCCAACATACTTTGTCTTCTTGGATCATATGCACTTATGATTGTAACTCTAGCAAGCATCCTCAACTACTAAAGATCATTAAGGTAAAACTCAACCATAGCATTATAAGGCATCAAGTCTTCTTTATTCCCATACGTAAACAACCTACTTACTCGGGTCTGTGTTGCTATCACTCACGCCACCCACCATAAGCAAATCATGAACATATTGCAAACCCTACCGCGGGGATCCCTCATGCTTGCGCGACACGGAGAGCACCATAGGACAGCACCAATAATAAAACATGCAACTCAAACCAACCACAATCATCAATTAACCCATAGGACAAACGGATCTACTCAAACATCATACGATAGCCATACATCATTGGGAGATAATATATAGCGTTGAGCACCATGTTCAAGTAGAGATTACAGTGGCTAAAACAGGGGTTACACCGCTGCATACAGGGGGGAAGAATTGGTGAAGATGGCGGTGAAGTTGTTGGTGTAGATTGCGGTGATGATGATGGCCCCGGCGGCGTTCCGGGGCCACCTGAAGAGAGGGGGAGAGAGCCCCCCTCCTTCTTATTCTTCCTTGACCTTCATGGCCTCCATGGCATGGGAGGGGCGAGATCCACTCCGAGATTGGATCCCTCTCTCCGTCTCTGCCTGTTTCTCTCTGTTTGTGCATTCCCTGATTCTGCCCTTTCACCGTTTCTTAAATTCCCGGAGATCCGTAACTCCGATTGGGCTGAATTTTGGACATGATTTTTATCTGGATATTAGCTTTCTTGCGACAAAAGAAGGGCGTCAACCGTCTTACGCGATGGTCTGGAGGGCCCAGGGCGCGCCCCCATGCCTCGTGGCCCCCTCGGGCGTCGTCTCGTGTTGATTCTTCTTCCCCGAAATCACATATATTCCGTTTGGACTCCGTTTGATATGGATTTTCTGCGAAACAAAAAACATGCAACAAACAGGAACTGGAACCGGGAACTGGATCAATTTGTTAGTCCCAAATATAGTATAAAAAGTTGTCAAAAGCATATGAAAGTTGTAGAATATTGGCATGGAACAATCAAAAATTATAGATACGACAGAGACGTATCACTAGTCCGTCGGGTCCTCTCGTGCCAAAGACGGCCCCTCCACATTTGGGAGTTTAATCTAGAAGGACCACGAACCCTTCAACACTTCTTCGGTGTGACGCACAAAGGAATGTGGAGGTTATTTTTTGGGAAATGAAAACAGTGGCCGGACACTACAGAGGACATCGGCCTTGACTACAACCATCTGGATACCTCGGTAAGCACTCGATTCTCGAACACAGCTTAGATACGCATTTCATAAAAGATGCTGAGAAAACCATCTTCTTCCAGGGCTGGATAAAGAAGGCAAAGCGAATCAGGTGTTCGGCTCCTCTTCCCGAAGACTCGGCTAGTCCCATACTAGCAAGGATGCTAGTCCTGGCGCCATACCAGGCACTGATGGAGGAGGAGAATGATAAGAGCGGGGGAGCCAAAGGCCGCCTCCATCTTGGAGGCAAACCACACACTGTGTCCGGGGAGACTAGGGCTCCCTCTTCCGAAGAAAAAAGGGAAGGAGATGCTGACATCCCTTCTTCCCGTGGTAAGTAAAGGGCCGCCTCCGAGAATTGGGAGGTAAGGGCTCCTAAGCGGGGCAAAATGCCCCTGTCGGGTGGTTCAGGCTCGGAAGGTGTTGTTGTCGCACAATCCCTTCATAAGGACAAGCCTCCAGCCGAATTGTAAGTGAACAAAGATGTTTTAAACATACCCCGTTCCTTTTCTCTTTGCAAAGGTAACACCTAGAATATGCGTTTTGTAGTCCAGCACACAGTCTTCCTCAACAATCCTCCTCCTCGGGGGACCTTTTACCCGAGATGATGGAAAGGGAAATGCCACCACAAGCTTCCTCGCCCAACAGGGCAGACGACGTCGAGGTGTCATCCCGGAGGGTCTCTCCTGATCAGGGGTTAATAGAGCCAGCGCCCTAAGGTGAAACTTCGGTCGCCCAGAGTCCGAAGTTTGCGGTCCCTACAAGGGTTAACAATAAAGGCTCTGTACTATCCGGTTTACAGCCAGATACAACTCTAGGATCGAGTAAACCTACCCTATCGAAGGGAGTCCATACTTCCACAGCTGCTTCCAAGAATCCGGATGCGCCGGATACACTAACGGACATGTTACAGTGTTCGCCTATCTCAGATGATCATTGTACCTTGATGGGTACGGTGGTCGACAGGATTCTGTCGTGAAAAGCGGATTGAACGAAGCCTTCATGAGCCTACTAAGAGGCTTTGAGGTATGTAATGTTCGATTGTGCTTTATACGCAAAAATGCTCTTGTGTATAGATAGTAGCCCCTGAGACTCTGGTTGGCGCCCAAAGGTAGGCAATCAGAGGATCGAAAAAGATGTCCTCAGGTAAGAATCTAATGACTCGAAACACAGACTGGTACCTCCATGACGATTGCACACGCTACAGAGGTTGCAGGTCTGGAGCATAAGCTTGATATGGCGGATAACGACATCACGCTTATTAACAAGTGACTCGACAAGGCGCAAGGTATGTGTTACAATATGTATAGTAACACAGGCATGAAGCTAGAATTATGTTCTAAGGTGTGCATATCTGCAGATAGTGCTGCCGCGGTTGAGATTCTTCAGGCTGAACTTGCCCGAGCCAAGGAGCAAGCCCGGATGAGTAATGTGGCTGCCCAGAAGGCAACTGATGAGTTAGAAGCCGGACAGGTTGTGCATAGCCAGTGTGAGGAGAGAATGGCCACTATGGTGCGCGAGCTAAAGGAAGCCACTGTCCAGTGTGGATTCCTCAAGAAGGATAACAAGGCCAAAGCGACCGATCTTGACAAGGCATTACAAGAGGCAAGAGAAGCACGATCTGAGCCTAGAGCGGCCCGGGAAGAGATCCAGCAAGCTGGGGAAGTAGTGGCCGGTAAGCCTTTCTTATTATAGACTAAGTTTGGCGATCCAAAGTATGACCCTCTTAATCAAATGTGGAGCTCCCCAGGCGCCTTTCTGGACTTGCCGAAGAGTGCCTCCGATGCGGCACAGTTTTACGAAGCGCAGGAGGGGCATGCAACGGAGATGCTTTTTTGGTCACAATTCAGCACGCCGAAGCGACCATTGTTAATGAACGAACAGATGGCCCGGTGGGACGAGCTCCACAAAATATCCATCTTTGCCATGAAGGACATCGTAGTCCGGTTGTGGCCAACTGAGCCAATTCCAAAGAGTTATTTCGGTTTGGTACGGCGACTAAGTGATGCGGTGCCGCGTATCGATGTTGTTAAGCGGTTCACGTGCATTGAACGTGCACGGATGGCCCTTGCTCGTGTGAAGACATACTAGGCGAGGATGAAGGCCATCGATGTTGCAGCAAAAAGTCCACCCAAGGGTAAGGAGCATCACACGCCAGAGTATTATTTTGAAGATGTCTTCGAGGGTTCCCGCCTGATAGAGGGTGATACGTCTCCAACGTATCTATAATTTTTGATTGTTTCATGCTATTATATTATCAACCTTGGATGTTTTATATGCATTTATATGCTATTTTATATGATTTTTGGGACTAACCTATTAACCCAGAGCCCAGTGCTAGTTTCTGTTTTTCCCTTGTTTCAGTGTTCCGCAGAAAAGGAATATCAAACGGAGTCCAAACGGAATGAAACCTTCGGAAAAGTTATTTTTGGAAAGAAAGCAATACAGGAGACTTGGAGTGCACGTCAGGGGATCAACGAGGAAGCCACGAGGTAGGTGGGCGCGCCCACCCCCCTGGGCGCGCCCTCCACCCTCGTGGGCCCCTCGTGACTATCCTGATGTATTTCTTCCGCCTATATATATAACCATATACCCAAAAATGATCGGGGAGCACAATAGATCGGGAGTTCCTCCAGAAGCCTCCGTAGCCACCGAAAACCAATCTAGACCCGTTCCGGCACCCTACCGGAGGGGCAGATCCCTCTCAAGTGGCCATCTTCATCATCCCGGTGCTCTCCATGACGAGGAGGGAGTAATTCTCCCTCGGGGATGAGGGTATGTACCAGTAGCTATGTGTTTGATCTCTCTCTCTCTCTCTCTCTCGTGTTCTTGAGGTGATACGATCTTGATGTATCGCGAGCTTTGCTATTATAGTTGGATCTTATGATGTTTCTCCCCCTCTACTCTCTTGTAATGGATTGAGTTTCCCCTTTGAAGTTATCTTATTAGATTGAGTCTTTAAAGATTTGAGAACACTTGATGTATGTCTTGTCGTGCGTATCTGTGGTGACAATGGGATATCACGTGATTCACTTGATGTATGTTTTGGTGATCAACTTGCGGGTTCCGCCCATGAACCTATGCATAGGGGTTGGCACACATTTTCGTCGTGATTCTCCGGTAGAAACTTTGGGGCACTCTTTGAGGTTCTATGTGTTAGTTGAATAGATGAATCTGAGATTGTGTGATGCATATTGTATAATCATACCCACGGATACTTGAGGTGACATAGGAGTATCTAGGTGACATTAGGGTTTTGGTTGATTTGTGTCTTAAGGTGTTATTCTAGTACGAACTCTAGGGCTGTTTGTGACACTTATAGGAATAGCCCAACTAATTGATTGGAAAGAATAACTTTGAGGCGATTTCGTACCCTACCATAATCTCTTCGTTTGTTCTCTGCTATTAGTGACTTTGGCGTGACTCTTTGTTGCATGTTGAGGGATAGTTATGTGATCCAATTATGTTATTATTGTTGAGGGGACATGCACTAGTGAAAGTATGAACCCTAGGCCTTGTTTCAACGCATTGCAATACCGTTTGTGCTCACTTTTATCATTAGTTACCTTGCTGTTTTTAAATTTTCAGATTACAAAAACCTATATCTACTATCCATATACCACTTGTATCACCATCTCTTCGCTCAACTAGTGCACCTATACAATTTACCATTGTATTGGGTGTGTTGGGGACACAAGAGACTCTTTGTTATTTGGTTGCAGGGTTGCTTGAGAGAGACCATCTTCATCCTATGCCTCCTACGGATTGATAAACCTTAGGTCATCCACTTGAGGGAAATTTGCTACTGTCCTACAAACCTCTACACTTGGAGGCCGAACAACGTCTACAAGACGAAGGTTGTGTAGTAGACATCAAGATCTTTTCTGGCGCCGTTGCCGGGGAGGTTAGCGCTTGAAGGTATATCTTTAGATCTTGCAATCGAATCTTTTTGTTTCTTGTTTTATCACTAGTTTAGTCAATAAGAGAAAATTACAAAAAAATTAATGGAATTGGGGGTACCTCATATGCTTCAGCTTTTTAATATCTATCATGAAAATAAGGATTCCGATAATTGTGCTCAAGTTCTAGAGGAAGAATTCATTAGAATGTTTGGAACTAAATATTTGAATGATGAGCATGATTGCAATGTTGTTAATTCCTTGAATATCTATGATGCTAATGATATGAAAAGCCACAAGCTTGGGGATGCTATGTTTGATGAAGATGATATTTTTTGTCCCCCAAGTTTTGATGAGCAAATTTATTATGATGATAGCATGCCTCCTATTTATGATGATTATATTGATAAAAGTGGATTTGGAGAGGTCATGACTTTATTTAGTAATGATTCTACTATTTCGGAAGAGGTTCCAATTGATTATGAGAACAAAGTTGCTATCTATGATGATTATTGTGATGACTTGTGTGCTATAAAGAATAATGATATCCATGAAAATTTTCATCATTATTTTAGTTTTCAATTGGATTATGCCTCACATGATAGTTATTTTGTTGAGTTTGCTCCCACTACTATTCATGAGAAGAAGTTTGCTTATGTGGAGAGTAGTAAATTTTCTATGCTTGGGGATCATAAAAATAATGCTTTATGTGGTGGTTATATTGTTGAATTCATTCATGATGCTACTGAAAATTATTATGAGGGAGGAATCTATGCTTGTAGGAATTGCAATAATATCAAGTTTCCTCTCTATGTGCTTAAAGTTATGAAGTTATGCTTGTTTTTACCTTGCTATGCAAGTTGATTTTTGTTCCCACAAGTTGTTTGCTCACAAAATCCCTATGCATAGGAAGTGGGTTAGGCTTAAATGTGCTAGTCATATTCTTCATGATGCTCTCTTTATGTTTCAATTCTTATCTTTGATGTGAGCATCATTGAAATCATCATGCCTAGCTAGGGGCGTTAATCGATAGCGCTTGTTGGGAGGCAAGCCAATTTTATTTTTGTTCCTTGATTTCTGTTCCCGTTTAGTAACAAATAATTCATATATCCTCTGTTTAGGTGTGGTTTTATGTTTTAATTAGTGTTCGTGCCAAGTAGAACCTTTGAGAAATCTTGGGGAAAGTCTTTGCGATCATGCTGTAAAAAACAGAAACTTTAGCGCTCACGAGATTTGCTGCCATTTTTATTGGAGAGTGCTATTTAGTTAATTATTTTTTCAGATGATCAATAGATAAATTCCTCAGGTCCACCAGTTTATTTGAGAATTTTATGAGTTCCAGAAGTGGTCGAAACCTACAGATTACAACAGACTATTCTGTTTTTGACGGATTCTGTTTTTCGTGTGTTGTTTGCTTATTTTAATGAATCTATGGCTAGTAAAAGAGTTTATAAACCATAGAGAAGTTGGAATACAGTAGGTTTAACACCAATATAAATAAATAATGGGTTCATTACAGTACCTTGAAGTGTTGTTTTGTTTTCTTTCGCTAACGGAGCTCACGATATTTTCTACTTTATGTTTTGTGTTTTGAAGTTTTCAAGTTTTTGGGTAAAGATTTGATGGATTATGGGACAAGGAGTGGCAAGAGCCTAAGGTTGGGGATGCCCATGGAACACCCAATATAATCTAAGGACACCTAAAAGCCAAAGCTTGGGGATGCCCGGAAGGCATCCCTCTTTCGTCTACTTCCATCGGTAACTTTACTTGGAGCTATATTTTTATTCACCACATGATATGTGTTTTGCTTGGAGCGTCTTTTATGATTTGAGTCTTTGCTTGTTAGTCTACCACAATCATGCTTGCTGTACACACCTTTTGAGAGAGCCATACATAATTTGGAATTTGATAGAATACTCTATGTGCTTCACTTATATCTTTTGAGCTTTATAGTTTTGCTCTAGTGCTTCACTTATATCTTTTAGAGCACGGTGCTGGATTTGTTTATAGAAACTATTGATCTCTCATGCTTCACTTAGATTATTTTGAGAGTCTTAAATAGCATGGATATGCTAGGCATCCAAGAACAGTAAAAACTTTCATATGAAGTGCATTGAATACTAAGAGAAGTTTGATACTTGATGATTGTTTTGTGATATGAAGATAGTGATATCAAAGTTGTGCTAGTTGGGTAGTTGTGAATTTGAGAAATACTTGTGTTGAAGTTTGCAAGTCCCGTAGCATGCACGTGTGGTAAACGTTGTGTAACAAATTTGAAAGATGAGGTGTTATTTGATTGTCTTCCTTATGAGTGTCGGCCGGGGACGAGCGATGATCTTTTCCTACCAATCTATCCCACTAGGAGCATGCGCGTAATGCTTGGTTTTTGATGACTTGTAGATTTTTGCAATAAGTATGTGAGTTCTTTATGACTAATGTTGAGTCCATGGATTATACGCACTCTCACCCTTCCATCATTGCTAGCCTCTTCGGTACCGTGCATTGCCCTTTCTCACATTGAGAGTTGGCGCAAACTTCGCCGGTGCATCCAAACCCTGTGATATGATACGCTCTTTCACACATAAACCTCCTTATATCTTCCTCAAAACAGCCACCATACCTACCTATTATGGCATTTCCATAGCCATTCCAAGATATATTTTCATGCAACTTTCCACCATTCCGTTTATCATGACACATTCATCATTGTCATATTGCTTTGCATGATCACGTAGTTGACATCATATTTGTGGCAAAGCCACCATTCATAATTTTTCGTACATGTCACTCTTGGTTCATCGCAATCCCGGTACACCACCGGAGGCATTCATATAGAGTCATAATTTGTTCTAGTATCGAGTTGTAATCATTAGGTTGAAAATAAATAGAAGTGTGATGATCATCATTTTCTAGAGCATTGTCCCAAGTGAGGAATAAAAAAAGAGAAAGGCCATAAAAAAGAGAAGGCCCAAAAAAAGAGAGAAATGCCATAAAAAAGAGAAGGCCCAAAAAATGAGAGAAAAAGAGAGAAGGGACAATGCTACTATCCTTTGCCACACTTCTGCTTCAAAGTAGCACCATGATCTTTATGATAGAGAGTCTCCTGTTTTGTCACATTCATATACTAGTGGGAATTTTTCATTATAGAACTTGGCTTGTATATTCCAACAATGGGCCTCCTAAAGTGCCCTAGGTCTTCGTGAGCAAACAAGTTGGATGCACACCCACTTAGTTTCTTTTGTTGAGCTTTCATACATTTATAGCTCTAGTGCATCCGTTGCATGGCAATCCCTACTCCTTGCATTGACATCAATTGATGGGCATCTCCCTAGCCTATTGATTAGCCGCGTCGATGTAAGACTTTATCCTTTTTGTCTTGTCCACATAACCCCCTCATTATATTCTATTCCATCCATAGTGCTATATCCATGGCTCACGCTCATGTATTGCATGAAAGTTGAAAAAAGTTTGAGATTACTAAAGTATGAAACAATCGCTTGGCTTGTCATCGGGGTTGTGCATGATGAGAGCATCCTTGTGTGACGAAAATGGAGCATGACTAAACTATATGATTTTGTAGGGATGAACTTTCTTTAGCCATGTTATTTTGAGAAGACATGATTGCTTAGTTAGTATGCTTGAAGTATTATTATTTTTATGTCAATATTAAACTTTTGTCTTGAATCTTATGGATCTGAATATTCTTGCCACAATAAAGAGAACTACATGGATAAATATGTTAGGTGGCATTCCACATCAAAAATTCTGTTTTTATCATTTACCTACTCGAGGACGAGCAGGAATTAAGCTTGGGGATGCTGATACGTCTCCAACGTATCTATAATTTTTGATTGTTCCATGCTATTATATTATCAACCTTGGATGTTTTATATGCATTTATATGCTATTTTATATGATTTTTGGGACTATCCTATTAACCCAGAGTCCAGTGCCAGTTTGTGTTTTTCCCTTGTTTCAGTGTTCCGCGGAAAAGGAATTTCAAACGTAGTCCAAACGGAATGAAACCTTCGGAAAAGTTATTTTTGGAAAGAAAGCAATATAGGAGACTTGGAGTGCACGTCAGGGGATCAACGAGGAAGCCACAAGGCAGGGGGGCACGTCCACCCCCCTGGGCGCGCCCTCCACCCTCGTGGGCCCCTCGTGGCTCCCCTGATGTATTTCTTCCGCCTATATATATATATATATATATATATATATCCATATACCCTAAAATGATCGGGGAGCACAATAGATCGAGAGTTCCGCCGCCAGAAGCCTCCGTAGCCACCGAAAACCAATCTATACCCGTTCCGGCACCCTGCTGGAGGGGGAAATCCCTCTCCAGTGGCCATCTTCATCATCCCGGTGCTCTCCATGACGAGGAGGGAATAGTTCTCCCTCGGGGCTGAGGGTATGTACCAGTAGCTATGCGTTTGATCTCTCTCTCTCGTGTTCTTGAGGTGATACGATTTTGATGTATCGCGAGCTTTGCTATTATAGTTGGATCTTATGATGTTTATCCCCCTCTACTCTCTTGTAATGGATTGAGTTTCCCCTTTGAAGTTATCTTATCGTATTAAGTCTTTAAAGATTTGAGAACACTTGATGTATGTATTGCCGTGCGTATCTGTGGTGACAATGGGATATCACGTGATTCACTTGATGTATGTTTTGGTGATCAACTTGCTGGTTCCGCCCATGAACCTATGCATAGGGGTTGGCACAAGTTTTCATCGTGATTCTCCGGTAGAAACTTTGGGGCACTGTTTGAGGTTCTATGTGTTGGTTGAATAGATGAATGTGAGATTGTGTGATGCATATCGTATAATCATACCCACGGATACTTGAGGTGACATTCGAGTATCTAGGTGACATTAGGGTTTTGGTTGATTTGTGTCTTAAGGTGTTATTCTAGCACGAACTCGACACTACTAGGAAAAGGCTTATACATAGAAGTTTATGAGTAGCGTGTATTATGGACCCCACTCTACTGATAGTTACCAGTAGCGTCTGTTACAAAGCCCGCTACTTGTACAACATAGTAGCAGTGTTGGTTTTTGGAAGCCACGCTACTGGTAATTTTGCCACAACACATCACCTGGCCAAAAAAAATTAGCAGCGTTTGTTGTCTAACAAGCGCTACTGTTAAGAAAGTACCTGTAGTGCCCGTGCACCTAGACGTGCTACTGCTATTTCTTCTATGGGTAAACTTATACCAGTAGCATTGTTTTTGTACAAGCGCTATATCTAGTTTTACGTACCAGCAGATATTTTGGCTGGCACTCATAGCAGTAGCGTGCTTTGGCACCCCGCGCTACTACTATGGTCGCCACCCACCTACCACCTTTCCCCTCCTTCCTCCCCTTTATTCTTCCTCTCCCCCTTCCTTTCTCCCCCTTTCCTTGCACCTTGCTTGTTCCATTCAATGTTCCCCCTCCACCACCCCTCCATTAGAGCCCTCCCTCCCTCTCTTCTTTGCCCTCCACCACCCCCTCTTCTTTGCCCTCCACCACCCCCTCCATTAGAGCCCTCTTCTTTGCCCTCCACCACCCCCTCTTCCTTTGTGCCCTCCACCACCACCCCCTCCATTAATGCCCTCCCTCCTCCTCTTCTTTTCCCTCCACCCCCTTCCATTAATGCCTTCCCTCTCCTCTCCCACTATCTCCCTAGCTAGCTCTGTCTCTCTCTCCCTAGCTAGCTAGCTAGCTAGTTAGAGCTATATATCTAGAACTACTAGGTAATTAATAAGAAAGGTGCTTGATATCCCTCTCAACACATAGGTGAGCAAAAAAAGGTGTTTGTGTGGATAGGATCGCAACTATGTATATATGGGCGATATGAGAATATATATACCGATTTGTGTGTGGCATAATTTGAGTTTCCTACATTGTGTATTTGATGAAATAATGTGGGTGGCATGAGTTGCCTATGTTTTGCCGAAATGTCGATTCAATTCCGTTTCGGCGAATTTCAGGCAAACTCAATATGTCCTATGTTTAGGGAAGGTCATGCTGAATTTTTGTATGAATTTGATCCATGCATGCATATATACGTGGTTATAATATTTGCTCCGCACACAGGTGATCATGAAGGTCAATGGAAGGATGGTGGAAAGATACTGGCAATCCGCTGTGGACGACATGTATGAAAAAAGACTGAAGGATGTTTTATGTCCATGTCGAAAATGCAAAGGAATTGTCAGGCTCGACCCCTTTGAGGGTGGCACATTCAAGGCACACCTGCTCATGCATGGTATCATGCATGGCCATACTCGGTGGATAAGTGAACATGATGATGATGAGGAGGAGGAGGAGGAGGAGGATGTCGTCGGGGCAGGAAATAACGAAATGGGGCCACCAGATGAACAGATGACCGATTATGTGCCCGAATAGGAAGACGGCCTCGGAAATGTCGATGGCGAAGAGGCAGTTCAAGGCAGAGAAGACGCGGACACGCCACCGTCTTCGTCGCTACTAAGTTCAGCCATGCGAGACCCACATGTTCGAGACCTGCTTCGCCAGAAGACGACTAGTGACAGAGCTGCTTCTAGAGAGGAGGCCAAACTGGCACAACTGGAGGTAGACTCGATGATTCCTTTGTATGATGGTTGCAATAATCCCGAGGTGACCCGCTTGAGTTTCACACTAGAACTTCTAAAGATGAAGGCAAAAAACAAATGGACATATACAAGCCTGGATGAGCTTCTGAAGTACATAAAGAAGGTTCTTTCTGCGGGAAGCCTGTGTCCTACTAGTGTCGAGGAGGCAAAGAAAATCGTGTGCCCTCTTGATCTGCCACATATTAGATATCACGCATGCATCAATGATTGCATCATATATCGGAATGAGCATGCTGAAAAAACCATCTGTCCAAAGTGCAATGCTTCACGATATAAAAAGGCCGGAAAGAAAGCTCCACAGAAAGTTGTATGGTACTTTCCGATCACTCCGCGTCTACAGCGGTATTTCGTAGATCCTAAGGAAGCAAAGCTTATGCGCTGGCACGCGGAGAGGGTGAAGCCAGATGACGGAGATGAGCCGAAGCTGAGACACCTCGTAGATGCTAGCCAGTGGAGAGCATTAAATGCTGAATTTGATTTTTTCGCAAATGATCCAAGGAACATCGTGCTTGGCGCTAGTAGTGATGGCATGAATCCATTTGGCAACCAGAACACCAATCATAGCACATGGCCCGTGTTTGTATGGATGTACAACCTCCCCCCTGGTTGTGCATGAAGGAAAAATACATACACATGGCTATGCTTATTCAAGGGCCGAGACAACCGGGAAATGATATAAATCTGTATCTCGGGTTACTGAAAGAGGAGTTACAGACCTTATGGACAACGCCGGCCAAGACATGGGATGCAAGCAAAGGAGAGTATTTCTACATGAGAGCCGCGCTGATCACGACGGTGCAGGACTATCTCGGTTACGGCTATCTCTCCGGCCAGGTGTGCCACGGATATTGCGGATGCACGAGGTGCATGGATGATACAACTTCTCTGCAGCTATCGAAAGATGGCGGGTCTTCGAAAATCGTGTACATGGGGCATCGAAGATGGCTCGAGAAGGATGACCCATGGAGAAAGCGTGGAGATCTATTCAATGGTAAGGCTGAGCATCGAGGTCCTCCACGTAAGCGTAGCGGTGCAGAAATATATGAGTTATTGAAGAACTAGAAAGAGTGCCCCTCGCCGGGAAAGACGAAGAAAAAGGCGCCGGAGCCCCTGCTGAAGGTATGGAAGACGAGATCTGTTTTCTGGGACTTGGAATACTGGCCCATACTCGACACGCCTCATAGCCTTGATCAAATGCATATCACAAAAAATATCCTTGAGAGTTTGCTTGGAACATTGATGAACATGCCGGAGAGGACCAAGGATGGGCCGAAGGCAAGAAAAGACTTGGAATTTTTGAAAATCAGGAAAGATCTCCAAATGCCCGGTAAAAGGTCGTCAGAGGAGACCGAGACGGAGACGGAGACGGAAGATAGGGGCAAAAAAGTAAACAAGAAGGAAGAACAATATTGCCCCCCCCTCTTGCTTCACCTTAGATCCGAAGGAGGTCGATCAATTGTTCAAGTGCCTTGCCGGAATCAAAGTTAGTTCCGGATACTGTGGGAAGATAAGCAGATATCTGGACACTAAGAAAAAAAGGTTCAGTGGGATGAAGTCTCACGACTGTCATGTGATGATGACGCAGTTACTCCCGGTTGCACTTAGAGGGATTATGGACACACATGTGCGTGAGACGCTTACTGACCTATGCCACTTTTTTGATGCTATCTCTCGAAAGTCGATCAGTGTGAAGCAACTCCATAGGCTACAGGAAGAGATCGTTGTCATACTGAATGAGCTAGAGATGTACTTCCCGCCCGCGTTCTTTGATGTCATGGTGCATCTATGTGTCCACATCGTGGACGACATCATCGACCTAGGGCCGACATTCCTGCATAGCATGATGCCGTTCGAGAGGATGAATGGGGTCATCAAAGGATTCGTTCATAACATGTCCCGTCCAGATGGAAGCATAGCCCAGGGATATCTGACCAAAGAGTGCATCTCTTTCTGTGAGAGTTATCTGACCAAAGACCGTGTTGTTGGTTTGCCCGTCAACAAGCACTGTGGAAGGCTCGAAGGTGAAGGTCACACCAACGGTCATAGGGATTTGAATGTGTTACGCTCGGGCCGACAAAACAACATTGATAGGGCAAACTTAGTAGTGCTACAACACCTAGATGTGCTAGAAGATTTCGTGACACTGCACAAAGACACCATCGCAAAGAAATATCGTGACCGTGGGGTGCACAGGACGGACGCTGAAGTTATTAGAGAGCACAACTCCACTTTCGTGTGTTGGTTCAAAGAGCAAGTTCTGGCTAATCCCCCGAAAGAGGGTTGTCCGAACGGAACACTCATATACGCCTTAGCACATGGCCCCTCGACCAACCTCGCGACTTATCAAGCATATGATATCAACGGATACACGTTCTACACGGAGGAGAAAGATATAAACAGTGATGACCAAAACTCAGGGGTGACGATGGAAGCCATGAACAGGAATGTAATTGAAAGATATTACGGAAGGGTTGAAGAGATTTGGGAGCTTAACTACTCTGGATTGCATAGCGCGACGATGTTTCGTGTCAGATGGGCTAAAAATGTACACAGATAAACCGACATTTCACTGCCATGTGTATACCCGACTCCGATGATAGAGGTACCGTCAACGCCATCGTCAAAAATGAGCCATGGGTACACGCTAAACACGTGACACAATGTTTCTTCATAACTGATCCGATCAATCCCAGCCGTGTTGTCGTGAGGAGAAGCAAAAGGAGCATCGCCGGGATGGATGGAGTCGCCAACGAGGAAGACTATGACCAGTACGGTGATCCGATGAGGGAAGATGATGCTGATGATGACGAAACATATGTCAAAAGAAGAATGGAGACTACATTACCTACAAAAGATCGTAATCCCTGGAGAAGGAAAAGTCACGACCATGGGCTCAATTATTCGACAATGAACAAAAGAGGGAAGAAGATCAGTCTAAAGCGTCGTCGTCGCCCAAGCTGACAAACTAATCCCCAAAGTTTGTGTGTGTCTTTTTTGTATACCGGTGTTAGCGGTCAAATCATGTAATATATATTATACTAATTATTATCCGGAGGGTAATAGTGGTATTGCTCTAACGACAGACCAAATTAAAGGAAGGAAAGTGCAAAAGAAAGATAAGAAAAAGAAAAGTGCAAATGAAATAAAAAGAAAAAGAAAGGAAGGTTTACAAAATGAAATGAAACGAAAAAGAAAAAGGAACTAATAAGTTGTGGAAAATGGAATGCAAGGAAAATAAAAAAATAAAAATAAAAATAAAAAGAAAAAGAAAAAATTAGTAGTAGCGCGTTTTATCCTGGGAAGCGCTATAGCTAAGAAAAAGAAAAAGAAATTAAAAAAACTAGCAGTAGCGCGTTTCTTCTGGACAAGCGTTGTAGCTAACTTAGCTATAGCGCGTTTTGCCAACAAGCCCTATAGCTAATTTAGTTATAGCGCGTTTTGCCAACAAGCGCTATAGCTAATTTAGCTATAGCACCGGTCCGCTAGCCCCCCTCTTTCTGTCTCTCTCACTCGTGCCGCCGCTCGTCGATCCCCTCTGACGCCAACCGCCGACGCCAGCCCCGCCCCGCCCCGCCCAGGCCGCCGCTGATGCCAGCCCCGCCTCGACCCATCCCGATCCAGTATCCCCCCGGCCCCTCTTCCTTCCTCTCTGACCCCTCAGCCATGGCTCTCTCTCTGACCCCCTCCCACTCTCTGCAGATCAGCGTCCCCGGCGACCCCGACCCTGACGCCAACCCCGCCCCGCCTCGACCCCATCCCGCTCCGATATGCCTCCTACCCCTCTTCCTTCCTCTCTGACCCCTCAGCCCTAGCTCTCTCTCTGACCCCTCCCGCTATCTGCAGATCAACGACCCCGGCGACCCCGACGCCAGCCCCGCCCCGCCCCGCCTCGACCCCATCCCGCTCCGGTATGCCCCCTGCCCCTCTTCGTTCCTCTCTGACCCCTCAGCCCTAGCTCTCTCTCTGACCCCCTCCCGCTCTCTGTAGATCAACGACCCCGGCGACCCCGACGCCAGCCCCGCCCCGCCCCGCCTCGACCCCATCCCGCTCCGGTATGCCCCCACATAGTTAGTGTTAGTGTTAGTTAGTTAGTTAGTTGCTGCTAGTGTTAGTTAGCTTAATTTATTGTTAGTGCTAGTTAGTTAATTGCTGTTAGTGTTAGTTAGTGTTAGCCAAGTGATAGTTAGTTAGTCTTAGTTAGCTTAATTTGATGTTAGTGTTTGTTTTTAAATGAAAATGAAAATTACAGTTTTTGAAAATTAGCTTATGTAGTTGCTGTCCATTTTGAAAATGAGGATTTTTAACTTACAGTTTGGTCACTCTCTCTCTATCTGCAGATCGAAGCTAGGCGCAGATCGACGAGGAGGAGAAGGACCCGGCCCCCTCTACCCCGGTGACCCCGACCCCGAGGTGCGCCACCCCATGTTCCCTCCCTCTTCATATGTCAGCGCATAATGATGCAAGGGGGAGTGTTCATAATGTGGCTCTTAAAGTGTTCATAATGATGCATGATTGTGTATATGATGGGCAGCAATGTTCATGATTGTGTATATGTCAGCAGCAACAAAGTGACCTATGTTTTGCCGGAAATGTTGATTCATTTCCATTCCGGCAAATTTCAGGTGCTCTATATGTGCACTTTATAGCAAAGGTCATGCCGAAATTTTTCATGAATTTCGGCATGAGTTGTGCTAGAAAGTTGGACATATCGAGTGCTCGAGATTTGTCGCTCCGGGAATGAAATGACATTTCCGGTAAAACAAAGGTCACTTTTTTGTCATTATTCACTTTATTATATAAAGCTCGATAATTAAACCACTACGACATTGAACCCTAGGAAACATGACCGACACCGATGAGGCCGGAGGTTCTCAGTCCCAATTAGGTCAAGCACACGCCTACCTCGACTTTCTGGCGGATCAGGAGAGACAGGAAGCTGGGTGTCCGGACCGCCTTGTCATGACGGATGACGACGGTGGTGGCGCCGGCGCCGACACTGATGCCACCAACGACACCGGCACTGAGACTGGCGCTGATGATGTTCCTAACTGCAGCACGGAAGGTGGGACCTCCCAAGCCAGTGAGGGACAGAAGGAAAAGAGGACACGACGCCCAAATGAGCTCGGCACCGGAAGAATGGTGGTCACGGCGGTGCACCCTGGCGAGTTCGAGCCAATAGAGCCGCGAGAAGTGGCAGCGTGTTACGGCAACCAACTAGGATGCATCCTACAGGATACTGCTAACATCAACATCACAAAAATACGGAAGGATGAACATTTGAAGAAGCTGCTTCTAACTAGGTTGCACGCAAGATTCCAGTTCCCCGGTCGGAATGACGATGTCGACCCATGGGATGATGAGGGCATGAAAAAAATCAACAACAAAGCCCTAGGGAAGTTCATCAACGCATTGAGCGCTTGGAAAACTAGGGTGAAAAGGGCGATTCAAGTAGACCATGAAACCTACGCCGAGATTGTTGCAGACAATCCGAAAATTACGATAGAGGACTTTGAAAGGTTCAAGGAGACTTGCAATGAAGAAGCTGCCAAGGCCAGGTCGGAGAGAGGAAAGCAGCTGCAGGCAAAGAACATGGGGAACCACCGCTTAGGAAGTCGTGGTTACACGGGAAAGAGGTCCGTGTGGGCTAAGGAGGACGTAGAACGTGAACGTTAGGGGATCCCAGACTCATTGGCTAAGTTCACCGACCAGCAGGAGCACGACTTCATCAGGGCCCGATTCTCGTGGGACCCCAAGAAAAAGATTTTTTTTCACCAACGGGCCGACTAGGAAATTCATGAGATTACTGGTAATTATCCTTTTTACCACCTTACATATTAGGTCCTGATCAACGAAGTCTACTACATTCTAGTCGCATTCGTAAATGATTCACGGTCCATTTTGCAGAGAGAGCAACACAAGCTTGCGGCCGAGAGTGACTCACCGACTCAATTGACTCAGTCGTTGGCGAAGTACAAGTGGGACACTCCTTTCAACCGGGCCATGAACATAATGATGGGACACCCGCCCGGCCAGCAGCTGCAATATGGACGTGTGCATGGCGCCGGGGATGGGGCCACTTGGAAGTACTATTATAACGAGGACCCCGAGGCCAAAAGACAGAGAAAGAAGTTCAGTGAAGTGACTATCGATGAGAAGGTGGCGTGGGCAATGGAGAAAGCAAAAGCTGAGACCAAAGCTGAGATAATCGCTGCCTGTAGAGATGATATGGTGGCTGCCTTTACAAGCTTGATTCTAACAGTGGTCACATGGGTGCAACAAAATCCAAACGTGCCACCAAGTGATTTTCCCATGCCCAACTTCACCGGGAGCAACTCAATGAATACCGGACCCATACCCATACCTAGTATGGAAACCGCACCCGCACCTCCTCCAGCACCTGCTCCTGCACCCAGCTCTCACATCAGCCCTAGCTCCATCTCTAGCTTGAATGTCGGGTCGTCGACATTGGCTGAGCTCGACGCCCTCATGGTAAATACGTGTCGTCGCACCTTCATCAACTCAACTAATTAATTAATCGTCAGTTGCCGTTCTTTTTGGATCTCTGACGCCGCGCGTATATGTCTTTGTAGGCCGACTCCACTCCATGCACCCTCCTTTACAACATGAAGGGCGGGATGGTGGATGTGGGGAAGGGTACTATAGTGAAGCCTAAGGATCGATTGTTTCACCACCGGCAGATGCCTGATAACGCCTTAAGGGTCTCCGTGGCGAGTGTGAAAGCGGGCTACGAGGGTCTCCCTCGTCCGATACAAACCGATGGAGAGGATGACGAGACCCCCATGCAGCTTGGGCAATGCAATAATTGGCCGATCCTGTGGCCGAAAAATCTTCTTCGTGTCGAGGTGGCCGGGAGCACACCAACGGGACCTCAGGAAGGTATGACCACAACACCACCTACACAAGTACAACCATCGTCTGTGCTGCTTGCTGAGATCGAGAGACATGAGGAAGGAGGGCCAACCGTTCCGCCGGCAGATGATGCCATCTGCCCCATGGAAGAGGATAGGGATCATGACATGGAGGAGGCCGACGATGACCCTAACCAGTATTTCAATACTGCCTTTGACAACGAAGTAACAATGAGTCAACCATATGAATATGAGATGCATGTACCAGAGCCAGAACGTCCTCGGGAGTGCAAGAAGTCTTTGTTCATGCAATCCTCGCAGGACACGCCTCCAGATGCCGGCTCCACCCAAGCTCAACTGATTAGCCAGAGTCGTCCAAAGCTGAGCCCGACAACACTAGGGGTGGTGCTCAAGGAGGGTCTAGCAGACCCACCAGCACCTGAGCCCAAGAAGAAGCAGAGGAAGAGACCGGCGGCGAGAAAATCCAATAAAGCTGGCAATGTTGGTTCTAGCAGCCAGCCGCCTTCGACCAAGGTTGACCGTGTAACGATGAAACATGCGCCATTAATCCATGTCGCGGGACAGCCAATGGTACCGGCGAATGCACTAGCTGCCATAGAAGGGGATCTCAGGAGACTCCATGACCATGTGCTTTCGACAGAGAGAAGCCTCCTCGCCTCGGATGATCCAGGATACCCACTTTATACGGTTCATGTGCCGAGCAGTTGCAAGATGTATGTCCACACATGCCCCGCGGACCTCTTCTTCCTGAGGTTTGATTACATCTTTAAGATGTTTCAAATGAGGACACTCAATTTTACCTTCGTCCGCCTGTATGCGCTGCACGTGAACTACATCGTCAGGAGAGAGCAAGTAACCGGTCTTGCGGTCGCGGACCCATACTACATGCATGAGGGCTTCTTTCCAATCAACGACGCCAACCATCAATATGCGAGTCAGTACATCAAAGAATTCTTGCTCAGCAATAAGGACAAAGAAACGATTCTCCTACCTTATCATCCCTGGTAAGTCATCTGCGGATAGCACTATAACACATACATCCTTTCGTGCATTTCAATAGTTACTTTGCACGCATGGAGGCTAAACTTGATCATGTATTTTGCGCAGCGGGGGGTGTCGTGCCGTTCTCATTGTTCTTTACCCGCGTTACTCCCGCGCTCTATATTTGGACCCGTCAAAGAACATACAAAAGAAAGATTACACACACATAATGTATGTTCTGGACAGAGCTATGCTGGGCTTCAACATGCAGGGTGGCTACATCCAATGCAAAAAAACAAATAAGGTCGGGCTTTGTTTCAGCCACAAGACTGACTTCTGTTGCATCCAGCAACCGGCAAGAAGTGAGAATGATGGATTCTATGTCATCCATCTAATGATGGAGTACAGAAGGGATGTGCAATCACTTTGCATGAAATCTTCATCCGATACCCATATCCAGAGATGGGCCGAAGCCTTTAGAGCCGTGCCGGATAATTGACTTCGAAATGATTTCTACCGGATCCAACAGGAAATTGCATCCATCATCATCAAAGATGTCCTCGAAGAGAATGGGATGTTCTACGGCGGCCCAATATCGCGAGCTGATATCCGAGCCCGCATTGCCCTACAGCGTCAGGACATGACGCCTTTCACTAAGCTTGGGTGCACCCATCCGGATAGGGACAGATGGGAAGAGTGCACTACTTAAAAACAACGTGTCTGTTTATAAGTTACTTGTTACTTTCTATACGACGAAACTTCGAATCTCTTAATACGACGAAACTGTTAGATGTATGGTTGCGTGCTCTAGTTAATTACTTTCAATATGATGAAATTTGTTAACTATGTTTACTATACATGTTGCTTCTATTTCATAACTGTTTTGTTGAATTCGCTTCATGGTATATATGTGTGCATCTCTGATAGGTATATAGATCAACGATGGCGAGAAAGTGGTATGCCGTGTATGTAGGGCACGTTCCGGGTGTGTATGATGAGTGGCCAGAGTGTCAGGCCCAAGTCTCTGGCTTCTTCGGTGGAAGCCAGAAAGGATTTGATAGCAGAGCGGAAGCCGAAGCTAGTTACTTGAGATTCATAGCACAACAGGGGATTCAGAACCAGCACCGCTGCAAAAACTACTACATCATACCGCTTTTGATCATCGTGATCGCTCTTATCGTGTATGTCTTAGTTTAGGTAGATGATGAAACATGTGTCTACGGTGACAATGTAAGAGACATGTGATCATTATCTTGTATCGCTATTTCGAGATGATGATGAGATCGACATCATTTGTGTTGAGACTATGTTGATATGATGAGACTATGTTTTACTACTTCGATTATGATGATGAGACATTCCTTTTTCATATAGTTCCAGTGTATGTTGTAACTGTATAAAACCTGAAAAAATATGAATACAGCAACATAAAAAAAGAAAATACTAGCAGTAGCGTGGGGCATTGGAGTAGTAGCAGCGCTGCTTACCAGTAGCATTTTTTAAGGGACACGCTACTAGTTTTAGCAGTAGCGATGGACAGAGGCGCGCTACTGCTAGATACAGATAGCAGTAGCGCTAGATACAGATAGCAGTAGCGCTGGTTCAAACAAGCGCTACCGCTAGAAAATAGATGTAGCACCGTAGTAGTAGCGCGCCTGCCCGCGCTACTAATTACCAAAAAACCAGCGCTACTTGTAAGGGTTTTCCTAGTAATGCTAGGGCTGTTTGTGACACTTATAGGAATAGCCCAACAGATTGATTGGAAAGAATAACTTTGAGGTGGTTTCGTACCCTACCATAATCTCTTTGTTTGTTCTCTGCTATTAGTGACTTTGGAGTGACTCTTTGTTGCATGTTGACGGATAGTTATGTGATCCAATTATGTTATTATTGTTGAGAGGACTTGCACTAGTGAAAGTATGAACCCTAGGCCTTGTTTCAACGCATTGCAATAGCGTTTGTGCTCACTTTTATCATTAATTACCTTGCTATTTTCATATTTTCAGATTACAAAATCCTATATCTACTATCCATATACCACTTGTATCACCATCTCTTCACCGAACTAGTGCACCTATAAAATTTACCATTGTATTGGGTGTGTTGGGGACACAAGAGACTCTTTGTTATTTGGTTTCAGGGTTGCTTGAGAGAGATCATCTTCATCCTACGCCTCCTACGGATTGATAAACCTTAGGTCATCCACTTGAGGGAAATTTGCTACTGTCCTACAAACCTCTGCACTTGGAGGCCCAACAACGTCTACAAGAAGAAGGTTGTGTAGTAGACATCAGAGGGTTAGTGCTTGAAAGAGATGATGTTCGTGTGAAATGTATTGAGATTGTAAAAACAATATTATCGTCATTTGAGATTATGCCTAGAAGTTGTGGCTCCTCCTGTGTGGCCGTTTTTGTATAATATGAAAGTTTTCCAGTCGTCGGCTTCAGCCCCCTCATGTAAAATATGGGGGTGTTCGGAAAAGCACTTGATCACTCTTGATCCAACATCTTGGTCCGTGAAGGAGGTGTCAAGGCGGTGAACTAGGCAATCAGACTATAGGGCTTTAGTACTTTTACTTAGCCATAGGAGTTTGACGGCGGGTCTACGATATAACCCCTGGTATGTACGCAGTCATCCGAGTACGGTGCGTTACATGAGTGACCAGAAGAACAGTCCTTCATGCAATACGGGAGGAATCACGAAAGATTCTAATAAGTCATCGAGTGGTTGACCAGCTCTCGCCGCACCATGACAATCAGTTTTCGGCTTTCTCTACTGAGGTGCTCATCCGGATAAACCGGGACACAATCGCAGTAGTTCTCCCTTTACTACCCTAGCCGATATAGCGGAACGTAAGGTAGTAAGCACAGGAGCCGGGCAACCAAACTATTGACCAAAGACATGATTCGGAGCTGATGCATATAAGGCCAAACTCGCGACGCCGAAGTGTGCTATAAAGCTGTTTGGACTTGTCGGCAATTCATTTGTTCCCATATCAAGCCCCTGGCAACCCGTGCCGAAGTGCGAGTGTGAAATGACTATGTTTACTGGGATCTAATGGATATGTCAATTGCCATTTTTCAAATAATAATGTCGCAACCCTAGCTAGTTGACATGCCGGTGGTCCAGGGCTGAGGGAGAAGGCACTTTACATGCTCAAAAATAGAGAGTGCGGTTTACACAATTATTTGGACCTCCTATCGCACGTCTGCGCCGCCTTGCCTCAGATAAAGGATTCCTTTAACAGGAATAACCTTGGGGTAAGTGTATGAAGCCGAACTCCGAAAGAGTCTGTGAGGTGACCAATATTTTGCGTCACCTGCAATAAGATAAAAAGAAATAGTTAGAAATGAAAAGGAGGAAATGGGAGTGCTTGCCCATATTGTGCCTTCATCAATGGAAAGGGTATTTTGAGTGCATAATTATGCATGTGCGGTATAAACTTCGCGTGATTGTGAGGCGAACGACGGAGGCTGAACTGCTAATCTTGCTCCGAGACAGATTGGTTCCATTTAATGGATACTGGCGGCTTAATGGATGATGAATTGTGCAACTTGACGAGGCCATTTTGTGCATCGGCTATAATGGTTGTAGTACAATCCCCTCTACGGAAGGAGTGATGGGTATGACTGATTTTTGGGGGAATCCACTCTATGGCGTATGTGTCCCATAGTGCGCGTGTGTGCTCCCCTGAGGGAGTGTGCATCGCATATACCATATTTACGGTTTGCACTTCGGGGGTGGGGGAATTGCTTCTGAACCCAGGTATTCGGCCGGCGAGTCTCTTCGTCATCGCTATCACTGGGCGGCCCCTTCCCCTTATGTTTGGCTTTTAATTTGCCGTCTTGTTTAAAGACCCAGCATCTTCTGTTGGTATGGGTAGCTGGTTTATCGGGGGTGCCATGAATCTGGCATGGCCGATCCAATATCTTATCGATGTTGGATGGTCCGTCTCTATTTGCCTTGATGGCTTTTTCCGTTGACCGGGCTTGGAGCCGCTGAATCCAGCGTTAACTCATGTGTCTTGTGGTATTTCATCATTATTATGACGCTTGTATTTATTGCGTCGTGGCTTTAGGTTACCGTCTCGGACTTCGAAAGTGCCTGGGTTGCTGGCGCCATTGCTCCTACAAGCGATCCAGCTGTCTTCTCCCGTGCAAAAGCGGGTCATAAGAGCGGTAAGGGCTGTCATGGATTTTGGTTTTTCCTGACCGAGGTGGAGAGCGAGCCATTTGTCCCGAACGCTGTGTTTGAAGGCCGCAAGGGCTTCGCGTTCGGATAATCGACAATTTGGTTCTTTTTAATTAAGAACCTAGTCCAGAGCTTTCTGGCTGACTCTCCAAGCTGATGTATGATGTGACTTAAGTCATCGGCGTCTGGTGGCCGGACATATGTTCCTTGGAAGTTATCGCGAAAGTCGTCTTCCGGGTCTCCCCAACTGCCAACGGAGTTCTTTGGAAGGCTGTTTAACCAGTGCCGAGCTGGTCCTTTTAGTTTTAGTGGTAGGTATTTAATGGCGTGAAGGTCATCGCCGCAGGCCATGTGGATATGGAGAAGATAATCCTCAATCCGTACCACGAGATCTATTGTTCCATCGTATGATTTGATATTCATGGGTTTAAACCCTTCTGGGAATTTGTGGTCCATTACTTCATCAGTGAAGCAAAGTGGGTGAGCGGCGCCTCTATATTAGGCCACGTCACGACGTAGCTCGGATGGAGTCTATTTGCGGTTCTCGCCCCGGGCGTGAGAATTACTATTGCGTCCGGCAAGATAGCCGTTATCGCGTGTCGGGGCACGTTCCCGTGATCCATAGATTGACCTGTTCTGACATGCTCTACTGTCCAAGTCCTGGCATAGGTCGTATGTGTGTCCCCGAGCTATCTTATCTCTGCCTTTACGGTGAGGTAGGGCAGGCTGGTGTTCCACTTGAGTTGCTGCTTTATCCTGACCATGTGCTGGTCGGTCAGCCGAATTGCGCGATGGTGGTATGGGCTCCAACGCCTCATCCTCGAACTGAGGTAGCAATTTGCGCTTCGGGTAGCTTCTGGCTGGGCCTTGAGGCCGTATTCCTTGGTTGCTAGGACGTAAGTCCATCTATCATTGAGCAGATCTTGACCAGCTTGAAGATGCTGCTGTTTCTTTTTCAGGCTCCTTGCGGTGCCTATTAGCTGGCGCTTGAAGCGCTCCTGCTCGACAGGTTCCTTAGGCAAGATAAAATCCTCAGTGCCGAGGCTCGCCTCATCCTCGGGGAGTGGAAGATAATTACTGTCCTCCGAGTCTTCGTGTGTGGCCTGTTCACTAGGGCTAACTTGCCCGCCTTCCCATTCATCTTGTTCGGAAGTCGCCTCAACGGGGTCTTCATTGTCTTCAGCATCGTCCAGAGTGTTATCTTCTCCTGTGCCGGTGTTGTTGTCTTTGCTGCGGCGTGACTTAGAGCAGCGCCGCTGACACCGGTGCTTTGGTTGTATCTCGGGAGGTTTATCCTCAACTGGATTTTCCTTGTCATCGCCACTATTCTCTTTTGGTGCATCCACCACGTATACGTCATATGAGGAAGTGGCCGTCTAGCGTCCGGTAGATGGTGGGTTTTGGGCCTCCTCTTCACTGGCATCGTCATCCATATCGTTGATGTCATCGGAGCCGTAATCGAGCATGTCAGTTAAATCTTCGACAGCGGATATTAAGTGGGCGGGGGGTGGTGAGAAAAATTCGTCATCAGCCTCTAGTTCGAACTGGATATAATTCAGTCATGAGTCCCCTGCTAAGGAGAGTGTTTTTAATGAGTTTAGCACATCGCCTAAAGGCGAGTGCCAGAAGATGTCCGTGGAGCTGAATTCGACGATCGATGCCCGGTCAAGCTCGTCGTGCGGGGACACACATGCTTTGGAACCTGTGGCCGGCAACGTGTCCGAGTTTCTGGCAACACATACCTCACTTAAGGTTGGGTCTGTGTGCGGCTCCAACTCTGCTGAGTCTGCGGCCTCTGTGGTAGGGTTGAGCCCCCCGTCCTCGGATGGCGTGACCTTCTCTATATCTAAGGCTGGAGCAGGTTGCAGGTTCTATCTCCCGGGTGTAGTTCGATGACAGGTTTAAGACATGTTCATCATGGTGACAGGGAGCGGCTACTGCCGCGGTCTCGAATCCGTCAAAGATCAAGTCTCCGTAGATGTCGGCGACATAGTTCAAGCTTCCAAATCTGACTTGATGGCCAGGGGCGTAGCTATGGATCTGCTCTAGATGGCCAAGCGAGTTGGCCCACAGTGCGAAGCTGCCGAACACTAAGATCTGTCTTGCGAGGAAGGTTTCTCCCTGGACAATGTAGCTGTTCATCATTGACAGGGCCATCAAACCTCTTGGCGGTGACACAGCGGAACTCTCAATGAAATCACCAATGTCGGTGTCAAAACCGGTGGATCTCGGGTAGGGGGTCCCGAACTGTGCGTCTGAGGTTGATGGTAACAGGAGACAGAGAACACAATGTTTACCCAGGTTCGGGCCCTCTCGATGGAGGGAAAACCCTACGTCCTGCTAGATTAATATTGATGAGTATGGGGGTTACAAGAGTTGATCTACCATGAGATCGTAATGTCTAAAACCCTAGAAGTCTAGTGTCGGTGTCAAAACCGGCGGATCTTGGGTAGGGGGTCCCGAACTGTGCGTCTAAGGCGGATGGTAACAGGAGGCAGGGGACACGATGTTTACCCAGGTTCGACCCCTCTTGATGGAGGTAATACCCTACGTCCTGCTTGATTGTTCTTGATGATATGAGTATTACAAGAGTTGATCTACCACGAGATCAGAGAGGCTAAACCCTAGAAGCTAGCCTATGGTATGATTTTATGTTGTCCTACGGACTAAAACCCTCTGGTTTATATAGACACCGGAGGGGGCTAGGGTTTCACCAGGTCGGTTACAAAGGAGGAGATATACATATCCGTATTGCCTAGCTTGCCTTCCACGCCAAGTGGAGTCCCATCCGGACACGGGACGAAGTCTGCAATCTTGTATCTTTGTAGTCCAACAGTCCAGCCAAAGGATATAGTCCGGCTTTCCGGAGACCCCCTAATCCAGGACTCCCTCAGTAGCCCCTGAACCAGGCTTCAATGACGATGAGTCCGGCGCATAGTGTTGTCTTCGGCATTGCAAGGCGGGTTCCTCCTCCGAATACACCACGGAAGAGTTTGAACACAAGGATAGTGTTCGACCCTGCAAAACAAGTTCCACATACCACCGTCGAGAGAATAATATTTCCACAAATCTAATCTAGTGACACGTTTTGACAGCATGACATCACGCCATGGCCCGGTCTTTATTTGAGCCATTTTTCTTTAACCAGCCCGCACATAACGCGAGGCGGTTTCCTTGACACGTCTTGTCAAAGCAGAGATCGTGTTCCCCTTATCACGGGATTCTCATTAATACAAACATGGGTAACCCAACCGTGCCTATTGGTATGACTCCTAGATCTTAGGTAAGTCCCAAACGGCCACGAGGAGGACGCCTGATATTCACCCTCTTTATAAAGGGGACAAGGTTTTTTCTTTTTTCCCTCCCGCGCTCAATCGAATCCTTCCCCCGCCTCGAGTTCTAACACCCAAAGCTTAGGCCAGGTGCTTTGGACCTTCAATCATGTCCGGATCCAACCTTCAAGTTCAGTGGATGCCTTCCTCCGTCACGGAGGAGGACATCAAGAAGTTGAGGGAGGCCAGATATCTGACTGCCGAAATTTCGCATAGGCTGCCCGCCCGAGGGTAGGTCGTCCCTACTCCTGAACCCAACGAGAGCATTGTGTTTGTCTCCCACTTCCTCCAAGGACTAGGCCTCACTCTGGATCCTTTTGTTAGGGGTCTTATGTTCTATTACGGGCTGGATTTTCACGATCTAGCCCCGGATTCCCTTCTTCACATCTCGTCATTTGTTGTCGTATGTGAGGCCTTCCTCCGCATTACCCCTCACTTCGGCATGTGGCTCAAGACCTTCGATGTGAAGCGGACGACGGTCGAGGGGCAGTACGCAACGTGCGGAGGTGCTTTAATAAGCAAAATTGCTGACGCTCCATGGCCAAAGGGTTCCTTTCCAGAGGTGTCCGGATTGTGGCAGCGGGAGTGGTTTTACGTCATAGCTCCCCGAAGTGCCAAATGGGTAGCTGCCCCCACCTTTCGCTCGGGGGCCCCCACCACAACTGATGTCATGGATCAGCAGGGGGCTAAGCTAGGGTCCAGCCAAGGACGTGCCAATACTGCAGAGCCGTATCCGAGATCTCTTCGAGGGAGATTTCAGTCTGGCTATGGTAATGCAAGTTATGCTGGTTCGTCGAGTCCATCCTTGCAAACGCCGTCCCCTCCGCATGTGGGAATTCAACCCGGAAGGACCGTGCACTATTCAGCATTTCCTCGGCATGACGCATAAGGAGATGTACAAATTGCTCTTCGGACCCCAAATAGAGTGTCCGGACACCACCGCGGACGTGGGCCTGAACTGCAACCGCCCCGCTGCCCAAGTAAGTAATCCTATGGCCGAACACACTGTCCTTTTATTTATCATGACATCATTATGAAGAACCGCTCTTTGACCAGGACTGGATAACAAAGGCGAAGATGATCCAGTGTTCGGCCCCCCTTCCTGAGGGCTTGGACAATCCGATGCTGGAAAAGATGCTCGAGCCAGCACCTTGTCTAGTGCCCTCAAAGGAAGATGAAGGGGGGAATAAAGAGGGCGAAAGCGGGCCTCCTTCGCTAGCTATTCCAACCGAGGGAATGAGCGCCTCCGTGAGGGAGGATAACCAAGGGGAAGAATCTGACATTCTCTCTCCCCGGGGAAGGAAGAGGACTACCTCTGAAGATCCAGAAACTATGGTTTCCAAACGGGAGAAGAAACCTCAGCGAGAGGGTCCTGTCTCAGAGGGTATTCTTGCCGCACAATGTCCACGCGGGGATCAGCCCTCTACCGAGCTATAAGTAATCAAAAAGTACTTAATAGTGAAGATATCCTTCCTTACTTCTGAAGAAAATAACCGATGCTTATAAATTGTAGTCCGGATCGCAGCCCCTCTCGACAAAGTTCATCTTCGGGGGATCTTCTTCCGGAGATGATGGAGAGCGAAACGCCTCCCCCAGACTGCCCAGCTCAAGAAGCGGGTGACCTTGAAGTGCCGTCGCGAAGGATATCTCCGGATCCACTAGGGCCAGAGGATAACTCTTTGGCTGCCCAGAATCCCCAGTATTTGGCTCCTAAGGAGAGCGACAGCAAGGGTCCGAACAGTGTGCGGTTGGACACACTAAAGGATCTTCTGGGGCAAGCTGCCGCCTCGGAAGCGCATCGTATGCTAACGGGTACTGTAATTAAAAGGATTTCATCCACTGAAAGAGGTTTGCATGAAGCTTTTATGAGTCTGCTAAAAGGCTTCGAGATACGTGAAATAATGTATGCTTTTAACAATACCGCATACGTTAGGTATGCCCATGCAGATATTAGCCCCTGAGGCTCTGGTTGTCGTCGAGAACGACGGCAAATAAAGGATCATAGTCCCAGGTAATAACCAGGCTGCCTTTATGTGCAGGTGGTTGAAGCTCGGGTGGCTAGTAGGACTGATGGGTTTGTCGAACTAAAGCGGCAACTGGATGCGGCATATGCCGACATCGTGCTTGTCAACAAGCGGCTTGACGAGGCACATGGTGAGTGATTTTTCTGGTGATAGTCACATAATAATAATATGGTGTGACTGCAGATGTAGCTGCCACCGTGGAGACCCTTCGGGCGAAGCTTGCCGAGCCAAGGAGCAAGCAAGAAGTAGCAATGCGGCCGCTTTAGAGGCGGCCGAAGAGTTAAGGGCCGAACAGGCCGCGCATGGTGAGAGCAAGGAAAAAATAGCCAAGATGGTTGTAGAGTTAAAAGATGATGCTGATCATTACCAGCTTCTTGAAGAAGAAAACCGGGCGAAGGCGATGGACCTGGAGAAGGCCTGGGTGGCTGCCAAGGAACCCCGCTCCAAAATTAGAGCGACGAAGGAGGAGCTGAATCAAGCTGCAGATATCGTGTCTGGGAAGCCCTTCT
Source organism: Triticum aestivum (assembly GCF_018294505.1). NCBI lineage: Eukaryota > Viridiplantae > Streptophyta > Magnoliopsida > Poales > Poaceae > Triticum > Triticum aestivum. Next base: position 199,899,829 of record NC_057809.1, on the reverse strand, counting down.
TGTTGCAGACTAAGTTCGGAGATCCGAAGTATGCTCCTCTGGACCGGCTATGGAGTTCTGCGGACGCGTGCATGGATTTGGCTGCAAGTGCTGCTGATGCAGCCGAGTACTTCAAGGATCAGAAAGGTCCCGAAGTGGAAAAGCTGTTCTGGTCAAAGTTTCACGCTCCAGTCCATCCACTGCTGCTTAGTGAGCGATTGGCCGAATGGGACGAGCTCCATAGGTTGTCCGGACTTGCCATGAGGTCCGTTGTGGATCACTTGTGGCCGGGAGGGCCAAGGCCGAATAGCTACTTTAGCTTAGTGCAACAATTCCTTGATGCTATGCCACGCATCGATGCTGTAAAGAGATCGGCGTGCATAGAAGGTGCGCGGATGGCCCTTTCCCATGTCAAGACATACTGGGCGGAGATGGAGGCCACCACTGTTGCAGCACAGGGTTTGACCATAGGCCGAGTGGCTGCCAGGCACTACTTTGAAGAAGTCCTTGAAGGCGCTCGTTCGATAGAGGCTCAGTGCTCGAAGCATATTATTTTCTAGTGACATGTAGTCCCATTGCACAAACAATGTTTTACTGGATTAATCAAGGATGTATTTATACTTTTGCCCGAAAGTACTATGATGCCTCCTATGCGGCCGTTTATGTATATATGTATATAACCTGAAAGTTTGCAGTCGTCGGCTTCCGCCCCCACGCATATAATGCGGGGGTGTTCGTAAAAGATGCATATCCACACTTGATCCAACGTCTTGGTCCGTTAAGAAGGTGATAGCATAGAGAACGAGGCAATCAGACTATATTGTTTTAACACTTTCACTTAGCCATAGGAGTTTGACAGTGGGGCTACTATATAGCCCCTGCTATATAGCCCCTGGATCGCCGGCCGGAGTGGACGCCAGAGGAAGGTCGCCGAAGGGAGAGGGGAGGGGCCGGATCCCGACGGGGATGGGTGGATCCGAGCGCCGGGGCGGCGCTCCGCGGCGCTGGGCGGCGTCTGCCGGTGAGCGCGGCTGCCGGATTTGGTGGTGGAGGGCGCCGGAGCCGGGCAGCGCGGCGGCCGGCCTACGCGGCGGCGACCCACGGCGGC